>NC_132796.1:119105062-119405062 GCF_048418805.1 Vulpes vulpes
CTGCTTTGGAGAAATGTCTACTCAAGTCCTTTGCACATTTTTTTTAAACCAGGTTGTTTGTTTTATTGTTGTTTGGTTGTAAAAGTTCTTTATATATTTGGAATACTAACCCCTAATCAGATATATGATTTGCAAATATGTTCTGTCCCATTCACTCTGTTGGTTGTGTCCTTTGATGCCCAGAAGTTTCTAATTTTGATGTAGTCCAATTTATCTATTTGTACTTTTGTTGCCTGTGCTTTTGGTGTCATATTTAAGAAATCACTCTCACATACAATATCATGAAGTTTCTCCCCTGTGTTTTCTTCAAAAAGTGTTATGCTTTAAGCATATCTCTTTAGGTCTTTCATACATTTTGAGTTAATTTTTCTTTTTTTAGAAAAAGATTTTATTTATTTATTCATGAGACAGACACACACACACACACACACACACACACAGAGGCAGAGACACAGGCAGAGGGAGAAGCAGGCTCTATGCAGGGAGCCTGATGTGGGACTCGATCCCGGGTCTTCAGGATCACGCCCTGGGCTGAAGGTGGCGCTACACCTCTGAGCCACCCGGGCTGCCCGAGTTAATTTTTCAATATGGTATAAGATGAGGGTCCAATTTAATTCTTTTGCATGTAGGCACCCACTTGTTACAAGACCACCTGTTGAAATTCCTCAGCTCTTAAAGAAAGAAGTGACAAAGAATGCGGTGACTGAACAACGTCCTTCCTCTTGATGAGATACTAACTTGCTCAAGGAACCTGAGCAAGTTATTCAGCTTCTACTCTTTCATCATTTATTCATTAATTTCCCATTCATTCATATGATGTGCAATTTCCAAACACAGAGCTCACAACCAAATAGAACTTAGAAGAAGGAAGAATATTCTTTATTTTCACTGACCTCTCACTGAAATTTAGCATTATGGATAACGAGTACAGGCAACCAACCACAGGAGGATTAGCAGTACCTCTGACTTTGTCACCAAGAGAAATCCCTGATAGTTTCATATCATGTTTCTGTGGCAGCAGGTCCCTTCAAATATCCTTTACACTTGTCACTACTTTCAAATTACAGTGATTATTAGACCTGCTATCCAATCTTATTATTTAATGCATCAATGAAGATGCAGATATATTTTATAATATCATGACCGTGATTTTAAAAATATTTTAATGACTATTTCAATAAAATTGCTTTTCTTTGTTATCCTACCTTTTGTTTCATGCATTCAAAAACACTCTGGAAAAAGCCCCACAGACTTCCCCAGATGAGTGAGGAGAAGGTTAGGAAGCCCTGGCCTATGTTGGCCACTAGGGACACAGCAGCCCATGACACAGCCTTGGAAAGATCTCAGATGCTGGGATTAAGAGGGCACACAAATGTGTAGATACAACATAGTAGGTGATTTCTGTGCCATGGGCACCAGGCATTGTGGGAGCCCAGCAGGCTACACAACTCTACACAAGAGTTGACCAGCCATTTCTCAGAGGTCTGTTTGTATTAGGAGAGAGCATCCACTTGCCAGCCTTGAGGATGTCCTGCCCTTTGTGACCTGTTCGCCCCTCTTTGTGCAGATCATGAAATTCAGAGGAACCAGCCCTGCCTGCGTTGGCAGCATAACATCACCTCCCCTTCCCCCTCTTCTGCTGACACCAGATATATTCAGCTGTGGCAGCGGAGATGCTCACTGTGCTCCCGGTAGCTATGGAAATCCCAGGGTTTCCCTAGCAACAGCTCTGGTTCTGCCTTGTTGCTAGGGAACGCTGGGATTTCCTAGGCTGCCCCATGAGCAAGACTTCTCTAGACTGAGGGCAGAGGTGTGAGAACAGCTGTGGATCTTAATCCTAATTAAGAAATGGGTGGTCTCCCTTAATTCTAATCATTGTAGGTCATCCTGGCCCATAGCCAAGTGAAAGAGGGTTGCACACTGGGTGAGAGATCTTGAGAGGGGGATAAGCAAGGAATGTTGTGCAGTAAGCAAACTAATTAGGAAAGTCCAAATGAGCCCAACAGATGTCAGGACCCTGAGCTTTAGAAAGCTTTATGGTCTTCACTTGGATGTTTGTAAAACATTTTCCCTAAGATTATCATGCAGCAACACCTGTCTGGTTTTAGGAGCAAGCCCAAGGTTAGAACTAACACCAGCCTCCCTCATGGGTGTGTAACCTAGGCAATCCCACAGGGTCTCATGCTTAGAAGGGCTCCAAATGGTTGATATAATGTTTTGTTGTCACCTTGAAATTCAATTTTTGAACAAGAAGCCCTGGAGTTTTATTTTGTACTGGGCTCCAGAAATTATGTATCAGTCGTAATTATAACGCTCATTTTACAAAAGAGAAAATTGATCGATAGGGAGCAGATATAATGAGCCCAAATTCATGTGTCAGAAAGCACACCTTAGGGACCACTGTATTTGCTCTTAACTGCCTTTAGAGACCAGCAGCTGGAGAGGCTTAAGCCCAAAAGGTCTTCAGTATGGGAAGGCATTCCTGAGATCCTCTTCACAGGAAGATAGGAGTAGCCAGAGTCATGGTCCCCTCCGTTGTTCTGGGGGTTGAACAGAGAACTGGAGAGAGCAGAGCCTTGGGGAGCTCCAGTCTAGTAGAGGAGACTGCCAGCATTAAGAAAATACAACTGGAATAAAAGTGGAGGTGGTGGCAGTACTATGGTCTGTGGCAGGGCGGTGGTAGCAGTACTTACTGATTCTGCTGATGTCTTAGAAAGCCCGGAGGAGTTTGTCTGCTTCCTACTGGCCTGGATTCTTTAGAAAGTGGACTTTTCCTGTCTCTTTGTCCCCTAGGCACTAATTGTACGGCAACAGGAAAATCCCCATGCAAAATTATACACATATTTAGTGAGACTTCCTGCATGCCAGTCTCTGGGATAATATCTGTTCTCAGCTGAATTGTATCCCCACAAAATTTATATATTGAAGTCTCAACAACATATAAACATGTCGAAATGTAACTATATTTAGATACAGGGTCTTTAAAGGAGTAATTAAAGTTAAATGAGGTTCTATGGGTGAGCCCTCATCAAATCTGATTGGTATTCTTATAAGGAGAGAAGATTAAGACACAGATACACACAGAAAGAAGAGCATGTGAGGACACAGAGAAAAGGGTCCTCTACAAGCCCAGGAGAAAGCGCTCAGGAGGTACCGACTCTGCTGACACTTGAATCTCAGATTTCCAGCCTCCAAAACTGGGAGACAATACATTTCTGTTGTTTAAGCCCCCAGTCGATGGTACTTGGTTATGGCAGCTCAAGCAGACTAATACAGTATCCTTCAGCACTTCCAGGCCAGTGAGGTAAGAACTATGACTTTCTCACAGAGAAGGGACCCAAAACGCAGAGGTTAAGTATCCTGCTCAGAGGTTAAGTAACAAGCTACCAGGCAGCCATGCTAGGACTCTGATTCAGCTTAGTCTGCCCCTCAAGCCTGTGTTTCTAACTCAACCAGCCTGGATGAACTGTACCCCAGTTCACCCAATTCTGAACATCTGGAGCAGTTTCCAGGGCGTGTATGTCCCTCTGCTGTCCTGTGGGCTCAGGGGCTTCTGGCACAGTTCTCCTGCCCCGGTGCCCATGACCAGCGTATTTCTGCCCGGGGTTCTGGTGTCTCAAAGCTTCTTGGGGGTTGGTACCCATGCCCCAGGCTGAGGTGATCACCCCAGCTGATTCCTTTGGAAATTGGAAAGACTCTGAAGCCTTTGGAAATTGTTCCTGATGATCAAACAAAAGAGCGGATGTTCAAGGCCTTTGATAGGTGTCACAAAGTAAAGTGGCAGCTGCATGAGGTACCTAAGTCCTTCAGCACTAGGGCAACACCTTTCTTTAGTGTTAAAGTGGCTGTACCAGGAAATCCCAGATTCTGTTGCCTTCATGTGGGGAGCAATTAAGCTCTCTCTTTAACTTTCTCCTCTCATCCCCAAGGCAGCCAAGTATCTCCCTAAGCAAAGAGCTATCTACTCAGAAAAAAACCGTGTCACTCTCCTGGGAAGGAAAAGCAATTGCAGGTAATTAAGGACATTTTTCTTCTGTTTTCTTTTTTAAATTTTTCTAGGTTAACAGTGTTTGACCAAGGTACAAATTATATCCAATACACTGGACAGATCGTAAGTGTAAGGCTTGATGAGAAATTTGGCAAGGGTGCACTCTCATGTAAGCATCCCCAAGGTCAGTTGTGGTTTTAAACAGAAATCTCTACCTCTGTGCTACAATGTCTCCCCACACATAGTATGCCAGCTCTGGCCAGGCTGGGCATGGGGCCCCAAGGATGCAGAGGTGAAGCACAAGGTCAGTGGAGTGGGTGATCTTGCTAATCTAGCAGCACCAGAGCTATGATGGAAAAGACAGGGGCTGGGGAAGCACAGGGAGGAGTACAGATCCAGCCCAGGCCAGTCACAAAAAAAATTTCCCTAAAGTATGTGACAGGTAAGCTGGATCTTGTAGGCTAAGAGTGAGTCTGCTGTGGGGAGAGGAGAAATAAGAGGACATTGTAGACAAAAGGATGCATGAAGCCTTAGTGATATCAAACAGCTTAGGAAAAAGTTCAGAGTAAATAGGATGGCTTATAGGGTGCCACTGGGATCAGGAACAAGATACGATCATAGAGAAATGAAAACGAGCTTCTTGTCTTACTTAGAAGCTGTTTCTGAGGCCAGAACAGTCAGTGCCTGTCTAACGTTCGTGTCAGGTTTTATTGCTTGTGGTCAAAGGCTGTTGCACAATACACAGGGCAAAGAGCAGGGACTGCGTGATTCTCTTAGCAACATCCAGAATAAATTTGAGTCTCTGCCTGAAAAGTGGCATTGCAGACAAGTTACATAAATGGAATTATCTAATGGTTCACAGCACAAATTGATCAAGGCATCTCAAATCAGCTTGGGACTGATATTTAAAGCAGTAAGTATTAAAGAGATGTTCAGTTATAAAACCTAAATGCATGTTTCATGTCATTGTCCCAACATGTCATTTTCTTCCTCTTTAAACATTTGTTTTATTTTGTCACCAGAATGTACCTTTTCAGGCTGCCTTAAGTCCTTTCTTGAAAAAATAAAAGTATACACATAGATGACCACATACATAGGTGTGTCAGAGACAGGCTGTCATTTCACACCTTTCCTGACATAAACCAAATCACCGTATACACTGAAGTCTGATTTGGGACCATTTCTTCTGTTCCAATAGTCATTTATTTGTTCCTTGCCCTATACCACACTGTCTTTATTTACTGTGGTTCCTTCCCTTTAAGCATTCAAACATTCTGAAGTCTCTCCCATTAAAAAATAGGGGGCACCTGGGTGGCTCAGCGGTTGAGCGCCTGCCTTCGGCCCAGGGTGTGATCCTGGAGTCCCGGGATGGAGTCCTGCATGGGGCTCCCTGCGTGGAGCCTGCTTCTCCCTCTGCCTGTGTCTCTGCCTCTCTCTGTGTCTCTCATTAATAAATAAATAAAATCTTTAGAAAAAGATTCAGGAGACACACACACACACACACACACACACAGCGGGGGGCAGAGACACAGGCAGAGGGAGAAGCAGGCTCCCTGCAGAGAGCCGGATGCGGGACTCCAGTATCATTGCCCTGAGCCAAAGGCAGGCGCTCAACCGCTGAGCCACCCAGGTGCCCCTCCTTGTGCCACTTCTACATGATCAAGTCAGTTCTGCATGACCACTAGCTGCTACCCTTTTCTTCTTACCCTTTTAGAGTAGTCTACTTTCTCATTCACATTCCACCCCTAAGCTACCACAGTCTGATTTCCACATACATTGCTCTTTCTAAGATCTCTCTCGACACACTTTCCCCTTGCTTAGTAACATTCTTGCAGTCACTTTCCTTATTTTCAGTCTCTTTGCTTTGCCTCTCCTCCTCTTCCTATTTCTTAAGCACTGAAGCTCCTGGGACTCTGGTCCTTGGCAAATTTCCCTTACCATGAGCAATACACAGTTGCCCCAGGAGCGCTCCCCACATCTATTTTATTTATGACATAGGGGATGCTACGTTTTCATCAAACACCATTTCCTTTTCCTCCTTTACTTGGAGCTAGACCACATTTCCCAGAATTCCTTGTGTTCAGTGTAGTCATGTGACTGAGTTCTGACCAATGGGTATAGGAGAAAAAGATGTATGCCCTTTTAAGGATCTGGACACTCAAACTTCACTTATGGTCCTCAGATTTCTGTCTTCACTCATCTGCCATTCAGATGCAAAGAAGCTAGTGGAGGTCTTGGAGTGCCTAGGACCTGTGGAGCTACTGGATAGAAGGAAGCTGGGTCTCTAATAGCTGGTGTGGAGTAGAGCCCAACCCCCTCTCCAACCTACCTCCACTGATTTCGAACTATAACATGAGTGAAATATAATCCTTTGTTGACTCAGCTCACTGAGATACAGAGATGGTTTGATACGGCAGTTAGCATGCTCCAACTAAAACACCATATCTATGCTAATGACAACCAAGCATGTGAATTCCAGGCTTGTACTTCTCATTGTGCATCAAATAATTGACCATGGTGCCTAAAATGATAGGATAGAAATTTTTTTTAAGATTTTATTTATTCATGAAAGACAGAGAGAAAGACAGAGAGAGAGAGAGAGAGAGAGAGAGAGAGAGGCAGAGACACAGGCAGAGGGAGAAGCAGGCTCCATGCAGGGAGCCCACGCGGGACTGGATCCTGGGACCCCAGGATCACGCCCTGGGCCAAAGGCAGGCGCTAAACCACTGAGCCACCCAGGCGTCCCAGAAATTGTATTTTATAGTAAATTTTAATCACAGAAATTCATTCATTTATTCAACACATATTTATTGAGTGCCCATGGTGCACCAAACACCGTACTAGGTTCTAAGGTTGCAATGATGAGCAAAGATGATTTCAGTACTCACTCTCAGGGAGTTTAGCATGAAGTGGATGACAGTGAATTCTCACATCTCCTTATTATATTCCAACTTTCAGAAACTTCCTTAGCACTCGCTGCTTCACCCAAATACATCATCCATAAAACCGAGGCCACCTCTCTATAGTCCCTAGAAACCACTCTTTTCTTTTTTGTGAAAGGGTGCAACTGGATCTAAATAGTGCAACAGCCCTTTCTTTTAAGAATTGTTCAGGTTTTATTTTTTTAAAGATTTTTTTTAAAAGATTTTATTTATTTATTCACAAGAGACACACACACACACACACACACACACACACACACAGAGAGGCAGAGACATAGGCAGAGGAAGAAGCAGGCTCCGTGCAAGGAGTCCAACTGGGACTTGATCCCGAAACTCTGGGATCATGCCCTGAGCCGAAGGCAGACGCTCAACCACTGAGCCACCCAGGTGTCCCAGAACTGTTTAGGTTTTAAAAGAGACTCTTAACCATAGGAAACAAACTGAGCATCGCTGGAGGAGAGCGGGGTAGGGATGGGGTAACTGGGTGATGGGCATTAGGAGGGCACGTGATAGAATGAGCACTGGGTATATCAGACTGATGAATCACTGAACTCTACCTCTGAAGCTAATAATACATTATGTCAATTAAAGGAATTTAAATAAAATAAAATTTTTTTAAAAATAAGAAAAGAATTGTTCAGGTTTTATATTGTGATCAAAATATAGGTAAAATAATGCTTATTATTTTAACAATCCATAAGTGTACAACTCAGTGACATTAAATATATTCACATGGCTGTATAACCATTACCACTATCTATACTCAAATTTTTCATTATCCCCAGCAAAGTTTATAGTCATCAAATAATAGATCCTCTTTCCCCCTTCCTCCAACCCCTGGTAATCTCTACTTTCTGTCTCTATAAATTTGCCTAGTCTAGGTATATCATATACCTGGAACTATATAATATTTGTTCTTCTGTGTCTGGCCTTTTCCACGTTTTCAGGATCCATCCATGCTATAGCATATAAGAAAAAAATCTAAGGATTTATTTTATTTATTTATTTATTTATTTATTTATTTATTTATTTATTTATTTATTTATTTTAGAGAGAGTGAGAATGAGAAAGATCTCAGAGGGAGAGGGAGAGGGAGAATCAGACTCCCCGCTGCTGTGCTGGCAGCCTGATGTGGGGCTCAATCCTAGGACACTGAGATCATGACCTGAGCCGAAGGAAGATGTTTAATGACTGAACCACCCAGGCACCCTAGCATATATAAAAATTTACTTCTTCTTCATAACTAAATAATATTCCATTGTGTATATACACCACATTGTGTTTATCAATTCATCTGTGTATGGACATTTGAATTTGCATCTTTTGACAACTATGAATTGTGTTATTATGAACATCGATGTGCAAATATCTTTTCAAGACCCTTCTACTTTTAATTCTTTTGGTAATATTTTTAAGAGTGAAACTCTTGTGTCATATGATAGTTCAATGTTTACCCTGAGAAACCACCAAACTCTTTCCCAAAATGGCTGTACCATGTTACATTCCCATGGGCCATCAGGGTTCAGGGTATCAGGGTTCCCATGTCTCCACATCCTCATCAACACTTATTATTTTCTGGCTTTTTTTTTATAGGATAGCCATCATAATATGTGTGAAGTGTTATTTAATAACATTTAAAAAATATAAGTCATACATCAATACAATCTTGAAGAAATTCAAACTCAGAATAAAAGGAAGAACTCCATTTCACTCTAGCCCCCTCCACGCACTTTCCTCTCTCCAAAGAAAACCACTGTTAAAAGTTTGGTATGCATACCTCCAGATTTTGTTTTCTGCATTTACATTCTTACATAGGAATGAATGTAAGATTATACATAATGTGTACACATAAACTATGTCAGTAATGTCAGTTTCCATCCTCCTTCCCGCTCATTCCATTGTTCTTTCTGTCAGAGAAGTTCCACCTGTGAAATCTTGCCCTCTAGCTTATCCCACTGATTATAATGTGGTCTTTGATTTCCAGCAGAACCTTGGTGTCTAGTTCATGCAGAATGCATTTCTCAGGAGGCCTCAGGCCTGTTCTGGGGATGACTTTTTCCTATCACATATACCAACAGCTCTTTATGCTTCTTTCTCTGTCTGAAGTTACCTTCTTCTGTCTGGAGGGGAAAAGAAGATTTTTTCCCTTTTGAAGAGAACAATTGTGTAAGAGTTCCAAACGGGAAACAGGCAGTGTTTGATAGGAGATTGCCCTCTGCTGGCTGTATTAGTTGGGGTTCTCCAGAGAAACCGAATCAATAGATTGTACATATACATATAATCATATAATTATCTATCTATCTATCATCGAGACAGAGACAGAGAGAGATGGATGGATGGATGGATTATAAGGAGTTGGCTCACACGATTATGGAGATGCAGGGCAAATCATCAAGTTGGAGGCCCAAGAGAGCCAATGGTGTAAGTTTCAGTCTGTGAAGGTCTAACAACCAGCAGTGCCAATGGTGTAGTTAGTTCTAGTCTGACCGCTGGCAGGCTCAACATCCAAAAAGAGCTCATGTTTCAATTTGAGTCAGAAGGCAGGAAAAAGCCAATGTCCCAGTTCAAAGGAGGGATTCTTTCTCTGTTACTGGGGGAAGGGTCAATCTTTTTGTTTAATTAATACCTTCTACTGATTGGATGAGGCCCACCCACATTAGGAAGGGCAATCTGTTTCCTTCAGTCTATAGATTTAAATGTTAATCTCATCCAAAAACATCATCAGAGAAACACCTAAAATGATGTTTGACACCCTGTAACCCAGTCAGGTTGATACATAAACTTGATCATTGCACTGGTCATGTGAACCTCTTTGGGGGCCTAAACCCATAGCAGGAAGCTGTGATGCATTTAAGTAATGGTCCTAGTGGGTGTTGTAGGCAATCAAAACTCCAAATGAGAAATTAAGATAGAAATAATGTAAGCCAAACCAGAGAGAAAGAGAATTGGATAAACCAACCTGTTTCCACTTAAGAGTATTTAAAGTCACTGAAATAAGAAGCAAATTGTCTTACTTAAAAGAGTGATAGAGTAGAAAGAACATGAGGTTTAGAGTCAGAAACTCTGAACTTAAATCTTGGCTATCATGCTTAAACTTCCTGAGCCTCGGTTGCTTTATATGTAAAATGGGATAATAATTATCCATGCCCAACACTGATAATGCAAGGATCAAGTCCTTTCCAAACCATAAGGAGTTTCAGAAACCCTAGGTCTGGGAGTTAATAAAGCCACTGTCCCTAGAATGATCTATTACACGTGACCAGCAAGAAAGAACTGGCTGTGGCTGAGAAAATAACCAGAACTTGGGAGAAAATAATAATGACATTTTGAGGACCTGAGGAGGAAAAAGGCAGAAAGCAAAATAGCACAGAGCATAATTTGTGATCCCATTGCTAGAGACCCTAGAAGGGAATGTGGCTGGTGAAAGACGGGGATTCTAAGAAGGAGAAATCTGCCTCTCTCACTTCGCATTTCAGAGCAAAAGTTGCCCCAGAAATTTCTCAATCTCAAATAATCCAAATTCAAAAAAAATTTTCTAAGTCAGCCGTGTAACTATCCAGGGAGACCTCTAAATGAGCTCATACTGTGAAAAGATATATACTGCAGTAGGCAATTCTTAACACAGCTGCCAGTGCGAGACTCCAGTGTAAGGCATGTTACTTTCCTGCTCAGATCCCAGTGCTGACCACCTGTCTAAAATAGCCCCCTCTCAATCCTTCACTAGCACTAGTGTAAATCCAATGAAGCTAGCATGTGTGTGTCTCTTTCACTTCAGGGCCTGAGTCAAGGCCTGGATGCTTGTTAAGTATTTGCTGAATGAATGAATAAATACATAAATAAATGTAAAAGATAGAAGGAGAGAACGCATCTAATAATGCATTTTCAAAAAAAAGCAATGATGTGGATCCCAAAGAAAAGTCTCAGGGAGGCTAAAGCTGAAAATGGATTGAGGCTTTCAAAAACTGCTGAGGACAGATAAGTAAAAAGCTTTTTAGTCAGTGCAAGGAAGAAAAAGAGCAACTTTCTGAAGGAAAATAAATCCTCTTTTGTTGGCATATTCTTTCAAGAGGATTGATTTTTCAAGCTCAAAAAGGCCAGAGGATAGGAAAGCGAGATGGCAGGAAATCCAGGCGAGTGGCAAGGTTGCTGGATCTCAGGGGTTCCAGGGAGTGAACAGTTGCCAGGAAGTCTAGATGGGGGCAGACACAGCATCGTAGAAATCCCAGGGGCCACGTGGCAAGGAAGGAAGGACATTACAGCAACCCAAATTTGGGTTGACATGCTAGCTTCAGAAATAAAAAAAGGAAGGGGTGGATCAGAGTGACTACTGTAGAGTCATCTTGGTGACATTACTAGACATTTGGGGCAAGGAGGAAAAAGGAAATGAAAATTATAAGCCTCTAAGTGGTAGCAATCAGAAAGCAGGAGAAAGGCAGTGGTTACTTAGAAGAGAAGACTGGGGGTCAGCAGGGAAAAGCTAGAGAAAACAAGTTGTGGTTGTCACGTTTTAGAAATGAACCCGGAGCCTCTATGAGAGTTCTAGGAGCCACTGATGAAGATTTAGGTCACTAAATGTGTCCACTATGTCACAGCATGGCCCGCTAGAATGGTGTCACTGCTTTACAGCTGTGATCAATGCAGACTGATTGCTTTTGCCGCAGCTGAAGATGCGCAATATGCCAGCGACCTCTAGAATAAAGGATGTGGAGCTGAGCAGGTGCTGAGACACGGCGTGGAGGAGGGAGCCACTTGCTACAAGGCACTTATCACAATGGCCATGGAGGGCTCCAAAAAAGGTGGTACCTGGACTGTGGGGGAACTTGGCTTCGTGAGGGTACAAGCAGTTCTAGTCAAAGCGACGTTTCAGTGTGTCTCAGGATGACTGTGGAAGTGCGGCTGACTTGTGGGTGTTGGCAAAGGGCTGCTTTGAGTGTATCGCTCCCTTGCAGTGTGTTGGCAAAACTCACAGTATTTGAAAGTGTGACAAAAATCAGCATGTAAAATCTGATAGAAGGCAAATAGACCCCAAGAGGCACCCCAGGGCAGCCAGTGTACATGTCCGCCCTGTCATGCCTTATCAACCTCCTGGTTCCAGCATCAAGTCCGGGTCTGAAAGCCAAGGACTGTCCTCCTCTCTTTAAACAACTTTCTGAGATAGATTTTACTCCTATCGAGCCTGACACGGCTATGGATTAAAGCAGTTGTTGCTAGCAGTTGGAACACTTTGGAGCAAAGAAAAGACTACTCCACTGGAGAGGTCTTTCAAGGAAATTCCCTACGTCCCTGAGTTACTAAGAAGGTCCTCTAGGCCCAACAGGAACTGACTTCTCCTTCTCCAACCCTCCCCTAAAGTCCCCACTCCCACCATCTCCCTGGATCTCTATGCTGCATCCTTGTAGGAAGTGACCTCAGCTCCCTCTCATCCCCACCCCGCCACCCCTCCACCCCTCCACCCCTCCAACTCTCTGCCCCAGCTCCATAGGAAGGCACTTTTGCTTCCTCTTTACCCACATCCCTGCTACCTCCGCATGCCTCTCTCTGGTCCATCTTACATCAACCAGCTTCATCTCTCTCTCCTTCCCGATACCCAGCTCAACACGGAATACCTCGTCTCTCTCTTTCTCTCTCTTGCTCTCCATCCTACCACACCCCTAAACTTCTCTACCCTCACATGAACTAACCTCTCTCGCATTCCCCTCAACTCCACGTGAAGGAATCTCTTCCCCCCTCCCCCCCTTTCCTCCCAATTGTCATGAACCAATCTTTGTGCTCTGGGTGTCAAATCCCACCCCCACACCGCTCCAGCCCCATGAAAACTGACCTCTGCTCCCTCCACCTCCCCATCACCCCCAAGCCCCACCACCAAGCCCCTACAGTGCTGGACCATCTACATAGAAACCAACCCTTGCTCTGTTTCTGTGCCCTTCCCCCCCCCTCACCTGAATCACTTTTTCCTCTCCTCATGGACTGACCTTGGGCCCTCTACTTCTCAGCCCCTTCTCATTCTCCAGGATCTTTCTGGGTTTTGTTTGGTTGGTTGGTTTTGTTTTAGAGATCTTATTTATTTATTTGAGAGAGAGAGACAAAGAAACAGCGACAGAGATAGCAATACAGAGCATGAGCAGGAAGGAGAGGGAAGCAGACACTCCCTCCGCTGAGCAGGGAGCCCAATGTGGGTCTCCATCCCAGGACGCTGGGATCATGACCTGAGCCAAAGGAAGCCACGACGTAACCTATTGAGCCACCCAGGCGTCCCTCTCCAGGGTCTTTCTAAAATGTCCCCACTTGGACTGATTTCTCCTACCTTCCTCACTGCACTCTACCCTACTTTCTAGTAGACTCTGCTTCCCTTTTTCTGCCTTCGAAGCCTCCTGCATTCCTCTCTAGCTCTGTAGATCCTTCCAGGGACCTGACCTACTCTGCCTCACCTTCCCTATGCACTCTACCCGCTTCAAGTCTTACCTCACTACTCCTCTTCCATTTCCCTCGTCCGATCTCACAGAAACTTTTTCTACTTCTCTGTCCCCACCCCCTGCCATCTCCCTTACCCCTCTTAGTCCATCCCTACCTGAGCTGACTCTGCCCCCTCCCTCCCCATCACCCTCCACCCGCTCTACAACTCTCTGCATCATCTGCACCTGCACTGACCTCTCCTACTATTTCTTCCCCATCCCTTCCATTCCCTTCAACTACCTGGTCCAGCCCTACATAAACTGACCCTCTCTGCATCCACACTCCCCCACTCCCTTGCAGCTCTCTTTTCTGCCCCCACACAAAGTGGTCCCAGCTGCCTCTCTGTCCCCCTATTCTTGACCCCCATGTGACCTTCTGTGCCAGTCCCACACCCACTGATCCCTCCCTCTGTCCCCACCCCCTCCACTGAGCAATGGCAAACCCGTTTTCAAATGGCTGGCGGGCACCTATATGATGAGCACCTGATGCTTCTTTTTTATGCTTGACGACAGTTACTTCTCGCTCTCCCTTCCCCCCCATTCCTGATTCTATTTCATTTATGAGAACATTAAGGAGGAGGAGATAAGAATGTTTCCAGGGTGGCAGTTAATAGTAAAATGGGAAGTCAGGCACAGTCTTCTCACTCCTTTCCAATATTGTGTGTCTTTTATCAGATCATACGCCTCTTATTAGAAAACAGCAGTATAACAAAGGTCAAACCCTCCCGGTAAATGCTGTCAACTCAGCTTTGGGGGACAGTAAACACAAAAGCTTCACAGACCCACATCTAACAACGAAGCTATGTGACAACCAGACCAAGGAAATGAGGTTGACAACAAACACTTCTGAAATGCCTTCTTGGCCCTTTGTGTGAGTCTACCCTGGGCCCTCTGCGACTCTGACTTAAGCACAGTTCTTCCCCACACTATACAGATAAGGAATCCAAGGCACATGGATGAGGAGCTTGTCCCCAGTTAGCAGCCAGGAAGAGGCGGAGCCGGTGAGAGGACTCAGGTCTGAGGCTGCTCTTGGCTCCTCTCACGACATGCCAGGGTTTCTCAGGGAATGATCCCCCTGCAGGCAAATGTTGGAGGGTGCCCATGTCCTCCAGGATGCCGGGGTCCAGGGATGAGGGTCATGCCTCTTTACCTGTTCCCCATTTGGGATTACCACTGGAAATACAGGAAACTCAAGTAAAGTTAAATTTCAGATCAACAATGCATAAACAGAAAGTCCAAGTGGGATATACTTGTGCTAAAAAAATTGACCTGAAATTCAAATTGGCTTAGGTGTTCTCTTTACTAGCTAAATCAGGCAACCCTATCCTGGGATTAGGATGCCCCCCAAAAGTTTGAAACCAATTCTCTCCATCTCCCCTTGGCCCCTCTTAGTCCATCCCTACCTGAGCTAGTAAAAGCTTTGTTCTCCACCATCAGCCTCAGGCAGAGACTTTAATTTTGAGACACTGGCCAGAGGTCGGCTACATTCAACCTACTGTCACAGCAACTTGACTTTCCCTGATTTGTTTAAGCACAAATTACCAACAGGCCTCTCAGCCTTATGCTGTGCCCAAACTATTGTTAAGGCAGCATTTAGGTGGAGGTGAAATGGAAACTGCTATTTTTAACCCTGACAAACTCCCAAGGCAAGAAACAATTCAAATCAATAGTAAGGGATAATTTCATCTTCTGTCCATGGGCTGGGAAAGAGTTTGGGATCTCCGGGGCTGCCTTCAACATACTGGTTTAGAAGATTAACTCACAGCCAAGGCTAAAGAACTCATCCATAGAGAACAAAAGCTTAAAATAAGAAAGGCTTTATTTTTTAAGACAAATAGCACAAACACACATCCAAATACAAGTGAGTAAATTCACTGGATTATATAAAAGAGAAAACTGCACTCAGGTGTCAGTTAGAACTAGAAACATCAAGGAACACCCCCTGCTTCTGGTGGCATGAGTACAACATGTGCTTGTCTAAGAAGTCGTTCTGTGGTGGTATACACGTGGAAATGTATGACAATAGTGAGGTGATACAAGAAAGAAATGCAGGTGGGTGAAAGCTTTAAGACCCCTCTGCCACCCTAGTGTGCTCTCGTTTTGCTTCAGGGAATTAAAGCAATCAGCAGGTCACCTTACAAAGAACTGAAATGTCAAAGAAGACTGTCAAATACCTAAAAGATATTCAAGATTGTTACTAAAGTTAAACAGGGAGGTCAGTAGGAGAAAATAGTTTATGTTCTCAGAACCCAGGTTTCACACAACAAGAAAGCAAGAGACTGAGCTCAGTAAAGGCTGGTCTTTTTCATGATGCGTAGGAACTCCTGCTCATTGACTTCTCCATCTCCATCACGATCAGCTTCGTCGATCATTTCCTGCAGGACAATAAGGATTCAGCTTAGATTCATTCATAAACGAAACTCAAATATGACTGGACAATAGTCTTTCTAACGTCACATGAATAGATAGTTGTGGTCCACCCAATGCAAATGTGCACTTTTTGTAACAGCTTGGTTCCCAAAAAGTGATTTGAAAATCAAGCAATGCTTTGTCTCACACACACACACACACACATATCATTGAGAAGGGAACCTGAAGATCACCCTGACCACGGGGATTCCTAAAACTTAAAATAGTAAGTAAAATTGTACAAGTGTTGGGACCCCTGGGGGCTCAGCAGTTGAGCGTCTGCCTTAGGCTCAGGGCCTAATCCCAGGATCTGGGATTGAGTCCCGCATCAGGCTCCTTGCAAGGAGCCTGCTTCTTCCTCTTCCTGTGTCTCTGCCTGCCTCTCTCTCTCTCTCTCTCTCTCTCTCTCTCTCTCCGTGTCTCTCATGAATAAATAAATAAATATTTTAAAAAATTGTACAAGTGTTCATTTTTCTGGGAGCAGGGCCCGTAGGTTTGTCATGCTATCAAAGGGGAAATAAAGTGGTCAACAGAGGGACAAGAGAACACTACGTTTCCTTCAAAGTGGGGCTCACATTGGAGAAAATATAACTCAGAAAAGTCATACAGGGGCTCTGATCAGGAATTGAGTTCCAATCTGATGCTTCACAAACCTGCAGCTCCTCGTCAGTGAGGTTCTCACCCAACTCCTTGGCCACACGTTTTAGATTTTTGAATGATATCTTCCCAGTTTCATCATCATCGAAGAGCTTGAAAGCTTTCAGAATTTCTTCTTTGGTATCTTTCTCAGACTTAACAAGTAAAGAGAAAACACAGGAGCAGTTACTCATGCAGCAGCCACAGTAGCACCTAACCCCTCTACGTGGTCTTGATGATGGCCTTTATGACAGGAGATCAAACATCATCCAGGGTAGAAGAGGACAAACTCAGTGACATTATTATCAACACGGAGGCTAAAAAGGAAATATAAAAAAGTGACTTAAAACATTCTTTCTGTACAAACCAAAGAGAAAAAGGAGTAGAGGGTAGAGTTAAAGCAAGGGGAAATATACTGCTTAAGCTGGTGGAAGAGGGATCCTCTTGGAGGGGGTAGGGAGAAGCAGGGAGGAAAGAGAGGGCATTGAACTTGTTATGAGATCACAGAGAGTTACTGGGATCCCAGGTACTCTGAAAGAGGAAGAGAGGAAATCTCCAAGAACTCAAACTCCAGGAATTCCTGAAAGAAAGCTGAAGATAGAAAGAACCCCTCTGAAACTGAGTGGGGAAATATTAGGAAGACACACCATGAGAGACTCCTAACTCTGGGAAACAAAGAAAGGGTTGAAGAAGAGGTGGAGGGTAGGGAGATGAGGAAACTGGGTGACTGAGGGGTGCACTGAGGAGGGCATGTGATGGGATGAGCACTGGGTGTTATACTATATGTTGGCAAATTGAATTTAAATAAAATATTTAAAAAAAGAACTCTAAGCAGAGCAATTTGGGAACCCACCTTCAATGTGGGATGGCTTTACTAGGTAGTTACAGAACATTAGGCTTCCTGATCTCTTAAATTAATACAGACAAAAAATATAGAGGTATGATTAGATGTTTTCTAAGCTAAAGAATCATCAGAGTAGGCATAGACCTGTGACCTGAGACACACAAGGAGTTACTTTTCCACAGGCCAGTTGAGCACAGACAAGCCACACAGAAGAGGAGCCAAAAAGCCATCAAAAAAGTAATGGCCCAAGGGGAACATAAACATACATCCTGGGTGGGAGGACACTCAGGGGAGTGAGGTGGATTGTTCAAGTGACATATTATAGTCTTTCTTGATCCTCTGGATCCTTTAAAATGGGGACACGTGGGCAGCCCCGGTGGCTCAGTGGTTTAGCGCTGCCTTCAGCCCAGGGCCTGATCCTGGAGACCCAGGATTGAGTCCCGCGTCAGGCTCCCTGCATGGAGCCTGCTTCTCCCTCTGTCTGTGTCTCTGCCTCTCTCTCTCTCTCTCTCTCTCTCTCTCTGTGTGTGTGTGTGTGTGTGTGTCTCATGAATAAATAAATAAAATATTAAAAAAAATAAAATGGGGACAAGTGAGGCACTAGGGAATGGTGACTTCAACCTTGAAAGTGCTGAAAGGATGCAGTGAAACGCCAGGACACCTGCACCCCGATGTTTACAGCAGCAATGTCCACAACAGCCAAACGGTGGAAGGAGCCTCGGTGTCCATCAAAAGATGAATGGATAGACATGATGTGGTCTATGTATACAATGGAATATTACTCAGCCATTAGAAACGACAAATACCCACCATTTGCTTCTCAACATGGATGGAACTGGAGGGTATTATGCTGAGTGAAATAAGTCAATTGGAAAAGGACAAACATTACATGGTCTCATTCACTTGGGGAATATAAAAGTTAACAAAAGGGAATAAAGGGAAAGGAGAGAAAATGAGTGAAAATATCAGTGAGGGTGACAAAACATGAGAGACACCTAATTCTGGGAAATGAACAGGGGTAGTGGAAGGAGAGGTAGGCGGGGGGTTGGGGTGACTGGGTGATGGGCACTGAGGGGTGCACTTGGCGGGATGAGCACTGGGTGTTATACTATATGTTGGCAAATCGAACTCCAAAAAATAAAAATAAAAAAATAAAAAATAAAATCAGAAAAAAAAAGAAAAAAAAATGAAAGTGCTGAAAGGCCAAATTCCCAGTGTAGTGGAAAACACTGCTGTCAGAAGTCACCCGCCCTCAGGCTAGAGCTGCCCAGAATCAGAAACGAGAGAGAAAAGAATTTTGACCTTTAAAGTATAGGCATTTCATCTTGTCAGGCAGTGCAATATTGCTGGTGTTTACAGGTTTTACTGTTTGTGGTTAGCACGTTAACACATCAGTTGGAAAAAAATAATCAGAAAAGAGTGACAGTAGTAGTTCTCTTACTCGAAGGGTAAACTGACTTTTCCTGTGATTCTGTGGCCTTGAAGAGAGCCAGATAGAACCTAAGCATCCTAACTGTCAGTCATAAGTACTGCCCTTTTTCAGCAGAACCCTCCAGTTGGTATTAACCTTTCTTCAGTGAAGACATTTTTATATCTAGATTCAAATTTGCTCACCAATATGGGTGGAAAATAGGCTGATTATCCTAGTAACTTACCATTTTCTGAGTCATCACAGTCAAGAAGTCACTAAAGTTCATTTTTCCTGTCCCTTCCTTATCGATTTCACTTATCATTTTTTTGATCTCTTCTTTTTTGGGTTCAAAGCCCAGTGCCCTCATTGCCACCTACAATGAAAACAGGATCATGTCAATATGCACATCAAAACCTGGCAGGAACAAAAATGACAGTGAGAGCATGAGGCCAGCATCTGACACAATCATGTTAAAATGACTGGGAAACACTATAGTGTTATGCAGATTGATATTTGTGCTCAATTTTATAACACCTGAGGTAAATAAAGACAGGAGAATAGAAAAACAAAAACTTTTTGCAGGGAGAAGAGGGCAAAAGGGGTAGAGCAGTGACAAGGAAAGAAGAGAAAGAAGTAGAGGAAAGGCAAGGCAGTACAGTGGGAATGTAAAGGGCTTGCCTTAAGTTCCTTTACGTCTATGGTCCCAGTTCCATCAGCATCAAAGAGATCAAAAGCTTCCCGGATTTCCTGTTTCTGCTCTTCAGTCAGCTCTGGCTTAGGACTCATCCTTTTTCGTTGGGCAGATGATGCCATGCTTGCCTTCTTAAAGTTAGAGGCCTTTAGGTGTTTTACAAACACAGAAGTACGATATTAAGTGATGCAATCCATATTTTACATAAAATAGTTACAAGTATTTACATAAAATATTTACACCAAGCAATTCCACAGCTTTGCTTAATAGGAGAGATAACAGGGCTTTACTGGAAACAACAATGAATCTTTCCGTGCACCGCTATCCCTTTCTTTTTTCCTATTCTTTGTAGGAGCAAGGAGATCCCGTGTTCCTTTGCACATCTCTTATTGAAAATCATTCCCAAAGAGATCCAGCCAGGGAGCTGACTGTGGGTAACTGTACAGATGATCGGCTGTCCTTGAATTTGGCGATCCTAATTCGAGAAAAGCCCTTACAACATTGGCTCGCAGTATTCCTCCTCTCTGTACTCCAACTTTGTGATTACTTCTACATTTGGCCCAATATTACTACTTTGCTAAGGTGTATAATAAAATTCCATCCACTCGGCAGGTCTGTGCCTACTTTAATTAGATCAAAACGTCTCCCGAAAGATCCCTGTATTTATTCAGAATGCACGTTATCAAACATAATAAACCTCCTCCCAGGTCTGTGGGTAAACTTTGGTAGCACGAAGCCACCAGGAGGTCAGGGTCTGAGAGGTCAGGGCCTGCGGGTAACCCGAGTATTCTTTGACCAGGGGCAGTCACGCTGGGGCTGGCAGGGGAAGGCCACGCGCGCCCGAGGGATGGGTGAGCGCAGACTGAACGAAGTGGAGGCGGCGCAGGACCGCAGGCCCAGGTGGCGGCCGACGTCTCTACCCTACCCTTCCGGGAACGAGCCGAGAGGAAGTAGGGCCACTCCGAAGCCGAGAGCGGCGCGGGAGCGACGGCAGGGCCACACGAAGCCTGAGAAGCGCTCAGCCCCTGGCCGCGGGGCACCAAAAGGCGGCCCCCACTCACCATTGCCGATGGACTCCGCGGCCCGTTGTTACGGCAACCGACGTACACACTGACTCGGCGCCGTTCCCACCGCCCCGCGCGCGCGGCTCCGCTCCCCATTGGCAGCCCGCTCGCCGCCGCTGCTCCCCATTGGCGGGGAGTCGTGGTGGGTGGGGCTAAGCGGACAAAGGCCAGGCCCTGGGCAAGGGGGCTGTGCTTTCACAGCCGAGGCCTGGCCTCATTGGACAGGATCACATTATGAGCGCCGATTGGCTGAGCCGGCGCCGAGCTGAGCCAATCCCCTTGGCGGAGGCATCTCGGCCGATCCTCGGCTCATGCGGGTGGGGAGAAAAGGGTGACCGCCCGCGGCCCGAGACCTTTGGGTGCAAGCTGGGGGCGCGCTGAGGCTGGCCGGGGGGTCGCCTACGGACGGGTAAGGGTCACGACCTCACCCTCGGAGGCTGCCTTCTCTCCGCTACTGGGTGGGAGGGTAGGGGGCTGGGTGGGGCCTTCCGGTTGGGGGCTTTCTGGTCTGGCTTAAGACTGAATTTGGAAAGAGGGGCCAGAGAAGACCGTGACCTTGAGGGTCAGAGCAGAGACTGTGCTCAATGGACAGCAGAGCCAGAGAAGGGAATGGGAGTGTCGAGGAGGTGTGGACAGCTGCGACTTAGAAACCGAATCCAGCTGAGGCTCTCCCTTTGAGGGGCAGTTTTTAGGGAGTGAAACAGATACGACTGAGCATGAGGGGACAGGTCATCAAAATGTCCTTTTTGACACCCACTCGGGCGGAGACACTGAGCAAAGTCACACAAGAGTTTTGAAAGTGTGAGGGGTGCCTGGAGACTGTTCTTTTATAAAACTCTGTTAGATTTCTTTTGTTTTCTTTAATCATGATAAGTGCAGTCTTTATTCCCCATCACCAATGTGACCGTATGGTCACCATCAGTGCGTTCTCTGTAGTTAAGAGTCTGTTTCTTGGTCGGCCTCTCTTCACCCCCCCATGTTCATTTATTTTGTTTCTTAAATTCTGCATATGAATGAAATCCTATGGTATTTGTCTTTCTCTGACATTTCACTTGCCATAATATTCTCTAGCCCCATCCATGTCAATGCATTAAATGGCAAGGTTTCATTTTTTATGGCTGGATGGTATTCCCCACACACGCACACACATACACACACACCACATCTCCTTTATCCACTCATCTGTTGATGGACACTTGGGCTGCTCGCGCATCTTAGCTATCATGAACAATGCTGCTACAAACATCGGTGTGCATGTATCCCTTTGAATTTGTATTTGTGTTCTTTGAGTAAATACCCAGTAGTGCAATTACTGGATCATGAGAGTAGTTCTATTTTCAATTTTTTGACGAACCTCCATACTGTTTTACGCAGTGGCTGCACAGGTTGCATTCGCACCAACACCTTTCTCCACAGCCTTGCCAGCACCTGCTGTTTTTTGTGTTGTTGATTTTCGCCGTTCTGGCAGCTGAGGGGATGTCTCATTGTAGTTTTTATTTGCATTTCCTAGTGATGAGTGATGTTGAGCATCTTTTCATGTATCTGTTGGCCATCTGAATGTCTCCTTTGAAGAAATATATGTTTACGTCTTCAGCCAACTTTTTAATTAGTTTATTTGTTTTGCGGTGCTTACGTAGTATTAGTTCTTTATATATTTGTGGATACTAACCCTTCATCAGATACGTCATTTGCAAATATCTTCTCCCATTCTGTAGATTTCCTTTTAGTTTTGTTGATTGTTTCCTTTGCTCTTTGTTGGTTGTTTCTAGAAACTTGGTGTTTTGATGTAGTCTCGATAGTTTATTTTTGCTTTTGTTTCCCTTGCTTCAGGAGACATGTAGAAAAATGTTGCTATAGCTGAAGTCAGAAATATTACTGTTGGTGCTCTCTTCAAGGATTTTTGGGGTTTCAGGTTGCACATTTAGGTCTTTAATCCAAATTTTGAGTTTATTTTTCTACATAGTGTAAGAAGTGTGGTCCAGTTTCAATCTTTTGCATGAGGCTGTCCAGCTTTCCCAGTAACATTTGTTGAAGAGACTTTTTCCCATTGAATATTTTTTCCTGCTTTCTCGAAGATCCACATAGTTGTGGGTTTATTTCTGGGTTTTCTATTCTATGGATCTCTGTGTCTATTTTTATGTAAGTACCATACTGTTTTAATTACTACTGCTTTGTAATATAACTTGAAATCTGAGATTGTGATACCTCCAATTTTGTTTTTCTTTTTCAAGATTACTGTGGCTATTCGAGGTCTTTCATGGTTCCATAAAAATTTTAGGGTTGTTTGTTCTAGCTCTGTGAAAAATGCCTTTGGTATTTTGATAGGGATTGCATTAAATGTGTAGATTGCTTTTGGGTAGTATGGACATTTTAACAATATTTGTTCCTCCTACCCACAAGAATGGAATGTCTTTCCAGTCTTTGCATCATCTTGAATTTCTTTCATCACTGTTTAATACTTTTTTTTTTTTTTTTTGTTTAATACTTTTTAGAATACAGCTCTTTCACCTTTTTGGCTAAGTATATTCCTAGATATTGTATTGTTTTGGTGCAGTTGTAGATAGGATTGTTTTATTAATTTCACTTTCTGCTGCTTCATTATTAGTGTGTAGGAATGCAGCAGATAGTTTTGTACATTAATATTGTATCCTGCGACTTTACTAATTTATCAGGTTTTTTTGTGGAGTCTTTAGGGTTTTCTATATACAGTATCCTGTCATCTGCAAATAGTGAGAATTTTACTTCTTTACCAGTTTGGATGCCTATTATTTATATATGTTATCTAATTGCTGTGGCTAGGATTTCTAGTAGTATCTTGAATAAAGTGGTGAGACTGGACATCCTTGTCTTCTTGCTCCTGACCTTAGGGGAAAAGCTCTCTGTTTCTCCCTATTTAGTGTGATGTTAGCTGTGGGCTTTCCATACAAGGCCCTTATTACATTGAGATATGTTCTCTCAAGACATACTTTGTTGAGGGTTTTTATCATGAACGGGTGTTGTACTTTGTCAAATGCTTTTTCTTCATCTATTGAGATAATCATATGGTTTTTATCCTTTCTCTTATTTTTTTTAAGATTTTATTGATTTATTCATGAAAGACAGAGAGAAAGGCAGAGACACAGGCAGAGGGAGAAGCAGGCTCCCTGCAGGGAGGCTGATGCGGGACTCGATCCCAGGACCCCGGGATCACGACCTGAGCCAAAGGCAGATGCTCCACCACTGAGCCACCCAGGTGCCCCTATCCTTTCTCTTACTGATGTGTTATATCATATTCATTGACCTACAAATATGGAACCACTCTTGCATCCCAGGAATAAATCCCACTTGATCGTGGTGTATTTTTTTTTAACGTATTGTTCGATTCCGTTTGCTAAGGTTTTGTTGAGGATTTTTTGCATCTATATTTGTAAGAGATGTTGGCCTGTGGTTCTCTTTCTCTGGTGTCATCTGGTTTTGGTATCAGGGTAATACTGACTTCATAGGATGAATTTGGGGTTTTCCTTCCTCTTGTATTTTTTGGAATAACTTGAGAAGAATAGGTAGCATTTGCCAGTGAAGCTGTCGGGTCCTGGACTTTAGTTTGTTGGGAGTTTTTTTTTATTACTGATCCAATTTCATTGCTGGTGATTGGTCTGTTCCAATTTTCTAATTCTCCCTGCTTTAGTTTTGGTAGGTTATATGCTTCTAGGAATTTATCCATTTCTTCTGACTTGTCCAGTTTGTTGGCATATAGGTTGTCATAATATTCTGTTACAGTTGTTGGTATTTCTCTGGCGTTGGTTGTTATTTCTCTTTCGTTAGTTGTTTTGCTTATTTGGGGTCTCTCTCTCTCTCTCTCTCTCTCTCTCTCTTTTTGATGAGTCTTGCCAGAGGTTTATCAGTTTTGTCAATTTTTTTTTTCGAAGAACCAGCTAGTGGTTTCATGTATGCTTGGCTGAGAAAGGCCTGAACTATATTAGCGTCCATTAAGTGAAAGTGTTCGCTGACCTTCTGCCCTTTATCTAACCCTAACCCTTCCTCTTACAGCATGAACCAGGTCCACAACCACTCAGTCATATTTGGCTCTTTCCTGTCCCTCCCATTACCCACCCTCCAAGTTCCCACAATTCTCCCACTCAGGTACCATTCCTTTTCTCTTGGCCACCTCTGCTGCTCCTCTTCCAGCTCAGGCCTTTGTCGGCAGCCCCCCAACTACCTACGGGCCAGAGTTCTTCTGTGGTCTGCCAGGCCTGGCAGGACGAGGCCCCTCCTTTCCCCAGGCTCCGCCAGCTGGGAGACAAGGCTCCTTGCTGGGCCTCAAGCCCTCCAGCACACTCCAACCTTGGAATGTTTGCTCCAGCCGCCCCCTCTGCCTGCTTGCTCCTCTCCTCTCCTCTCCCTCCCCTAGGTCTTCACTCTGCTGTCACCTTATCTGAACCACCCTAAGCACCCGATTCAGCACCATAGCCCCCAGCATGCTGGAGTCCTGTAGCTTGTTCTGCTGTTTTCCCGTGGTACTTTTATTTTCTTGTTGCTCATCCACTAGCAGGTAACCTCTATGAAGGCAGGCATCTTCGTTTTGTTCAGTGCTGGGCCTCCAGTACCTGGAACGGTGAGGGGCATGTAGTAGGTGCTCAGTAAGGCTTCATGGAATGACTGCTGAACAATCTCCCTGTGCCTGCCTCTCACCTGTCTAGTCTACCCGCTTCACCAGGTTGATCTTGCTGGTGAACAGCTCTGGTCAGGTCACCCTGCCCTGCCCTTAAACCTTCAGAGGCTTCCTGTGACCCCTCAATAAAGTCCAGACTCAGCCTGGCACCTGAGCCTCCTGTGCAGTTTTGTGTCTGCTGGTCTCTACGCATCGTGTCTCTCCACAGCCTGTTTCCCAGTCAGTGTGTGGGGTGGCAGCCTGGCAGAGTGGAAGGAACAACCGCAAGTCCAGCCTTGGCTGTATAACATCTGCAGGACTGTCAGCAAGTCAGTTGACCTCTCTGAGCCTGAGTTTCTCCTTTGTTGAGTGAGACCTCACTGGGTGCTTTGGGGAGCTTGATGGTCTCTTATGCTTAGATGTGAAGGGACCTGACCTTTAGCAGCTTTCCAAGCAGTATGATTTCTCTTCTCCAATGTGTTCTTTCCCCTGCCCGGCATGCCCAAAGACTCAGACTTGGGTAACATCCTTCCTCCACGCCGCAGCCAGAGTGATGCTTCTGCTCTTAACACTCACTCTGCTTACAGCTTCCTGGGGCTCCCCCATCTCCTCTTAGTGTAACCCCTTAACCTGACACACAGTCCCTTCACATTCTTCTCTCTGCTCCCCATCTCACTCCACACTCGTTGTGACACAAGTTGTCACAGTTGCCAGAACGTGCTGCCTCTGTGTCATCCCCATGTCCTTCCCATCCCTGGCCGTGGAATGTCTTTTAGGATACCCAACCGCTGTGTTTGACCCACTCCTCCCTGGCCTCGAGAACTTGGCTCAGGGATCACCTCGGGCCAGCCTCCCTGCTCTGGGTTTACCTTCATCAGGGCTCAGAAACGCTGCCACAGTTCTCCGCTAAGTCTGTCTCCCATGGGTTGTGGTGGGCTCCCGCGAGGGTGGCACTGTGTCCTGTGCATTTTCAGCTTGGCAATGGCCAGCATTTGGTGAGTGAGTAACACTCAAGGACTCCTTTACAGGTTGCAGCTTCCCTTTTGCCTTTGGGGCTTGTTTGAGGAACTCAACAAGGAGAAGGAAGATATTCCAGGTGGAGGGAACAGCACAAGCTAAAACTTGCAGGCCTGCTGATGGTTTTCTCAGGGGCCACCATGAACTCAAAGCCAGAGCCTTTCTGTATCCTAAAAATAGACAAGCATAGAGGCGAATGCCTAACAGAAACAACCAGATACCTTTTGCCTTGATTCCTGTTTGCCATTTTCTTGTGCACGCAGGCGTTGTCCATCCACTGACTAGAGTGATGAGCTTGTGGTTAGCCATATCTTAGTTTCTAGCACGGACTCCATGGAAGACAACAGGCAGGGCCCCAACTACCCCTGTGTACCCTAACACAACCCTTCTGAATTGCTCTGCATTTCATCTTTAGAAAGAAGCTGATCTCCCATGTTTTCAAAGGAGGAAACGCTTGTCTTTCTATCCGGTTTGAAGCGGACAGACTGTCCCTTCCTTCTGACTCCAGGACTCAGTTTTTGGGGACTTGCCCCAGCAGGAAGCAGGAGATTGGGCTCATTTGGTCTCTTCCTAGATTTTTTTTTCTTAGTTTAATGCTTTGTCCCTGTGTGTACGGAAGGCATACATGGTTTTTAATAGATTCAAAGACGTAACTTTGTAAAGGACAAAGACTTGAGGCTTCTGGTATGTGAACCTTAACAATCTCAGCCCCCTGAGTGTTGCTCTTTGGAGTCTTCCCATTCAGAGCTATTCTGAATTCTTTTAAGATTTTATTTATTTATTCATGAGAGATACAGAGAGAGAGGCAGAGAGAGAGAAGCAGGCTCCATGCAGGGAGCCTGATGTGGGACTCAATCCCGGGTCTCCAGGATCATACCTTGGGCCGAAGGCAGGCGCCAAACCACTGAGCTACCCAGGCGTCCCTGAACCCATTTTCAAGAGGACAGTGGGTGGCATCAAGTACATTTCACGTTGTTGTGCAATCATCACCACCATCCATCTCCAGAACTCTTTATCTTGTAGAACTGAGACTATACCTACCAAACACTAACTCCCCAAATGCCCCCTCCTCCCAGCCCCTGGCACCCACCATTCTACTTTCTAGGTGTATGATTATGGCTACTATAAATACCTTATATAAGTAGAACCATATGGTATTTGTCCTTTTGTGAGTAGCTGATTTCATCTAGCATACTGTCTTCAAGGTTCATCTATGTCGTAGTGTGTCAATTTCCTGCCTTTTTTCATTTTTTTATTGTGATAAGAGCACTGCACTTGAGATCTACCCTCTTAACAAATGTTCGAATGTGCAATATATTATTGTTGACTATAGGCACAGAGTTGTGCAACAGATCTCTAGAGCTTACTTACCTTGCTAAACTAAAACTTTATGCCCATCCATCAGTAACTCCACACTGCCCCCCTTCCCCAACCCCTGGCAACCACCATTCTCCTCTTTGAATTTTGAATTTGACTATTTTTGACACCTCATATAAGTATAACATATACTAATTCTTTCTATGACTGGCTTCTTTCACTTAACATAATGTCTTCAAAGTTCATCCATGCTGTTGCATATTCTAGAATTTCCTTCCTTTTTAAGCCTGAATAGTATTCCATTGTATGGTTACACCACATTTTCTTTATCCATTTACCTGTCAATGAATTTTTAGGTTGTTTCCATCTTGGCTGTTGTGAATAGTGCTGTAATGAGCATAGGAAGGCTAATGTCTATCTCTTCAAGATCCTGGTTTCAATTCTTTGGATATATATACCCAGGAGTAGAATTACTATATCATATGGTAGTTCTATTTTTAATTTATTCATGAGAGACACACAGAGAGAGGCAGAGACATAGAGGGAGACAGCAGACTCCCCACTGAACAGGGAGCTTGATGCAGGACTCAATCCCAGGACCCCGAGATCCCAGGACCAGGACCTCAGCTGAAGGCAGATGCTCAACCCCTGAGCCACCCAGGCCCTCTTTGAGAATCTTTTATACCATATTCCATGGGAGCTGTACCATTTTGCATTCCTTCCAACAGTGGGCAAGTCTTCTAATTTCTCCACATCCTCACCCACACTTACCTTTTGACTTTTTGATAACAGCCATCTTGACAGGAATGAGGTGATATATCATTATGGCTTTGATTTGCCTTTCCCTAATGATTAGTGACACTGAGTATTTTTTCCTTTACCTGTTGATCATTTATATATCTTCTTTAGAGAGATGTCTATTCAAGTACTTAGCCCATTTTTTAAACCCTTACTAGATATGTGGTTTGCAGATGTTTTCTCCCATTCCACAGTTGCCAGAATTTCCTTCCTTTTTAAGGCAGAATAATATTGCATTTTGTTTATTCGTCCATTGATGGACACTTGGGTTACTTCTGCCTTTTGGCTATTGTAAATAGTGGTGCCAATGAACAAGTGTGTACAAATATATGTTCAAATTCCTGCTCTCAATTTCTTGGACTATATACCCAGACGTGGAATTCCGTGATCCTATGGTAATTCTATGTTTCATTCTTTGAGGAACCACATGCTGTCTCCCCTAGCTGTTGCACCATCTCACAGTCCCAGCAGTGGTGCTCAAGGGTTCCAGTTTCTCCACAGCCTCGTCAGCACCTGTCATTTTCTGTTTTCTGGGTTTTTGTTTTGTTTTGTTTTTGATAATAGCCGTTCTAAAGGGTGTGAGGTAGAACCTCACTTGGGTTCGATTTGCATTTCCCTAATCATTAGTGATATTGAGCATCTTTTTGTCTGCTCATTGGCCATCTGTAAAGTATATCTTTTTTTGAAGAAATGTCTACAATCAGAGCTATTCTTGGTGTTCATTTTTATCTGAGGGAATATCATATGGCAGATTTAGGCTCAGGGGGTTACCAGGGGAATCCGACACATTGCCTGAACTAGTCTTGGTTACCCTGGTCCCTAAAGACAACTAAAGTATCACCAACATTCTGAACTGGCTCATAGTATATATACAGGCTTTAAAATAATTTGTATATAAAAAAATAAAATAATTTGTATATAATTTGAGACAAAGTAGATTTGATTTTGTTTTTGTTTCCACAGGAGGCTGGTTTGCTGAGGATTCGGTGAGCACTGTTTGAACGGTATGGATAATGGGAGCAAAATGCGTTTCTTCTTTCACCTCTTGGATCTTCCCCTAGAGATCAAGTAGGGGAATAAGCTTAAAGGCTTCTTGCTTTTCTAGTAGTACAGGGGCTGTGGGATTGGCAACTATGCTGTTAGGATTTTAGAAGTGCAAAGAATATTCATTTTGATTTCCTGTGGCTGCTGTAACAAACGACCACGAACTTAGTGGCTTAAAACAGCAGAAATTTCCTCTCTCCCAGTTCTGGAGGCCAGAAGTCTGAACTGAGGGTGTCTGTAGGGCCATGCTCCCTCTGCAGGCTCTAAGAGGGCCTTCCTTGCCTCTCCCAGCTCCTGGTGGCTCCAGGTGTTCATTGACTCATGGCTACATCACTCCCAATGCCATCTAACCTCTCGTTTTCTCATGCTTCTTCAAGTATCTGGGAAATAGAGTTAGAAGCCAGCAGTGGGTGTTTGTGAGGGTAGCACTGCCAAAATATAATCAACCCATTCTCCCCCGTGAAACTCCCGCATCTTAATTGGGTGTCTGTGTGATAGAGAGCAGAAGGTGATCTGCATGTTCATGTACTCCTGAGTCCAGTGGATATGAGTGTCTGCTTTGGACCAGGCCCTGTGCTTCACGCCAAAATACAGTGGTAAGCAAAACAGGCAGAGCTCTGAGAGTTGTTTGCAAGTGCCCAAAAGTGCCCAAATCCTCCTTCCCCATCTGATATACATTAAGCCAAATGGGTTAAAGCTTACCAGTCATACCTGTTTAGAGTGAGCAAGTGACAGGGCCCCTTGCCAACATAAAGAGGATTATGAGATGGAGGGAGGGATGGGATAGGCCTAGAAGTACAAGTCAACTTTGCTTATTCATAATATGCATCTGAAAAGGTCCATGAAAAGTGAAGTTTTGGAATACATTTTCCTGATAACTTCCATTATGATCATTCTCTGAATGTAGCTTTTTGCAAGCAGTTACACTGTTTTCTTTGTCCCAGATTTCACCATCTCCAGATATTAGGAGATCCATGACTTAAGTACGTAGACCACTATGAAGAAAACAGTTTTAAGACCAAGTATGTCTAACCCAGACTTGAACGCTGCTTTTTGTTTGTGAGTCAGTATTATGGGTGAGTGAAGAGAGGAGCATATCCTAAGGGCCATTACAAAAGCTTCTCTTATAAACTGCTCTTCAGTTCAGCGTTGTGGGTCTGTGTCAGCTGATAGGCTTCACTGTCTCCCAGTTGTGAAGTGCACGGTCACCACACTACCAAGAGCACCTGCTGAGGGTTTCTGATGGCCCCAGACACCAAATTCTTGCACATGTAGTTACGGTGGCTTTAATTTCACCAAGAAGAGCTCTGTCTCCTATTACACCCTTCCACTCCCAGCACCCCCTGCCCTAGTATTGTCGGGATTAGCACTTAGTCCACTTTAGTCATGGGGACACTCAGCTGCAAGAGAGACAGGACCTGAACAGATTTACCTAGTTTGCAGTGGGACTGGCACCAGAATCCAGGACTCCATAGGTGTGTCCATTTTCCCATTGCACCTCCACGATGTGATGATGATCAACACAACAGAAAGAACACAATTAGAGCATGCAAGTGCCATGGAAAAAGCTACAGTGCCACAGGTTTTTCTTTTGTGGTAAACGATGAATGAGGTCATTTGATTCGCTTCCCACTCTGCCTCTAATCCAAGTGTGAAGTGAGTTCTGGGCCCAGTTACACCCTTGCATCAGAGAGAAGCGTGTCACAGGAGCGTTAAGTGGAGGGCTTCATTTAACAGCTACAGCTATGGTTCAGCTCTTTGTCAGAACTCAACGGGAATGGCAACCACACAAAAACATGAAAACCTAAAAGATATTTCAGTTTATATAACATAAATGTCTCTCTCTAAATATGTCTTTCTGAAGAGAAGCCTTCATTGCAAACATAACCATATTTGGAGCTGAAATGGAACAAACCTTTGGTGAGCCAATGAGAGACCAGGTCACACGGACACATTTGACAGAAGGCCTTCCAAATGTGAGTACTGACACAAAGAAGGTCAACCAAAACCAGATAACGGGAAAGTCAAGTGCATCTACACCAGCAAACCATTGATACTAGCTGTGGTCAAAAATTGTATTTGGCACATTTATTACATCAGTTGACGTTGACTTTTTATATAAGACACATATATTTATTTAAGCTATCAGTTACTTGTTGTTGTGTGGCAATATCAGAGCATAATGGTTTACAACAACATCCATTTCTTTGGTCATGATTCTGTGATTCGGGCTGGGCCCAGCTTGGGGGTCCTTGGATGATCTCCCCTGCCCCACACACCTGCAGTCATGGGGACTCCCTGAGGTGTGTGTTCCACACAGCCTCACTCACATGCCTGGCAGTAACTGCTGGCTGTCAGCTAGGTGCCTCGTTTTGCCTTCATGTGGCCTCCAGGACACTAAGCTAGGCTTAGCAGAAGGCTTCCCCAGTAATCATAATGGCAGTAGCCAGGATTCCTAAGATCTAGTGTTGCAAGTGTCAGAAAGGACTTTTCAGAAATCATCGGGCCCCCTGGAGGTTCTTTGTGGACATCTGTGGATGTTGGGCTTGATTCTTTGAGTCACATTTAATGAATGCTAACAGTGCAGAAATGAAATCACACCAAGGTCAAGTGTATTTATAGGGAATGTTAATAAATTAAAGATGCCCAGGAGGTTCCCTGGGCCACCAGATCACCCTGGTCTTGGTGCGTTATTCAGAGTAAAGCCTCCTCTGTGCTTCTGTAGTTGAACATTTATGTGACAGTCTAGTTGCCCCCCAGAAAATGTAAATTTCAATGATTGTATCAGTGGAGTTCTTTCTCATCAACTGACTTCAGAAGTTATAAATTTTTCTTAAATATTTTGTTTATTTATGAGACACAGAGAGAGAATGGCAGAGACATAGGCAGAGGGAGAACCAGGCTCCCCATGGGGAGTTTGATGCAGGACTCGATCCCAGGACCCCAGGATCATACCCTGTGCTGAAAGCAGGTGCTTATAGTTTATAACTAAACTATAAATTTAGTTATAAATTTAAACTACTAAAATATAAACATTTTTTAAAATTTTTTTATTTATTTATGATAGTCACAGAGAGAGAGAGAGAGAGAGAGAGGCAGAGACACAGGCTGAAGGAGAAGCAGGCTCCATGCACCGGGAGCCCGATGTGGGACTCGATCCGGTGTCTCCAGGATCGCGCCCTGGGCCAAAGGCATGCGCTGAACTGCTGCGCCACCCAGGGATCCCTAAACTACTAAAATATAAACAACACTTTCATCTTATCTCATAATATGTTCTGTGTAAGACTTCTCTGAAAAGAGGCCCGCTGCTAGCGACAAAGAAAAACAGATCAGGTTAAAAGAAGCCCAGGTCTAGCCCAGCTAGACCCTTCTCTTAGCTCAAGATCATATTGCAATTAAAGTCATTTGGATGGCTTTCTTTTCTATTCTTAAAACTCTCCAAGATGCTGATTTTATAACTCCCCTCAGTAACCCATTCTTGAGTCTCACCACCTGTTTTCAGTTTGGAGTTTTATTTTTACTTGTTAGTACATATTCCTTCTTGTCCGCTGTGCCCACTTCCTCTGCATCATCTTTCAGGGCCACAAAAAGCAAGTAGTTATTTCACATGATCTCTAACCATATAGTGTTACAGGTGTGATAAAAGACACTGTCCCATCACATACCTGACTTCTCTGGGGCAAATGCCAGTTAAGTTCTCATCATTAAAAAACTCTGTGTAATAGCCATTGGCCTGCTTGTTCCAAGCAATATTGGTACCACATTTCAGTATAATAAAATCCACACCACTCTGTCAAAGAGAAGATTTAAGGATTGCCGGCTTTTGGGTGCCTGGGTGGCTTGTTAATTAAGCATCCAACCCTTGATTTCGGCTCAGGTCAGGATCTCAGGGTCCTGGGATCAAGCCCCGACTTGGGCTCTGCTTTCAGTGAGGACTCTGCTTGGGGATTCTCTTTCTCCCTCCCCCCTATCCTCTGGCCCTATGCTTGCACACAGGCACTCCTTGTCTCTCAAATAAATAAATCTTAAAAGGATTTCCCACATTTAAAATCATGAAATGAAATTGCACTGGACATACTAGAAAGATTATATGATTTTTTTTTTAAATTAGACTACCAAACTTTGAAACAACTGTAACTAGAGATGCCAGATAACATAAACAAGAGAATCTGAAATCCTTTGGGATACTATCTAAACATGTCTAGTCTGAACCTCTGGATTCAGGCAAACTTTTACCAAACCATGAAAAATCAATCTGGGGAGCAGAAAGGCTTAGAGCTCTTTTTAAAAACTGCATTTGTGGATGGCTGGGTGGCTTAGTGGTTGAGCCTTTGGCTCAGGGCGTGATCCCGAGGTCCCAGGATCAAGTCCCTCACTGGGCTCCCTGAATGGAGTCTGCTTCTCCCTCTGCCTATGTCTGTGTCTCTCATGAATAATAATAATAATAAAAACCTATTTGCCTGTACAGCTGACTTGGGGGAAAGGAGAAGGGCTAGACCAAACAAAGATCAAATGGAATTTGCAGATTTAATTTGCCTCTGTCCTGGGAAATTTCAGTCAAGGTGCAAATCATTTAGCATGGTTTGATTACATGTATATGGGAGTAATCAAAATAAAACCTAGACAGAAATGGGTTGAAGAGATTATTTGGTGGGGGAAGTAGAATGGTGAGCCTCATTATGTCAGTAGATTATGCATGCCTGAACAAATGATGCCAAAGCTCCAGAGCCATCTCCAGTGGCCTGGCAGACTCCAGTAAAAATGCCAGTCTAGTAGGGACACCGGGTTGGAAGGGGTGAATCTGTAGAAGGGGCCCTGGCACCTCCTGATCTCCTGCATATCTCAATTGTATAGATATTTAAGGAATAAATAGGAGGATTGCTGGTTTCTTTTCTAATCAGGAACAGAATTTCTCTAACATCTTTAGTTTCCACATTCCCAACTTTGGTTGACTGTACATAAGCTTAGGGAAAATGGGGCTTTGTTCTCTTCAGGAAGCCCAGATATAGTTTTAGACCCCAGGGAGGAGGGATATCACAGGTCTCCTTTGGAGATACTTGTAGCCAGCTTATTCAGTATACAACAGACACGGTTTTGCATTTCCTCCCTGGGTCAGAATATTGAAGTGCCTGCATCTGGTGCTCTGTCCTTCCATTATCCCCAGTTACCAGAATTAGAATTTAGCCAAGAAAGTGCACATGTTGCAAAAGCTGAAATGCAAACACCATAGCTCTTCCCTGATGCCTCAACTTGCTCAGAGAAGGGAAAGCAAATCCCTGGGCCTGGGTGATTAATAGTTTACTGATCCTCCCTGCAACCCCTCCAGGAGAGCCCATCAGTCAGCAACAGTCTTGGATATGCTAAGGCAGGAAGGGGGTAGGTGACAAGCCTAAAGGCACACAGGCCAGCCCTGTAATGGTTGGGGAAGAAAAGAGGCCGACTTTCTCCTGAAAGTATAGAGACTTTGCTTTCTTCTTTCTGATATTTTAAATGTATATTGTCAATTGAGGAGGTGGCATGTTGTGTTGGGTTTTGTTGGGTTTCTGTTTGTTTTGCCTTAAAAATGCCCAGGGATTAGTTATTAGGAGCAAGAAGGTATCACTTTTGGGTTTTTTGCATTGACCAGTTTTGATCATTGGTGGTTTCATTTTTTCAAAGATGCCTCCTGCTCCTTTCGTTAAACACTCAGCATGCACATATCAGATCACCCAGTCCAGCCACAGTCTATTTAAGTATCATTTGCTATCTCTCTTTCCTCAACTGATCCCAGGAGAGGAGGGTGCCACTGGCAATAGAACACCAGAATTATATAAACCGTCCAACTGGATGGAAGAAGAATTGCAAACAAACAGATGGATGTGCCATCATGGTGGCTCACGAAGATGTGAGTCCAGGCTCTTTTTAGCTTCCAATTCTCACGTACCACCTACCACCTCTTTCTCTCTGCAGGCCAGTAAGTGCACAGTGATTGGAGGCTCTGGATTCCTGGGGCAGCACATGGTGGAGCAGTTGCTGGCGAGAGGCTACACTGTCAATGTATTTGATATGCGGCAAGGGTTTGATAATCCCCGGGTGCAGTTCTTCCTGGGTGACCTCTGCAGCCAACAGGTAAGGGACTACTCAGCCTTGCCAATTTTCCACAGGCCCCCAAAAGGAAACTACCAGGCTTCTGCAGCTCAGAGGTCAGCCACATTGTTTCAAAAAATTTTTTTTAATATTTTTTTTATTTATTTGTGAGAGACACAGATAGAGGGAGAAGCAGGGAGCCTGATGTGGGACTCAATCCCAGGGTCCTGGGATCAGGACCCGAGCCAAAGGCAGACGTCCAACTACTGAGCCACCCAGGTGCCCCTCAAAAAAAAATTTTTTTTGAAGAATTTTAAAGTTACAGGAAAGAATTTATACCACATTGGGTCAGTACAACTCCACTCTGCCCTGGTATTGCAAAAGTGGCCATGGTCAGTACAGATATGGGTGGGCATGGCTGTGTGCCCACCCATTTATTTACAAAGTTGTCCACAGGGTATAATGTGCTTACTACCAGAATATTCAGTTGACCTTGGAACGACATGGGTTCAGCACAGACCCCCCTGGAGTTGAAAAGTCTGAGCATGACTTTTGATTCCCTGAAAGCTTGACTACTCATAGCCTACTGTTGACCACAAGCTTTTCTGAAAACATAAAGTCAATTAACACACATTTTGTATGTTGTATGTATTATATACTAGATCCTTATAATAAAGTCAGCTATAGAAAAGAAAATGTTATTAAGAAAGCCATAAAGAATGGAATTTAAGCAAAAACTTGAAAAAGAAAACCATAAGGAAGAAAAAATACGTTCATGGTACTGTACTGTATTTATCTAAAAACCCCATATAAGTGGACCCATGCAGTTCAAAGCTAGGTTGTTCAAGGGTCACCTGTATGCCCAAAAGTGCAACTGCTGGGTTTCAGGGTTTAAAGATTTTATTTATTTATTAATGAGAGACGGAGAGAGAGAGAGAGAGAGAGAGGCAGAGATACAGGCAGAGGGAGAAGCAGGCCCCATGAAGGGAGCCTGACATGGGACTCGATCCCGGGTCCCCGGATCACACCCTGGGCTGAAGGCGGCGCTAAACCGCTGAGCCACCCAGGCTGCCCAGGTTTTTGTTTGTTTGTTTGTTTTGTTTTTAATTGAGATTTGCTTCACAGTCTGTAAATTTAACATTTTAAAAATACACAATTTAGTGGTTGTTAATATATTCACAAAGTTGCGTGACCATCACCTCTATCTCATTCCAGAATGTTTTTGTCATCCCAGAAGAAAATCCTAGCTCCTTTAGCAGTTGTTCCTCTTTTCATCTTCTCCCCTCCCAGCCCTTGGCAACCAGTCATTTCCTGTGTCTACGGACGGGTCTATCTGGATGTTTCATAGAAATGGAACCATGCAGTATCTGTGGTTTTATCACTGGGTTCTTTCCCTGAGCATCATGTTTGTAAGCTTTACCTGTGTCACGGGGTATTACCGTTTTGGGTTTTGTTAGACATTGCCGAATTTGCTCAGCAAAGCCGCTAGGTCAGTTTGCCATTCACGCCAGCAGTGGAGTGGGTAGGACCACCGCTGTTGTATGTCCTGGCCAGTACTCAATGCAGTTAGACTGTTCGGTGTTGCATTCCAAAGAGGGTGCAGTGGGACCTTGCTGAGGCTCAGTCACGTGCCCTCCCTAGGCGGGACGCCAGGCTCAGTGCTCTCTCTCTCTGTCCTCTGTGAAGTGGCTGTCGGTGGCCTTTGTCCATTTGTCTGTGCCTTACCTTGATTTTCTTACAGATTTGCAGTTCCTTTCTATCTGCAGGGCTTTATTACAGATAGCTTCCCTCAGCCCATCTGCTTTGGCATCTTTTGCCGTGGTTTTGTTACTTTGACTTTTAAGGACACAGCTTCCCCCACGGGCTGTTTTCTCTCCCACACCACCCACGCCTCTGAGCCTGGAAACAGGGTAGACATGTTCCCTGTTTGTCCTTGCCACTGCCTTGCTGCCCTAAGATCCCTCTGGCCGTGCAGGTGATGCCGGCAGGCTGGGCATACCCCAGTGCCTGCCCTTGTGACCATCACCCCCAGCCACCTGCTCCCTTTCCCAGGGGGCTCCATCTCATTTCTTAGTGATTTAGGTTCCTGGCCAAGGTCAGCCTCATCATAATTATTGATGAGTTCAGTATTCACCCACATGACCCTGCCAGTACCCTCAGCTCACCTCTTCTTGGCCTCCTCTCACTCCTCTTGGCCTCCTAGCCTGTTGGCATCCCCTGCCCCAGAGCCTGTTCTCAGTGGTAAATGTGTCCTCTCCATGTTCTCACTTGCAGGCGCACCACTCTGAGCACCACCTCCTGTCTTTCTAGTGCTGGCCCACTACTGCCTGCACTGTACCAGTTCTTAAACCACACCCAGACATCTGGCTCTTTGCCACTGTCTCTCACCCCATTTGTGTCCTCACTGCCTTTGAGTCCATGACTGACTTGCTCCCTTGTGTGATACTTATCCCCCTTGCCCCTTTCTTCTTGTCTCCATCAGGCAGGGTTCTCCAGAGAAATAACCAGTAAGGTGTGTGTGTGTGTGTGTGTGTGTGTGTGTGTGTGTGTGTAGATGGAGAGGAAGAGGGAGAGGCAGAGAGAGGGAGAGGATGAGATCTGATTGAAGAAGTGGGCTTGTGTGATTGCAGGGCTGGCAAGACTGAAGTTTACAGGATAGGCCAGCAGGCTGGAGACTCGGTCAGGAGCTGATGCTGCAGTTCCAAGGCAGGAGTTTTCCTTACAGCAACCTCCCAGTTTAATCTTAAAGGGCTTTCAAGTGATTAGAGGAAGCCCACCCAGAGTATAGAGGATAATCTCCTGGACTTAAAGTCAGCTGATTATAGACGCCAACCACAGCTCTAAGATAGCTTTACAGCAGCACCCAGACCAGTGTTCCATGGAATAACAACCCTGGAGCCTCACCAAGTGCACACCTCAACTTCTCCATCAGGCTGTGTGTCCTAGGTATAACCCCAGCCCTGCTTAAATCAGATCCTCCCTCCTCCCTGGGAGCTTCTGGGCAGCTGAACGGGGCAAGAAAAGAAAATACAAGGGGTTTTTGCTTCTTTCGGCATGACCACGGCCTCCAAGCCGGCTCCGTGGTACCTCCTGGCACCATATCTGCAGACCTGCCTGTGACCACATCTGTCCTCTGCAGGTGCCTCATCCATGCAAATGCTCCCAGTGCCACCTGTCTTCCTACTCAGTGATTCCGCTGGGGATTCTGGCCTTTTTCTCCTATATCAGCAATTGCACCTTCTCTACCCAGTCATAGCCAACAGCACATAGACATGTTGCAGGATCACCCATCTTAAGAAAGCAAAATGCCCTGATGTGAGGTCCCACCCCACCTATTGTCCCCTTCTCTTTGCTGTCATAGGAGGGCTCAAAGAGCCATTTGCACTTGCCACCTCTGATCGCTTCATTCCATTGTCTTTCCCAAATACTCCAGCAAGGTTGTCAACAACAGCCCCGACACAGCCACCAGGGACCTGGAGGTGACCAGATCCAGTGATCAAGCGTAGGACAGACTTGCCCATTTCTCTTCCTGCCATTCTGTCTCTGTATCTCTATAATTTCTAAATGTGGCAGGCTCCAGAGCTTACTGCTTAGATCTCTTTTCTTCTCTGAGCACACTCAGTGTCCAAGCGAACCCGCTCTTCCCCCCCCCCCCCCCGCCCGCCCCGCTCCCTTGGCTCACAGACAAAATACAATCTAGAGGCCGACAAGCTCCCAGCTTGAGATCTGCAGCCTATAGCTCTCCTGGATTCGTATCTGTCCAGCTGCCTGCAGGACATCTCTGTTGGGATACATAATAGACATTTTGGAACTGCCATATTCAAAATTCAGCTTCTGGTTCCCTGCTGCAAGTCCCCTCCCCCACTACAGCAAACCTACTAAAGTCCTGTCTGTCTCAATAAATGGCCCACTCTGTTCTTCCAATAGCTTTGGCCAAAAACATTAGATTTACCCTTGATTCCCTTCTCTTATACCCTCCATCTCATTCATCAGCAGATTTTGTTGACTGCACTCTCCGAATAGATCCCCAGTTCAGCAGCTTCTCGCTCCTTCATTTGTTACTATGCTATGCTGGTCCAGGCCACCCCCTTTTAATGCATGAGTCAAATCATGACACCCCTCTGTTCATAAGCCTCCAGTGCTCCAGTTCTGTTTGGAGCAAACATACAGGCCCTTATCATCACCTTTGAGGCCCTACAGGATCTGGCCTCACCCTCACTATATTCTCTCATTGCTCTGCTCCAGGCATGCTGGCCTCTTTACTACTCCTCAGACTCTTGAACTTTCTGCCTCCAGACCTTTGTATTCACTGCTCTTTCTGCCAGGAATGCTCTTTGGGAACCACAGAGATTGCTCCCTAAATGTATTTGAGTCACTAACCAACTTATGCTAAGCAGCAAGCCCCTCCAGGTCGCCTTTGTTCTATGTAGGTTTCTATATATAGCACTTGGTACTAACTGTACTCTGTATCTACTCGTTTATCTGCCCGCCGCCCCCAGAGAAGGTAAGCTCCCTGAAGGCAGGGATATTCCTTTTGATCACCACTGAGACCCCTCAAAGAAGATGAGGCTCCTTAGCAAATTTCAACTTCCCTCCAAACTGCTCCTCCAAATCCCTACTAACTCCCGTGATACTGCTGCTAGTATTTATTTACAGATTTTTTTTAAGGAATCAGGTGAAATATTTTTAAAAAGATTTTATGTATTTATTCATGAGAGACACAGAGAGAGAGAGAGAGAGAGAGTCAGAGACATAGGCAGAGGGAGAAGCAGGCTCCTCGCAGGGAGCCCAATGCGGGACTCCCTCCCAGACCCTGGGATCACAACCTGAGCCAAATGTAGACGCTCAACCACTGAGCCACCCAGACGTCCCAAATTTTTGTTTATTTTTTTAAGGTTTTATTTATTTAAGGAAGAGAGTGAGCAAGTAAGAGAGACAGCATGAGCTGGGGAGGGGCAGAGGGAGAAACAGACTCCTCGCTGAGCAGGAAGCCCAATGCGGGGCTCGATCCCAGGACCCCAAGGTCATGAGCTGAGCCTAAGGCAGACTTAACTGACTGAGCCACCTGGGCACACCCAGATTTTGTTTAACACAAACTTAAAGTGAGACCCACCACCCTACTGTGTCATTCTTAGGTACCAGCAGGGAGAAGGAGAGTTTGCCAGAGCAACCTGATAAAGACAGGCGTGGGCAAGGCCCAGATTGCGATGATGGATCATGAAGTCCAAGCCAAGGAGGACATGAGGAGGGTGAAGGACATGTAGAAGTGGGTTTGAGGGCAGCCTGGGTGGCTTAGTGGTTTAGCGCTTGCATTCAGCCCAGGACATGATCCTGGAGATTCAGGATCGAGTCCCACGTCGGGCTCTTTGCACGGAGCCTGCTTCTCCCTCTGCCTGCGTCTCTGCCTCTCTCTCTGTGTCTCTCATGAATAAATAAATAAAATCTTTAAAAAAAAAAGAAGTGGGTTTGAAAGTTACTACTTAGGTTTTGTGCCATATTCCTGAATTCATTCACCAGTACTTCTTGTTTCCCATTTCTTTCTTCCAGGTTCCTTCCTCTTCTTCCGGAAGCATTTCCTTTAGCATCCCCCACTGAATATCTGGGCACTAAACTTTCTGAGTCCTCATATGCCTAAGACTGTCTTTCTCTCACCCTCTCTCATAAATGCTTATTTGCTGGGGGTAGAACTTTAGGTTCATAATTGTTCCTCCTGACGCTCCATCTGACCATCATTCTTTTGGGGGTCAGCTGGGTTTTCCTCTCACGCCTTTTAGGATTTTCTTTCTTATCCTGTGTGTTCTGTAGAGAATTTGTCTAGGAGGTCTGTGTTTTTGTTTTGTGTTTAAAATCTACTCAGCAACTAGTGGGCCTTTGGAACCTGAGGACTCATGCCTTTCACTTCTGGAAAATTCTTCAAGTATTGATTCTGCCTCCATTTTCTCTTTTCCTTCTTTCTGGAAGCCTTACCAGACATATGGTAGAGTCTGTCATTATAATGTACATGTCTGTTAGTTTCCCCTTCATGTGTTCTTTCACTTTCTGTCTTCATAACATTTTATAGATTTCCTCTGTTTCATATCCACTTATAGACACTCTTGTTTCACCCATATTCCCACCCACCCTCAGATTATTTTGAAGCTAATCCTAAACACCATTATCATTTTTTCTGCAAACATTTCAGTGTTTGTCTCCAAAAGATAAGCCTTTTTTAAAGATATATTTTTTTTATTTTAGTGCATGAGGTGGGGGAGAAGCAGAGGTAGAGGGAGAGAATCTCAAGCAGAGTCCATGCTGAGCATAGAGCCTAACGTGGGGCTTTATCTCATGACCCTGAGGTCAGACCTGAGCCAAAATCCAGAGTTGAATGCTTAACCGACAGTAGCACCCATGTGCCCTCACCTTTATTTTTAAGATTTAAAGGAGCCTTTTTTAATTTTTTTAAAAGATTTTATTTATTTGTTCATGAGACACGGAGAGAGAGAGGCAGAGACATAGGCAGAGGCAGAAGTAGGCTCCCCACGAGGAGCCCAATGCGAGACTCAATCCTAGGACCCCAGGATCACGCCCTGAGCCAAAGGCAGACACTGAACCGCTGAGCCACCCAGGTGTCCCAAAGGGAGCCTTAAAAAAAAGATTTATTTATTTATTTATTTGACAGAGAGAGCACAAGCGGGGGAAGCATGAGAGAAAGAAGCAGGTTCCCTGTTGAGCAGGGAGCCCGATGTGGGTCTCTATCCCAGGACCCTGGGATTACAACTGAGCTGAAGGCAGACGCTTCACTGACTGAACCACCCAGCCCCCCCCCCCCCCAAAAGGAGCCTTTTTAAAGACACAGCTCCGTGACCACACCTAAAACATACTGACAATTCCTTTATTTCCAGCCTGTGTTCAAATATCCATGAATGTCTTGTAAGTACTTTTGTGTAGACTTCTTTTCAAATAAGGAACCAAAAAGATTAAGACATTGAAATTAAACTAGGTCTCTTGTATAAAAGTTCCCCTTCACATTTTGTTTGTTGAATAATGTTTATTTAAAACTGTATTTATTGTCCCATAGCATTTCCCATGTAGTGAATTTAGCAGATTGTACCCCCACGGACTTGTTTGACATGTCCCTCTGTCCTCTAGTGTTTCCTATAAGCAGGAAGACCTAGGACTGTACCTGTTCAGGAAAGCATAGTATAGAAAAAGGGACTATAGATAGCTCAGTAATAATTTTTCTATTGATTATATGTCAAAGTGATAATATTTTGGATAATACTATGTTCAATAGCATACATTACAGTTATTTTCATCTGTTTCATTTTACTTTTTGATGTGGGTACTACTAAATTTACAATCAAGTTTGTGCCTGGACTATACTTCTAGTGGACTAAAAGCTGGATCTGATTCCAGTTCAGCTATTTTCTCTGGGGGTACTGATAGCAATCAGCACATCTAATGCTCAGAAACCAGGGCTCCCATTCAGGACTCTGAGCAGGGGTAGCACAAGTGAGCCTGAGACATTGTCTTAGGACAAAATTAAGAAAGTGCTCAGAGGCACCTGGGTGGCTCAGTCCATTAGGCATCCAACTCTTGATCTTAGCTCAGGTCTCAATCTCAGGGTCATGATTTCAGGCTTCACACTGGGCTCCACTCTGAACGTGGAGCCCACTTGAAAAACAAAAAAGAAAATAAAGTGTTCAGAAAAAAAAAGAAAGTGTTCATATTCCAATGGGAATATGTCAAAAGGATATAGGAACATCAAGAACCCCCACTGGCCAAATTTGGGGGTATTTTAAGCCTTGCAAAAGACAATAGTAGTGGATTGTAATGCACTGAATAAAGTAAGAATCCATGTGTCCAGGATGCCTGGGTGGCTCAGTAGTTGAGTATCTGCCTTTGGCTCAGGTCGTGATCCTGAGGTCCTGGGATCGAATCCCACATCAGGCTCCCTGCATGGAGCCTGCTTCTCCCTCTGCCTGTGTCTCTGCCTCTCTCTGTGTCTCTCATGAATAAATAAATTTTTAAAAATCTTAAAAGAATCCATGTGTCCACGGAAATGCTAAAAAGAAAAATTAGTATAGAAGAAGGGGAACATTACCAAGAAATGGCAACTAATAGAAGTAAAAAGAATGCTGGAGGGATCCCTGGGTGGCGCAGCGGTTTGGTGCCTGCCTTTGGCCCAGGGCGCGATCCTGGAGACCCGGGATCGAATCCCACATCAGGCTCCCTATATGGAGCCTGCTTCTCCCTCTGCCTATGTCTCTGCCTCTCTCTCTCTGTGTGTGTGACTATCATGAAAAAATAAATAAAATTTAAAAAAAAAAAAGAATGCTGGAATTAGGATTTAACATTTTGCAACCAATATGTTAATAAGTGTTCCAGGCAAGAATCATAATTGAATGTTCCAGATTCAAAGAGACGAAAGAGATAGGAGGACTAAGTACAATAGGACCTATGATTGGATCCTGGATCCCAATATAAAAATGCCTTTAAAGGACATTATTGGGACAATGGGGGAAATTTGTATATAGACTAATTATATAATAAGAGTGTCCTATCCTGTTACATTTCTTGTGTGTGATCATTCTTTAGCGGTATTTGGGAGGAAGTCTTTGTTGTTAGAAGAGTTTAGAGGCCAAGTGGCACATTGTCTGCAACTTATTCTCGAATGGTTTCAGGAAAAAAATCATGTGTCCGTATGTACACAAAGAAAATTAATGGCAAAATATTATCAGTGAATCTAAGCACATAATTCATGATTGTCTTTCTTTTGGTATTAGTCTATTGATGATCGTTCCTAGATCTTATTACCTAATGAGCGTTTTGTAAAATGGAGACACGCTGTCATTCTCTCTATTTCTGAATTCAGTTCTTTGTACCTTATGCAGATTAAATGCTTGACCATTTCCCTTTACTTATTAGTTTACAGCAGGAATTCTTATCCTTACTGATGATCAAATTGTCCCTTCTTTGGCCAATGAGAGCCTCTTCAAGTTGACTCTTGAGTCCTTTTAACAGGACCCCAGGAGTCTAGGCTAGCTCTTTACTTTCTGGTTTGACAAGATGTTCCTGGCTCTTCTTGTCTACTTCCTGCCCCATATCTGCAATCAGCCATTGCTCCCAGGAGCTCTGGTTCCTTTTAGCAGCAAATTAAATGTACTTGTTTTCATTCCCTTTCAGCTTGCTGTTCTGTATCTATTTTTACAGAAAGGAATACTCTTGTGTGTTGGCTATTTGTACTGTCTTTCATGGTGTGGGACTTTTTCATATGATTCATAATTTGTATCTCTGAGCTCATTTTCCCCAGGAGTTTTACTCCCAGGTGCCCTGAATTGCCATGCACCGCCACCCTTATGGTACACAGAGGTACAGATACTGCCTTTGTCTGGATCCCACAGGCTTCTAATGTGCTAGACCCAGTTTTTATTGGGAGCCAGTCAATGGGGAGGGGCGATTCAAGGGACAACATGGTTTCCATCCTAGGTACTTCTGTATTGTTTGAATCTTTTACAGTGAGATGTATTTTCATGTTAATTATAGAATTATAAAAGGGCAGGACACCTACATGCCACAGATTGAAGAGTGGGAATGTGAGGAGGCTGTTTACTTATCTAAAGCGGGAGTGATTTTTTTTGTCTTTGTTTGCTTTTCCAGGATCTCTACCCAGCTCTGAAAGGTGTAAGCACAGTTTTCCACTGTGCATCACCCCCACCATCCAGTAACAACAAGGAACTCTTTTATAGAGTGAATTACATTGGCACCAAGAATGTCATTGAAACTTGCAAAGAGGCTGGGGTTCAGGTAAGGGGAAAGCTGGAGTGAATGCTGTCAGGAACATGTCATGGCCCTTTCTAAGTGTGTGGGAGCCAGGGTTCTTCTTGTTCTCTTCCTGGGCCAAGCCAGGCTTGCATCCTAAAGTGTTGTGAAGATTCTAGAAACTGAATCCTAGGAGCTGCTAGGCCAGTTTGAGCTGCATCTCAATAGACCATCTAGGACCCTAAGGCTTATTATTAGTCTTTGGTTAAAGAGCCATAAAATGTCAATATTACTTTCATTTTTTTATTGTGGTTAAGTAAATGTCATAAAATTGACCATTTTAACCATTTTTTAATTAACAGTTCAGTGGCATCAAGTACATTTCGATTGCTGTGCAAACATCCCTACCATCTCCTGAACTTTCACCTTCCCAAACTGAAACTCTATCCCCATTAAGCAACAGCTCCCCACCCCTCCTCTCCAAGCCCTTGGCACCCACCATTCTCCATTCCGTTTCCATGAATCTAGAGATGTTAAAGAACTGGACTCATGGTATCTGCTTTTATATCTAGCTTCTTTCACTCAGCATGATGTCTTCTAGGTTCATCCATGTTGTAGCATGTGTCTGAATTTCCTTCTTTTTAACCACTGAATAACATTCCATTGTGTGGACAGACCACATTTTATCTAGCCATTCATGCATCAGTGGACTCTCGGGCGGTTTCCACTTTTGAGTATTGTGAATCATGCTGCTAGGAACCTAGGTATATAAATATCAGCTCCAGCCTGTGCTTTCAGTTCTTTGAGGTAAATACCCGGAAATGGAATTCCTGGGTCATACAGTAATTCTGTGTTTAACCTTTTAAGGAACTGCTGTACTGTTTTTCCAGCCCTTGCTTCTGTTTTCAAAGAATAAACTATTAACTTTTCGCTAATAGAGACCTGTTATAACTCAGACTTGAGATATAAATCTCCACCCTATCATAGCTTGCTGCTCTATTATAAAGCTGGGTTCTCGGGATCACCCTTATGGAGCACCCAGCATCATCAGCACTCATTCCTCACCAGCTTCGGGGCTCAGTGCCCTGGAAAGGAGGGATTATGTAATAGCGACCCCTTATGCTTTGCAAATGACAAGACACTTTGCCTCGTGGTTGTCACCTGATTTGCTCCTCCATAGGTAATCAGGAGCTACAAATTCACTTGACAGGTGACAGAAGCAGATTTGGGAGGCTAAGTAATATCTCTTTGCTAATAAATGAAAGAAAGAGGTGGGATTCAAATCGAATTCTCTGATGTCAAATCCCAGACTCCTTAGTCTATAACGTGCTTGTATAACTAGAGCTCTGTCAATTGCATTGCTGCTGTTTGTTAAATGGAATAGGCTAGTTATCCAGAAAAGATTCAAGAATTACATAGCACCAATATAATCTTCACACCGTTTAGGTAACATTACCAGTAGAGTTGAAGTTCGTGGGTATCCATTCTCAAGGCCGTTGCTGTCCATAGGGAATCAGTGTTCTGAATTCGGGTTTATCACTGCCATTTGCTCCATGTGCAGCCAATATAAGTTATCGGTTTGCATGTGAAAAACTTTATAGAAATGGTATATTGAGTATATCTTCCTGCAACTTGCTTTTTTCTCCCCAGCATTATGTTTTTGAGATTTATCCATCTTTATATATATATATATCTCCAGTATATTCACTGAGGTGGTGCAATAGCTTAGTGGGTTACAGTGGAGAAAGTGGCTCTTCATGGGGCGCCTGGGTGGCTCAGTTGGTTGAGCAACTGACTCCTGATTTCAGCTCAGGTCGTGATCTCGGGGTCATGGGATCGAGCCCCACGTCAGGCTCCACACTCAGCAGGGAGTCTGCTTGGGATTCTCCCTCTGCCTCTGCCCCTCCCCCTAGCTAGTGCTCCCTCCCTCCCTCCCTCCCTCCCTCCCTCTCTCTCTCTCTTTCTCTCTCAGATAAAAAAAATAAAAGAAAATGGCTTTTCCTATTATATTTAGGAAACCTTTCATAACACTGAAATCAAAAGATTGTTTAATGTGGGGTTTTTCCCCAAAGGTTTAAACTGATCTTTTGTGCATTTCAATCTTTAATCTGCCAGGAATTTATGTTTGTGTATGATCTGAGGTAGCAGTTAAATTTCTGTTGTTCAGCAGCATTTATTATGCGACACCCCCACCCCCCAACCACGGCCCCAGCCAGCCAGCACATCTCAGGTGCTGCTGCCTCCTATGGGTCTGTCCCCAGCTCTGTCCTTCCCCCACTTGGCTCCCACTTGTCCCCATGCCACCAAGCTCCTCCTTCACTGAGCAAGCCTTAGGATGAATTTCAGTACCTGCTAGGACAAGTCACCCTCCAATCATGTTGTTCAGAATTTACTTGGCTATTCGTAGCCCTTTGCTCATCCACATAAATTTTAGAATCAGATTGTCGAGTTCTTGTTGAATTTGTTATTGTAGTTGCATCAGATTTAAAGGTAATTTGTGAAAGCATCAATACCTTACCACTGTTAATTAAGTCTTTGTATCCATAAACACATAATCTCTCTCTCTTTAGTGCCTTTACTTTACAAAGGTTTTGCACATCCTTTTTTTTTTTTTTTAGTTTATCCCTATGTACTTAATTTTTGGTTATTGAAATAGTATCTTTCATATTACATTTTAAATTGCTAATGCAGACACAGTTGATTTTTGCATGTTGATTTTGTCCTCACCAGTTCTACTCAACTCTAACTGTAGTATATTCCATATGTTCATAATGTTTTCCATGTCAACATTTCTAGCATCTGTGAATGGCAATAGTTTTATTTCTTCTTTTCAAATTATTCCTTGTGTGTCTTAACCCACCACACTTGCTAGGACTTCTAGTAAAATGATGAATAAAAGCGGTAAAGATACGATTTGAGCTAATGGTGTTCAATGTTGGATGGGCTCCCTTTAACCAGAGGGCTAGAAGCTAGGACCCTCATAAGAAAGCATTTCCTTTCAAACAGCATGTTTCAAGTCGGCATGTGCCGCATGCACTTGTAGACATGTGCTGACCTGCCAGGGTTGGTATCAGAATCACGAGGCATCTTTTCCAGACAGGTATCTCCCTCATAGTTTGTGCACTATCCTCCCTTGGGGAATCATTCCCATACTGAGATAATACAAATAAAGGAAGTCTGTTCCACCTCTCGGTAGTGATAGGAGAGGGAAAAAAAAGTGAAATCCATTGTTTTAGAGTGAAATAGAATGCATCTCAGAATCCGTGTAGCTACAAAAGATGGTGATCTGTGAATTATTTTAAGAAGGGCTGAAAAAAAAAAAAAGAAGGGCTGAAAAGCAAAACCTCGCAATAAATCATTTATACGGTGCCTTGCGTATGAGTGTTGCAAACAGGCACCATTTGATCTTCTTTCATGAACGAACATCGGATTGTTTTAATAAAGATCATTTCTTACTTGTATTTTTTTTAACCTTCCTTTCTCCTCTGCCAGAAACTCATTTTAACCAGCAGTGCCAGTGTCATATTTGAGGGCGTCAACATCAAGAATGGAACTGAAGACCTGCCTTATGCCATGAAACCCATTGACTATTACACGGAGACAAAAATCTTACAGGAGAGAGTATGTACCTGAGAACTGGTTGAGTGACGAGCAAATTCCATGAACATCTGGAGAGTTTAGATTTTTAAGAAAATCATTTACAAAGTTAGTGTTCTCAGGCTTGCCGACCTAACTTGGGAAGTAAAATTGTGGCTGAAATTCAATTTTAAAAAGAATAACTGTAGCTTAATGTGACCAGACTCGGCTCTGAGTACTGCCTAGGAACTGCCTCATTTAAACTGCACAATGACCCCACAAAGGTGGGTACTATTATCACCACCAGGTTAGAGATGCACAGAGATTCAGTTTCTTCCTGAGGCTGTGCAACTAGCAGGTGGCTGAACCCACACAGTTTAGCTCCAGGGCCGGAACTCAACCTCTCTGCCATGCAACATTACTCAGTTGCCACAGAAATCAGAGGTGATTTATGAAGATCCCAAGCACTCCGGCAGAACTTGGACTTAACACACAAGTATTTTCATTTGAACACACCTTCCTTGTGCCACTCTTGCCCCCCTCCCTTATTTAAATTAAACATGACAAGATCTTGCTTTATTTTAAGGAAAACTACTTGGCAAGGTACTGGTTTCCACTTGGCAGACCAACTTTGCCAGGGAGCACCTGGTTTTAACAGTAGGCTGGGTTGAGTAACGGGCACTAAGCCTTTGGACTCCAGGGTTCCAGGGACCCTGATGGCAGCTAGCTCCAAGACTAATGTCCAGGGAGAATATTACCATAAGGACATACCCACTTGCAGACCATGGATGCTCGTTGACCACCAGCAGCTTACCTTAGCGGGGGAAGCTGTGAGTCTACTTCTCCCAGGTGTTCACTGCACAGTCAAGCCCACTGAGGTTGCATTTCACAGCCAATGCATATCGAACCGGAGCTCAGTGCTGGATTGGCATGAGTTCCTGAGCTGCCGGAGAGCCAGCTGTCTCCCATCTGTGTGCTATTACTCCAGGTCAGAAAGTCCCAGGAATCGTGTACAGGAAGACACAAGGGCCTCCCCAGTCCAGGCGTGGAAGCCTGGCCTTTTGTAAGCTGGAGGAGTCCTGTCTCCAGGTTCTGGCATCCTGCTCTTTGGAGCACAGAGAGCCTCACAGAGCTCCCACCTGACTTCACCCAAGAAGCACTGAGGCTTTTGCGGGCCCCTGTGTACTCTTACCTAAGGCACTGGGATTCCCACCCCTTGTGCTCGGCAGCTGCAGGTGACAGCCATGGGGCCTCACTTTCATTAACTTTTGGGCACTCAAGTGGGAGTAAGCAAAGCCTCTAAAGGCCTGCAACAGTAACCCCCCTGGAGCCTCCTGTCAGCCACTGTTGGCACGCAACTCGCTGTTGGCTTTCAGATCTCTCAACTGGTAATAAAGTCAGTCAAGTAGCTTAAACTAACTGGGGCCAAAATGTGTACAAGAATTTTGCCACCATAGAATGGAAATCCTAGATGAGGTGATACAATAAGTCTACTTATCAAACACATACTTCCTGAAACAGTTGATGTGAGTCATCTCAGTCAGCGCACAGCCCCATCCAGCTAGGAACTGTCACGTCCCCATTTTTCCCATTAACATAATAAATCATTCGGGATGTTTTGTTACTTTTGAGGCCCAACCTGTTAGTATTCTAAGCCCTCACGTTCTCGTTTGTCCACTGAGCCACACAGAACACATCTAAAGACTTGTCCTGTTTCTCCCAGACCCTTTACCTTCTCGGTCTCTTCTTCCCCATTTGGGGTTCATCAGAATCCCTTCCTAGGTGGTACCCCAAACTGACCAGAACAGATCAGGAGTGGTAGAAATGAGCACATGGAGCTTAAGGCAGGAGGGGTGGGAGGCTCACGGCTAACTCAGCAACTGGAACCCTTCGATCTCTTCCATGAATAGCTGCCATGGCTCATCTTCCTCTGGCTGCATTCGTGCATTCTAGTCTTTGTACCCAAGCCCAGGCCTTTCTCTTTGATCATACTGTTGTTGTTTGTTTTTAAAGTAGGCTCCGTGCCCAATGTGGGGCTTGAATTCACAATCCTGAGATTAAGAGGCAGCCAGGCACCCTGATCACACTGGTTTTGACCCAGCTGTCCTGTTTTCAAATTTGGGTGCTTTGGGTGGGTGGGCTCCAGAAGTAGCCCCAAATGATAGCAGAGCAGAGGGCAGCCTCTGTGTCCTCTGTGAGCAGTGCTGTGGACATGCCCCTTCTGCTCTCTTATAGGCAGTCTTGGACGCCAATGACCCCAAGCAGAACTTCTTAACTATGGCCATTCGCCCTCATGGCATCTTCGGCCCAAGGGACCCTCAGTTGGTCCCCATCCTCATTGAAGCAGCCAGGAAAGGCAAGATGAAGTTCATGATTGGGTAAGTTGGCCTACAGTTGGCCTTCTCCCTGACCCGGTGTTGTTTGGTTAGGTCTTTTCTAATGGCACCTGCTCTGCTGCCCTCTGTGTTGGTGTCCTGGGGCTGCCACAACAAATGACCACAAACTGAGGGGCTTAAGACAACAGAAATTAATTCTTTCCCAGTTCCGGAGGTGAGAAGTCTGAAATCAAGGTGTTGGCAGTGGGGAGGGAGAGGTTAGTTCTTTCTGAAAAGTGAAGGAGAATCTGCTCAAGCCTTTCTCCCAGCTCTGGTAGTGTCCAGCAGTCTTTGATGTTCCTTAGCTTGTAGGTAAGTTACTCTAACCTCTGTCTCCACTCTCATGGGAGCATCCTTTCTGTGTGTCCATATCCAGATTCCCCTCTTATGAAGATACCAGCCATTGGATTTAGGGCCTAACCTATCCCAGTATGGCCTCAGCTTAACTTGTAGATCATATCTTCGGAGACCCTATTTCCAAATAAGGTCACATCCAAAAGTTCCAAGGAGACATGAATTGGGGGGTGGGGAGGACACTGTTCAGTGTAGTATACCATCACATAGCCTGGAAAAATATTTGTGTCCCTGTTTGAAAGTTGAGGATACATGCTCGGGGAGTGGGGGGAAGACAGCACAGGGTGAAGGGCCAGGCCTTCAGCTCTCCGTGGATCTAGGAAGGCAGGTAGAGGTGTTTGCATTCCTTCTCAAGGAAAGTGTAGATGGCAAGGCCTTTGTGGTTGGTGACAGAGTGTGTGACAGAGTGTGGCTTTTTCCCCAGTACACCTTTGCTTCCTTCCTTTCTTTCTCCCCTTTTCTCTCTTTATTTTCTCCTCTATGTCTCTCCCTTGCCACCTTGCCTCCCTGCCACCCTGACTTCTTGCTTTGAGGGATTAGGAAGAGATGGTGGGAAAGTGCAAGACCAAAGCAAGCCATCAGCCCAGAGTGTCCTAGGGGAAGTCGAAGGGTTGCTGTTCAAATAGAAGCCTAGAGCAAACATGATCCATGTTGGCCATGCCGGGATGGGGCAGGCAGGGCACTGGGCTCTCAGGCTCCTTGCTTGGCCCTTACGTATCCCAGAGCCTCTCAGGGCCCCAGGAATCCTGGCCCCTGCACATGTTTAACAGTGGAACCATGCCCGGTATACCCACAGAAACGGGGAGAATTTAGTGGACTTCACCTTTGTGGAGAACGTGGTGCACGGACACATCCTGGCTGCAGAACACCTGTCCCGAGACACAGCAGTGAGTGGGAAGGTAAGGCACCTGCTTCTCCTGCCCCATGCATGTTTGCCCGTCTTCGGATTGCATGTCCCTGTGATTGGATTCACTGGCAAATTGCCTTCTTGATCCTGCATCCTGGCCGATCTGCTTTAGGATCCCATTGGTCTGAGGTTGATCCCCTGTGGTCGGGAGTGTGGTGACATTGCAGGGCTGCATCAGGACAGGCCAAGTCCAGAGCCAGTAAGCTGGGATTGACCAAGCATTCATGTAACATGACCTGGATACCCACTGTGAATGTGACTGCTCTCAGCAGCGTCCCATGTATATTTGGTGGGGGTGTGCGTGCTACTCATTTATTCTCCCAGTCATTCTGGAAATCTCTCCATCTCTCCCCCATTGCCCACCCATGTTCGTGCCCCTCCCCTTCCAGAGGGGTGGATATATCTCAGGCTCCCGGCATTTGGCACCTGGTGGGCAAGATGGACATGTCAGGGGAGGTGAGCTGTCATGCAGAGAGGAGGAAGCACATTAGATCCTCTCACCTCTCCTCTTGCTCATAGGGCCCCCATCTTCCTGGTTTCTCACCACTGCCTTTGGAACCCCCTCTTTGGGTCTCATTTTTCTCCTGAACCTCTGCTGTTTTCCCAGTCCTGTGATGCTTAGGGTGGTGGGGGTAGGGTGGGTGTATGGCTTTTGGTTTAGACCAAAACACAACATACTTGAGAAATGGCATGTGACCTGTTCGTTGCATCTGAAGATAAGGAGCTTTACCATGACTAACATGATCAAGTCAAATTAACCAATGTACCTTCCTGAGTGCAGTCTAAGCTTCACTTAAAAATCCTGGCTGGCCCATGGATAAAACTCACCTTTCCTATCTGCACCTTAAGGTTGCCCGTAGCTCCAGATCAAAAAAGCATCTGTGCCACTGGCTGACCTTTGCAGATTGGAGACACTGGGTGGAAGAGGCGCTAGCTTCCCAAAATATTGGCCCCGGGCTGAACCATCACCCTGTGCCTGAGCACCAAGTTCCAAGCATCACTTGCCCACCTCTCTAGCTGGGGAGCATTTTCTAACTTCTTGTTCTCTCTCCAGGCATTTCACATCACCAATGATGAACCCATCCCTTTCTGGACATTCCTGTCCCGCATCCTGACAGGCCTTAACTATGAGGCCCCCAAGTACCACATCCCCTACTGGGTGGCCTACTACCTGGCCCTCCTAGTGTCCCTCCTGGTGATGCTTCTCAGTCCTGTCATCCAGCTGCAGCCCACTTTCACACCAATGAGGGTCGCACTGGCCGGCACGTTCCACTATTACAGCTGTGAGAGAGCCAGAAAGGTCATGGGCTACCGGCCGCTGGTCACCATGGATGACGCCATAGAAAGGACCGTGCAGAGTTTTCACTACCTGCGGAAGGTTGAGTGATGCCACCCGGAGACTGGGCCCTCTCGGTGCATTCCCTGGCTGCTAACTCTCCCCTGTGGACCAACAAACTAACCTCCTTCAAGTGAGTTTCTTCTGAGCTTGGGTCTCCTCCTGCCAGTTAGAAGAGAGCACACCCAGCTCTTCCATGACCACAAGGGTGGAGCAAACAGCAGACATGTCTCTCATTTGTTAGATTTGATTGGAATTTCTTAAAGCAGGCAGCTTCATATTCTACTGTTTTGTGTTCTCCGTCTCTCCTTCCCCCCACCCCCACCCCTCCTCTCTCCTGGGTCACTTATCATTCCAATGTCCTTCTACATAATTGAGGAAGCTACAGGGGAAAAAATCCACTTGCTGACTGATGGTGGGAAAGTAGACTTAACTTCCATGCAAACCAGTCCTAGAGAGAAGCCACAGCCTGTTCAAGGAGCCACGTATTACATATACCCTAAAAGAAAAAGCAGAGGGGACGCCTGGGTGGCTCAGTGGTTTAGCGACTGCCTTCAGCCCAGGGCCTGATCCTGGAGTCCCAGGATCGAGTCCCACATCAGGCTCCCTGCATGGAGCCTGCTTCTCTCTCTGCCTGTGTCTCTCCCCGCCCCTCTCTGTGTCTCTCATGAATAAATAAATAAAATCTTTTTAAAAAAAGAAAAAAAAAGATGCATGATTTGACTGCAATCTTGCAATCTTTAAAAAGAAAGAAAAAGCAGAAGTCTGAAATACATGGTGAAACTTCAAATAGATACAGAATTTAAAGCAAAAACTTTTTAAAGGCTTAAATCATTGCTGCCCCTCCCCCCACCAATCTCCAGAGGGAAGGGACTGCTGGTTGGCCACCTCCTTATAAGTTTTCCAAGTTCTCAGGTACAGCTGATGTGCCTGCCTGTATTGTTTTTCCATAAAACATTCTTTCGTAGACACCTCTCTATCAGTGGGGCCCCATGGTCCTAAAAACTTGCAAGGTGGTAGTGTGCCCAAGGGGCCCGCCTCCTCTTCTAACATGGGACGTGGGGCTGGTTGCCAGTAAAGCACTGAAAAGGTCGGGGAGAAGAGTACTCGTTATCTGCTCGTGGTTTGGCAGAAACTCCATGAGACGATGCAGGAAGGGCTATTTCTCTGCAGCTCACACTCAGAACCCTTTGGGCTTATTTCCAAAAGGCAAAGCACATAGGATTCAGTGTTCCCAGCTTTCTGGTGATGTTCTGCTTACAGAAGCCAGTTTCTTCCCAGACTAATCGAAATGTAATGTTAAAGACTTCTGTTTTCCTCTCTGCCTTTGTCCAGAAGGTGGAGGTAGCCGGGGACACTGGAATAAAGTGAAGGTGTCCTCCAGGTCATGAGCTTTGTGTGATAGGAGCATCACGCCCACCTGGGGGGACAGTGTGCTGAGCTGAGGGGCAGGGAAGCACGAGTATAGAAGACAAGTTCTTTACCCCTGAGGCACTTTGAGGAGCTCAAGATACGTTCACAAGCCCCTGTAATACCAGACAGAAGATGGTGCACAGGTTTGAGGCAACGTGGTGTAAGTTCAAGGAGGGGAGACGCAGCTTCCAGGCAAGACAGGCCTGTAGGTGGCACTTCAGGCTGAAAGGTGAGTTTCAGAGTCAGCCGTGTGTTGTCCTTCTCTGATTCCATGAACTACAGAAGTGACCAGCCTGGCTTGGGGTGGGCGGCGTGGAGCAGTGGGAGGTTGGGGTGGCTGAAGAGATTAGCAGAGCTGAGGATGCCAAGCCAAGAGGGCTACACTGTATCCAGTAGGCGTGGGAAACCAGTGACACTTTACGTGGTGGCGGGCAAAAATCGAGAAACTCCTTGTCACCACCCTGTGTGGAGCCTCGGAGATCAGGTAGGAAGTGACAAAAGTCTGGGCACTGATGCAGCCATGGAAATACAAATGAAGCCTTAGTGGGAGCACATGGGAAGGATTCAGAGCTCGCTGCTTGATTTCCTGTGAGGAGTGGGAGGGAAGAGGAGGCCAGGGCATAGGACCCATAGACTCTACCTTCAGAGCTGCTAGGAGGAGAGTCTCCGGCCTAGAAGAGTGCCTGGCAGACCAGAGGACCCTCGGCTTTGTCCTTCCAGCTTGCTTGGCAAAAGCTGTCCCTCGTGGAACTCCACACTGTCCAACCCATTCATATCTTCTACTTCCTCAGGGAACCTCTTGCCTGCTCACTTGTCTTGTTCACCCGTTCTTTCTACACGTTTCTTGGGCACCGCCTAGGCTTCGGTGGTGAATAAAACAGCCACAGCCTGGAGCTGATGTTGCAGTGGAACCACCCTCCCCACCACAGATGGCTTTTATGGCTGCTCCTTGCTCTGCCCTGCATGCCTGACTCAGACCTCTGTCACCCCCATCTGTTTGGAGAAAGTCGGACTGCCCAGAAAGCATAGCCGCCGCAACCCCCTGGGAGCTCGTTAGAAATGATGGGCCCCACCTCAGACCTACTGAGTGGAGACCCAGTGGCCCTGCCAGTCTGTTTACAGGTCCCACCCGTGGTTCCAAACCACCGAAGCAGACTCCCGCCAGGTCACCAAGTCCAGCTGGAACCTTGCCTCAGCCATGGCAAGGCTGAACTTGTCCTGCTCACCAGCCTAAGTCCCCAGGCCATGGCAACCCCTCCCTTTTCTGATGGCTGATAACCTTGCAACACGCTTCCCTAAAATGACATCCCGGAGAACTGACTTAAGCCTGCACCTCCCCATGGCACATCCATCTGTAGCATCAGGCTGGAGGGAAGGCAGCTCTCTGCCAGCTGAGGACAGCTGCAAGTCCATGTCCAGTTCTGCATGTTCGTTGAGTCTCTCACTTCAGTCCCTCTTCCTTCTGCGTTGATACTGACCTAGTTTGCCTCCTGGCCCTAACTGCACCTGGGCCAGGTGTATGGAAGCAGCCAAGCAGATCTGTCTGCCTCCCCTGATCCAGCTTGTATGTATCTCCAGGTTGTCCTTCCTAAAAGAGACCTAGATCGGTCCTCCTCTGTCAAAAACACTTCAGTGGGCCCCAACTTTCTCTTAAACATCTTCTGCAGCCAGTTTATCATGACCTGTTCTCAGTCCACCTTTCCAGCTTCTTCCACTAGGCTTCACTTCCTGTGCACCAGCCAAACTGCTCATGCCCTGTCAGACATCCCCTTACTCAGGTTGCCCTGGCTGCCCTCCGTGTCCTCTCCCTGTTATGTCCCCACATCCAGAATGGCCAGATCCCTTTCCCCACAAAAGCCTAGTCTGATCTTCCCAATTGGAAATCATCTACTTGCTCTGGGCTCCCAGCCTATAGTTCTCAATCTTTGCTTTGTTTACTGTGTTCCCTCAGTGCATCCACCCCCACCAGGCCAGGAGCTCCCTGAGGGTAGAGCCAACCAATGTCCCTGCAGAGTGGGTGCTCAAGAAATGTGGGTAACTGCCTGCCTGGCCTGAAATCCTAGAGTAACAGCAGCAACAATGAGACTGGCTAGAGCAGAGGTTCCAGGGCTGGCTTTCAGGCATGAAATTGGCAGGTCTGTGAACCTCATGAATTGGACACTGCCTTGGGGGCATCTGTGAGTGTGTGTGTCTTTTTTTGGGAGAGGACACAGAGCTGTGATTAGCTTCTCACAGATGACTGCGGCCCAATACAAAATGCAAGCGGGTGGGGTGGGTGCCAGCAGCTGTAGGGAAGCCTGCTTTGGAGGAAGGGTCCAACAGAAACAAGCTGAGGGGGAAGGGCCAGAGTGGGGATCCCAGGCTTCATTAGCATCAGCTAAGTTCCTCATGGCTCCTTAGCTGCATTCGCATCTGCACAGCTCACCTCAGGGTATCTGGTCCTGCTGGGCCGGCAGCTCCTTTTCTTTCAAACCTCATCCCCAACATCATTTACTCCTCACAGCTTCCCCCCCGCCTCTCTCCATCTCTCTCTTCTGGCTTCCTACCGAGCCCAGCCTGCATTGCCATCAGTCATTGGCTTAGCTGTCCAGTTTTCCAACAAGCTACTACATTCCTGAGGGCCAAAGGCTTTTGATTTGTTTCTCTGCCCAATAAGTGTGACCAGAATGAAAGGGCATGAAGAGGACAAAGCTACTAACACCCACATTGACCAGCTGGGGGAGCCCCAGAGAGAAGCCGCCATGGCGCCAAGGGCACTCAGGCAATTAGCAGAGCCCGGGCTAAAACACAAGCCCCCCATCCCCTAGGCCAGTACACCCCACATTACCCATCTAGATTCAGGCAGCTAACATGGCAAAGGTGCCCTGATCTGAGGCTTTGCAACCTCAAGGGGTGAAAGGGCACAAATAAGAGCTAGGAAGTGAGACAAACAGGCATGTGGAGAGACACTAGAACTTTCCATCAACAGCATACACCTCTTCTCCTCAGCATCAATTATGGAAGGCTCCAAATGATAGTGGACCCAATTAGAGCCTTCCCTTAGCCCGGTCTTTCTTTCACCCACTCAGCCCCAGGAGATGTGTTTGCATTATTAGCCCCTTCGGCCCAGAAAACTTCCCTGAGTGACCTGGGTAGGAGAAAAAAGGAGGGAAGAATGTGAAAGCTTCCCAGCCTTTGCTCTGTACTGCAACTCTTGTGAGACACCTTCTCTGGCAGGTACTAGGAGACACACACACACACCACTGGCTTTGTTCTCTGTGAGGACCATTAATTCAGAAAATATGAACTGAGCACCTGCTAAGTCCGGAGGGATGCAGAAGTGTCCGAGACAGAGCACTTCCCCTTCCGAGAGTCCCACAGAGAAAGTAATAACCCAAGTGGTCTTTGCCTTAAGAGCAAAGGTCCACAATGTGTGAACTTGGGATCAAATCCTGTTTGCCTGTGCTTTGGTCAGTAAAATGTGACTGGCACACAGCCACGTCCATTGGTTTACATAGCATCTATGGCTGCATCCATGCTACCATTGCAGAGTTGACCACGTATGACAGATCATGTAACCCACAGAGTCTAAAATAGTTCCTACCCTCCGCCTTGCAGAAAAAGTTTGCCAACCTCTGCTAAAGAGTGACTGCTAGGCCAACAGGGACAGGAAAGGATGCTCAGCATCACTCATCATCGGGGAAATTGACATCAAAACCACAATAAGAGATTACCTCACACCCATGAGGTTGGCTACTCTCAAAAAATAAATGAATCAATCAAACAGGGCGAGTCCAATGTGGGTCACAGAGCTTGGACTCGATTGCCATCTGAAGAGAGACGTGGTGGCGTGTGTGTTTGGATGGTGGGAAGAGCATGGGGACGGGGGGCAGAGGGAGGCTTGTGGCCCCACCTCCGTCTTCAGAGTACGTCATTCTAACCTCCACTTCCATCAACACAGCTCAAGAGGTGGGCATCTTGGGGAGCAATTCTTCAGTCTACCACAGTGGCTAATAAGGTACATGAGATCTAGAAAAGCACCCCTCTGGGCTTTTCAACAGGGTAGGAGTTTCCTGGTCCTCCAAGGTTGGCCTAGCAAAAGCAGACCAGTATGTGGTTCTATCCAAATCCAAGTGCAAGTTCGGGAGTTGACTAAGACATTGTCCAGATATAGCCCTGTCTGAGGCCTACATGGAAGGTCCTGAGGCCTGGGTACAAGGCAGGCCTCCAGCTGGGAGGGAGCCAAAGGACAGGCAAGTCCCAACAGGCTCAACAGCTGTGAATCTAGGGAGGGGTATCCCCTCACCAAACTGGCAGGGAGACACAGGCCCGGGGCTTCCAGCAAACTGCTAGATCCTTGTAGCCCTATCTGCCAGATACCATTCACATAATTCACTGGGCTAGTTTGGCACCCACCGATGATTGTGAAACCTGTACAGAGGTCACTAATAGGATGGTGCTGGCTCAGAAGGTGCTGAGAAATGTGGGTGGATCTACAGGGCGGGTTTAGAAAGGCCCGAGAATCCAGTGGCCCAGGTGAGCAAGTGTTAGGACCCAGCACTGCCTGCAGGTCTGGGACTGGGGCCTCTGATCCTGGAACTGGGTGGGTCTCATGTCCTGGCAGGAGAGGAAGTAGGCTGTGTGCCATCTTTGGGGCTGGGATTAGTGTTTAGGGAAGTGAAGCTCAGAAGCTAAGCTAAGGCCATTCAGAGGCCTCTAGCCACAGCCAGCCAAAGGGACTTCCTGCATGGGCCTAGGTGGTGCTGAGGCCAAGCCTGCAGAGATGAGGCCCTGCAAGGGAGGCAGAGGCTACATGCAAGGCCCCAAGTCACTAGGCTGTACAGCAGTGGGCATACCATGCTACTGCAGAACCAAGGGTCCTCAGGTTCTCAACCTGCTCACGGCTGATTATCTGATCGCCCCCTTCTCCAAAGTCAGTTCTGGCCAGACTACTGAAGACTAAGAAGCTGCTTTCCATATGAAGGGGTCCAAGATAACCTTTGACATCTGTGGCCCACATGTCAAAGGGCCAGGGGCTCTAAAGGTAGTCTGCTCAGGAGCTTGAAAGGAACTCCCACTGGACCGGGAAGCCCATTGCTAATGGCAGCGTGTGAGAGCCTCTCCCTGGAATGCCTCCTGGCCTCTTTGCTTGGCTGACTCCTACAAGCCTCTACTGGGCTGGCAGCCAGGCCAGGTGAAGCTCATGGTATGCTCTCTCCCAGGCTCTCACTGGTGCCTGCCCGGGGCTGCTTCCACCAATGACACTAGCATAAGATTCCTGGTTCTTGTACCTGCCTTCCTCCACACTGAGGGGTCCACCAAGGCAGTGCCTGCTGGGACCTCCTTGTGACCCCTGCAGTGCCAGCACAGGCACTGGCTCCCTGGAGCCCACCTGTCCCCACTCTGTCAGCGTATCTTTTGGGGAGACATCATGCCACCCATAACAGTGCCCATCGGATCTCTAGTGGCCAGTGAGTGCCCTCATGCCTGCGACTTTCCCTCCTTCGAGCCCTTTCCTCAGCACAAGAACCTAGGAGTGGCTGAGAGAACCAAAGATTCTAGGTGTGCTACTCTTCTCAAATGGGATTTTATCACATGCATGAATATGAGGTAACTTAGGTGGGTGCTAAAGCAATATGATGGAGCCCTTATGAGAAGAGGAAATAGAGACGCAGCCACAGGGAAGACAGCTCTGGGGACCACAGAGGTGGAGACTGCAGTGATGGGACTGAGAGCCAAGGAGTGAGTGCCTGGGGCAGCGCCGGAAGCTGGAAGCCGGAAGCCGGAAGCTGGAAGCCTTAGGAAGGCTCTGCCCTTGGAGGGAGCACTGCCCCGCCTGCACCTTGATTTCAGACTTCCGGCCTCCAGAGCTGTGAGAGGATAAATGTCTGTTGTCTTAGCCCCGCCACCGCCACCAGCGCGTGGCACTTGACTGTGGCAGTCCGGGGACACTGTGTAGGAGGGTCCCCTAGCTCCTGCCAGCAAGACAGAAGCAGAAGCCTTGCCAGTCTTTCCATTCGAAGGTCCGTGCTCCTTGTACTGCTGCTGTGAGCTTGCCGCTTTCACCCCAATCCCAAATAAACAGCTCTCCTCAGCTTCAAAGCACTTTGCACATACTAATTAAGTCTCAGTTAATTGGATGAAATAATGTGAAGCTCTAGTGACATCATTTCCATTCTGTGCCCAGATCTAGCCACAGGCAGTCTGGTGACTGCTGGGCTCTGAGCCTCGTCTTGTGGTAACATGTTATGCCTTCTACAACTGTCCCATGGAACACGGATCAGGGAGGGCCTTCTCTACCCTCCTCAGCTCCATGGCCTTCAGGAAATGAGCAGCTATAGGCACTCTTGGCCCATCAAGTACGTGTGACACAGATGGCTTCTGTGATTATGTGTGTATGTGTCTGTATCTGAACTACACACCCCTGTCCCACATAACTGAAATGCTCTTAATGGAAGTTCTAAACAAAAACCTACAAAAACTCAGATGTATCTTCAAATACTCCACAAAATAGCCCTGTGGGGCTCGCTCTTTGATCCTCGGGGCTTGTGTACCCCTTTCCTTGTAGAACTAAGGAGAACAATCCCCTTACCCTTTATGTTCAGGACCCCAGCAGATGAGAAGTACTTGAGTTGGGCAAGGAGCTATTTGCAAGGCCTGGAGACAGGAGCCCGTTCCAAGTCACAGTTGGGGAGAGTTTCAGACCAAGGTCTGCAAGGCATGGTGGGGACAGGCAGGGCTGGGGCGGGTCCCCCATGGATAGATAGTGGGTATGCTGTGGTGTCCAGAATCAGGGGACCAAGTTGGAATCCTGCCTTCAACCGTGCCACTGATTAACCTGGATGATGTCAACAGCCTCGTCCCAGGTCTCCCTGACTCTTTTGGGGATCCCCTTTGTCCTCCAGGGGACAGCAGGGGCTGCATGAACAGGTAATCTGCTCTTGCCATCTCCCACTGACCACCAGGCAAAGGCTGCCAATTGCCCTCTGTGTGTCCCCAGCAGGTAGGCCGGAGCCTCATCAATGGTACTTACAACAAATAAGGAAAGACTATTCCTGCTTCATTCTTTTCCAATGCTACAGATTATGGGGGAAGGAAACCCTCCAAGTCTGGTGCTGTTATATTCTTAAACTTTTTAGTGAAGCAAAATAGACACTAAAAAGGATATGCATGTCATACAAAAGATATCTTTTTGAACACCAATCAAAAAGAGAATGCGCCTGTGTAAAAGCACCCAGATCAAGAAACGTAATGTGACTAACTCCCCAGAAGCCCCCTCTCTGGGCACCGCCTACTACTACCTCTCCATGGGTAACCACTCTCATACACAGTTGCAGCAGGGATTAGATTTGCCCATTTTTATGTAAATGGAACCACACTATATGTGCCCTTACACATCTGGCTTCTCTCCCTCCACATTCATATGTTTGCAGTTGTAGTCCATTCTCCACTGCTGTTTGCGGTTGTAGTCCATTCTCCATGATACCATGACTTGTTCTTTCTACTACAGTGGGCATTGGGGTTGCTTTTGGCTATTACAAATAATGCTGCTGTGGCTGTTTCCTGTGTATGCCTTTTGTCGAACATATATATATATATGCAATCGTGTTGAGTGTATCCATTTTAGTTTGCTTGGGCTACCATGACAAAGTACCATCGACCGGGTGGCTTAAACAACAGAAATTTAGTTTCTCACAGTTCTGGAAACTAGAAGTCCAAGATCAAGATATCGGCAGGTTTGGTTTCTTCTGCGGCCTCTCCCCTTGGCTTGTAGACAGTTCTCTTCTCTGTGGCCTCACATGATCTCCCCTGCGAGTCTGTATCCTAATGTCTTAGAAAAAGTCATATTGGCCTCGGGCCCACTCTAATGACTGCATTTTTACTTGATTATGTCTATAAAGACCCTAGCTCCAAGTACACTCACATTGTGAGGTACAGGGCAGAGGAAAAAACTTCACTATGAATTTTGGACGGACACGGTTCAACTCCTAATAATACCTATAACTGGGATTGCCAGTTCTGAGAACACATATATTTAGCTTTAATAGGTAAGTACCAACAATCTTCCAGAGTGGTTGTACCAACTTACCGTCTCCCTGGCAATGTATAAGTGCTCTAGTTGCCCCCATGGCTTCACCAATGCTTGATATTCTTTGTCTTTTCAATGTTAGGTCTTATACCTTTTTTTTAGATTTTATTTATTTATTCATGAGAGACAGGCAGAGGGAGAAGCAGGCTCCACACAGGGGGCCTGATGTGGGACTCGATCCCGGGTCTCCAGGATCATGCCCTGGGCTGAAGGCAGCGCTAAACCACTCAGCCACCCAGGCTGCCCAGGTCTTATACCTTTAATGTGCATTTTCCCGAGAACTATTGAGACTGAGCACCTGTTCAGATCCTTTATCTGCTTTCCTACTGGCTTGCCTACCCTTAGTGTTGATTTATAATAGTTGTTTATTTGTCTGATTGTTTGATGTATTCCGGATGAATGTTCTGTTGGATCTCTGTATTTTGAAGATTTCCTCTCATATTTGGGGTGGCCTTGCATTTGAACAATGTGTTTTGAAGAACAGAAGTTCTTCATTTGCATGTAATTCAGTTTATCACGTTTTTATTTTATATTTATCACTTTTTGTGTCATGGTCAAGAAATCTTTGACCACTCCAAGTTCACAAAGATATTCTCCTGTCTTTTCTTCTGTCTTTTTTTTTGATTTTTAAAAATTTATTTTTTAAAAATTTTATTTATTTATTCATGAGAGACACATAGAGAGAGAGGCAGAAACACAGGCAGAGGGAGAAGCAGGCTCCATACAGGGAATCTGATGCCGGACTCGATCTCGGGACTCCAGGATCACGCCCTGGGCCAAAGGCAGACACTCAACCACTGAGCCACCCAGGCGTCCCTCTTTCTTTCTTTCTTTCTTTCTTTCTTTCTTTCTTTCTTTCTTTCTTTCTTTCAACCATCTTTATACTAACATCTTTGGTTTTTTTAGTTTCAGAGGTAGAATTCAGTGATTCATCAGTTGCATACAACATCTAATGCTCATCACTTCAAGTACCCTCCTTAATGCCCATCACCCAATTGCCCCATCTCCCCACCCATCTCCTGTTTTACTTTTAAAGGATTTGTTGTTTGGGGTGCCTGGGTGGTTCAGTTGGTTGAGGTTGAGCATCTGACACTTGATATCAGCTCAGGTCTTGATCTCAGCATGATAAGTTCAAGCCCCACACTGGGCTGCCTGCTGGGCATGAAGCCTACATACATACATACATACATACATACATACATAAAATATTTGTTGTTTTACCTGTCATATTTCAATCTGCCATCTGCCTGGAACTAATTTTTTGTATGATATGCAACAAGATCCCTGGACATTTTTTTCCACACAAGTACCCAATGAGAATAAAGGGAAAGGAGAGAATATGAGTGAAAATATCAGTGAGGGTGACAAAACATGAGAGACACCTAACTCTGGGAAATGAACAAGGGGTACTGGGAGGGGAGGTGGGTGGGGGGGTGGGATGACTGGGTGATGGGCACTGAGGGGAGCACTTGGCGGGATGAGCACTGGGCATTATGCTATATGTTGGTAAATTGAACTCCAATAAAAAAAATTAAAACAAAAACAAGCAAAATAAATAAATAAATAAATAAATAAATAATAAAAAATAAAATAAATAAATAAAACAAAAACAAGCAAACAAACAAAAACAAAAACAAAAACAAGTATCCAGTGAAGTGATGCTGTGTCCTTGTAAAAGTATCATCTAGATGATGTTCATTTTGATCATCCAGTCAAAGTGATAGCCAAGTTCTCCCCTGTATGGTTACATTTACCCTCATGCAAATAATTTAAACAAAACCTGCCTTCTCCTCTTATATTCAGCATCCATTGATGAATTTTGCAATGATGATTGCAAAATGACAAGAAAAGTGCTTTTAATATCGTATTATAAAGTTTATTGGAAAGTTCATCCTTCTCCTGTGGTGCTAGCATTTCATTAAGTCCTCTAATACTTGGTAAATCTTCCATTTTCACAGCAAGAGGGCAGGCCTTAGCCTTAAAGCATTCACAAAACCACAGTATTTTAGATAATGTGTCATATTTTTCTCTTTTTATTATAATGTTTCTTTTTATGGTTTACCTTCTATTTATGACAAATGACTAATTTTCTATTTGCAATAGCAATGTAAAGTTTGCCTTTTATGTAAATATATATGAGTTTTAATGACTTAGTGAGGGATCCCTGGGTGGCGCAGCGGTTTAGCGCCTGCCTTTGGCCCAGGGCGCGATCCTGGAGACCCAGGATCGAATCCCACGTCGGGCTCCCGGTGCATGGAGCCTGCTTCTCCCTCTGCCTATGTCTCTGCCTCTCTCTCTCTCTCTCTCTCTCTCTGTGACTATCATAAATAAATAAAAATTAAAAAAAAGAAAGAAAATTGTTATAAAAAAATGACTTAGTGAATTGAAATAACACATTTTAAGTCCATAATTATGTGGTACTTCGGTATGGCAAAAATTAGTGAAGATAGCATGTAAATAACTGATGGGTGGGGAATACCGATCCCCTAGTAACATGTCCTAGCTCCACAGGGAGATGCTAGCTCCACAGTTCAGCTGTCAGTCACTTTCCCTGGCTCACCTGTGACACCGTTCCTTATCAGACACGTACTATAAAAGAATTACATTTACTATGTTTAAGGAAATGAATGAAAAACAAAAGATACTTACAGGGAACAGGATTGAAACCATATAGAATGTACCCTCTGATAACAATACAAATTAGGTACACATTGATAATAAAAACATAGCTGGAAAATCTTGGCATATTTGGAAATTAAGCAATATACCTCTAAATAACTGTAGGTCAAAAATCATAATGGAAAGTTGAAAATATTTTGAATATTTTAATATGGAAAATACTACATAAAAAATTTAAGGGGAAGTGTATCAGTCAGGGTTCAACCAAAGAAACAGAATCAGTACTAGCTATATAAGAGATTTATTAGCAGGAATTGGTTTACATCATGGCAGGGGCTGAGTAGGAAGCCTGAAATCCGTAGGACAGGCTGTGAAGAAGGGCAGGCCTCCTGGAAATGACAGCTTCAGCTCCCGCCAGAGAGTTCCAGCTCTGCTCTTAAGACCTTTAATGGATTCAATCAGGCCCACCCAGATTATCCAATGTAATCTCCCTAAAGTCAATTGATTATGGCTTTAATCACATCAATAAAATGCCTTCACAGCAACACCTAGAAGAGTGTTTGATTGAGTAACTGGGGAAGGTAGCCTAGTCAGGTTGGCATGTAACATCAACCATTATGGGATAGAAGACTTTTAATTGTAATTTTTTTTTTTAATTTTTTTTTATTATTTATTTATAATAGTCATACAGAGAGAGAGAGAGAGAGGCAGAGACACAGGCAGAGGGAGAAGCAGGCTCCATGCCCCGGGAGCCTGACGTGGGATTCGATCCCGGGTCTCCAGGATCGCGCCCTGGGCCAAAGGCAGGCGCCAAACCGCTGCGCCACCCAGGGATCCCTAATTGCAATTTTTAAAAGGTTATAGGACTACTTGGCCCTTTCTGTGTTACATTTTTTCCCTATGAATTTGTAGTTTGTTTGAAACTTCTAGATTATCCTGCAATTGCAAACCAAGTCTTGCAGGGTCAACTCATATTAATGTAAATTATAATGAAATGATGTAAATGATTAATGAAATTCAATTTGAGAACAATAACACACCAATAGTCAAACTTTCTAATGAACTGCATTTCAAGTAACATCCTTCAATTACCTTCATATCCTTGGTATCCTTGACACCTTTATGCCCCAAGACCCAAGGCTGACAAACCGGATTGATGAAGGTTCCAGGCCCTACAGCTGCTCCAGCCCCACCCCTGCATTACTCTCCTGAAACTCCCTACCCCACCCCGATGCCTTACTCAGGAGCCACAGTCTTCAATCTTTGGAGTACACCTGAGTCTCAGGACATTTGTTAAAAATGTGAATAGACCTCATCTCAAAGACTTTGGAGCTCTGACGATAGAGCCTGGACCTGTGTATATTTCAAAGGTTGTCCCTGCCGTTCCTGCCCTGCACCTTCAGAAAGGTTGCTCTCAGGATAAACTTTGACCTTCAGTCTGACAGAGGGAGTAGAATCTGTAAAATATGAAGTCTCTTGTCACCCACACACACAAACACAGAGGTATGCATCCATGTGTGTGTACAGTCCCTTGTAGGGCTTTCAGAGCCAGGCAGCTGAGTCTCCTGGGGAAAGTTAGTGGGACCCAGTAGAGATATTTTTCTGAAGGGCCCTGGGTACCTTGGATTGCTCTCAAGGCTCACCCACTCCTGAGCAGAGTGGCCATGGGCAAATGACCTCAATACTCTGAGCTTCAGTGCCCTCATCTGGATCTTGTGTAGTTCTCTCTCCTTGCAAGCAGCCAGATGGTTAAGATTGGGCTTCCCAAATGCAAGTCATCCTCTGATCTCTCTAGAAATATCCTGCTAAAAGCCAATCACATGCTTTCTTTCAAACGTGGCTTTCTGCACAAATGTTTAAACTCTGACATAAGCAGCAAGTTGCATCAGCCTCTCTTCTATTTAAAGCCCACACAATTCCAATAATTTAATTTTGACCAAAGGAAAAAAGTCTCCTTATAAAGTGGCAGAAAAAGGGAAGCTGAGGCCCTCAAGAGGATTTTCCCAGGACATCTAGTAACAGAGGCACTTAGCATTGTGTCTAGCACATAGTAACCGCTCAATAAATATTAGTATCACTATTGGTATGACTAGTGCAGCTCCCACAAACACGCCCAACCTGGTTCTGCATGTACTGGCTAATGGAGCTAATGGAAGTGGAGGTTAGGAGTTTCTGTTCCTTGCAATAGGATGTGTCTTGGCAAATGTGACTCCTGATGCCTGATCTCTGACCTTTTCTTCCCAGGCTCCTTCCTCATAGGGAACTTTTGGTGGAGCTGGTCAGGGCTCCTCCCTGACCTTTCTTATCATTCTACATGCACTCAGCCATTACCATACAGCCATACCATACATACCATACATTACCATGCTGCCACGTCCTCTGTGGCCTCCACGGAGGTCACTGGAAATTGCCTCTAACCCACCACACTTGGCCTCCACTCTGGACAGTCTTCTTGAGCCACAGCCCCATGATATCCTACTGCCAGCTCCTCTTCTCCACTTGGCTGTCACATGGGCCCTTCAGTCTCACTATCTCTCAAGCCATTTTCATTACATTCCCCTCAGAACTGTGGTCCTGAAGATTAAATTCCTACCCCATTCCCTTTCTCAATTATTTCACATGAATACATCTGATTCCCAAGTAAAAGATTAGTCCAAATAACTGAAGCAAGTAGGCACCCTCTCTCTTTCTCATTTGTAGCCCAAACTCCCTCAGGGTTAAGCCCATTCCATGTTCTAATGAGCAACAAACGTCCTCTTTGTGCATAGGCCTAACAACACTTTAACCCCTCTAAACTGAAGAAGGAGAGGGCTAGTGGGGGACTCCCCTGTTGAACCTGGGAATGGCAGCCAGGGAAAGGGGAGATAAAAATATATCATAGTCATATATGAAAGTTTCTGCTGGTGCAAGAAACCTGGATCAAAGTGGCCACAGATGAGCTAATAGAATTTGAATGTGAGGCCACATTTACTTAACTTTCTGTGGAGTCCTGGCCACATTGGGAGGCACCCTGCCTGTACCATTTTCCTGATCCCTTCCTCTCTTTCCCAAGCTTATGGGGCAGGAGGCCTCTTCTTCACCCAACCCCCATTGAGGTTGGTTTATGACATTGAAGATGATCTCTTCTATTATTTTTTTTCTTCCTTCTATTATTTTGAAGCAGATACTGGCCCTCTCCCTGCCCTGTCTTTTTCCCTGGGGAAATATAGTAAATGAATAAAGATTTATTCACCTTGAAAAAAAACTGCCTTTGAGTCCAACTTTTACACGTAGGGAATGAGCTGCAAAGAGCCTTGATCAGATGGTGGTGCGCATTTCCCCGAGAGGAGATTCCTCCTTCCTTCTCTGTCTCCCTCCCTCCTTCTTTCTCTCTTTTTGCAAATGGTGACAGAGCAACCCATGTCCTCTGTGGGCACAGCCAGGGGCTAAGACCTGTGACCTGAAGTCACCTTCTACCTCTGTCTCATCCTTCCTTGAGGTCTGAGGCTCTAAATGGGCATGATCTCTGTCACATTCAGGCTCCCCTCCATGCTCCTCTTCCTAGCACCATCTCTTTCCAATTTCCCCAAACATCTCTCTGTCCTCTCCCCACTGGCTCCCATCACATTCTAGTGGCTAGTCTTGCCCCAGGACTCAGTGACATTTTAAGCCTCCTAGGAACTTTTGCATCAACTGGGACCAGGGCCTGGCCCAAAGTAGGCATTCAAAACATATGCGTGGCCACATGAAACTTGCCCCTGGATTCATTTCCCTCTGTCCTGTATCACGGGGAGAGGACAAGGGATGGATCTCAGGGAGCACCTTCTGGGTGACTTCATACAGTCTGATACAGTTTTGATACTTTACAGTTTAAAAGAGCTTTAAAAAGCACAATTGAACCTATTTTAAAAATACACCAAGTATTTACTGGGCTCCTGCTTGTGAACAAATATTATCCTCACACAAATGTTAAGAGTGGCCAAATACAATCATGGAAGGACAGCTAAAGGCCAGTGGAGGTGGGGGGGAGAAGCACCATGAAGTCCCATCACTAGATTTCAGTTATTGTTTTATATGGCTGTTTTATTAGGGAGAAAGTATATATTCAAGAGTATCACCACCTCCAAGCCACTCCCTGGAGAGGAATTTGTCCAGGGAAGCTGTCTTGATCTAGACCCCAGCATTTTGAGCCAAGCCCCTGTGATACCTGCTTGATGGGTGTACTGGACCATAGCATATTGGGCAGTGATGCTGGAGGTATCCAGCTATGACTGTCTACCTTGGATTTTGAAACATGGGCATTTGCAAAATGGCATCTTTGTTTTCTTTCCTTCTTCTTCCTTTTTTTATGTAGACTTCACAGCCAGCATGGAGCCCAACATGGGTCTTGAACCCACAACTCCTGAGATCAAGACCTGAACTAAGATCAAGAGTTGGATGCTTAACTGAGTGAGTGACCCAGGTGGCCCTTTGTTTTATTTTTACATTGGAGATGACCCTGTTCCACTACCACAATACTTACTGAGTGCTTAGTGTGTGCTAGGCCCCATGCCTGTTACAAAGAGGCAGGAGAGGAATGAGAGCTGGTTTCTGCCTTCTGGAGCTTGTGGGCTGTGACGGAGACAGAGGAAAACCACATGACGACCACATGATACACTCCATGAAAGGACTGAGCTACATGTGTTGGCGTGGTAGTCACCCAGAGCCTTCAGAGAGGCTGCGGTGAAGAGGAAGCATCCCTTTCTGGTGGCTTTTGAGAAACTACAACTGTAGACAGTCCCATTGTAGATCAGTCCCTGTGTGAAGTCTTTGTTTATTTTAAGTCAAATTAATTCTTTCTCAGTTCAGGAAGATTTCTGATTCTGCCATCCAAGTGTCCTGTAGATAAGCTCATGTTCACCATCTCTACATCTTTCTGATGTTGTAGAATTTATTTCTTCCTACCTCTGATCTTTACAGACTTAAAAGTGCTTTCCTAGAGAAACAGGTTTTCATCATCGGGGCTTGCCCACCTCTGACAGTCAGTCAGCTCCTCGGCTGTGTTAATGGTTTCTCTCTGGGCCCTCTAGGGGGCTGGCCTCTTCTTCCAGCACAGAGGGTGAGGGAGCCTACAGCCACAGGCTTTATGGGGGTGACACATTGCTTTTGGCTCAAGGCAGCACCCAGAAGCAGGAGAAACTCTTTCTTGGGCGGCCCAACGACTGGCCCTGGCTCCACAGCTTGAAAGCTCCCTGGCCAGAGGAGGTCTGGCACGACTTAAGTGGGTTCCTTGTGAAGTCTTTGGAGCCTCAGCAGAACTAGGTGGGCTGGGCTGGGCTGGCAGCAGCAGGGGCTGGCAGGGTTGGCTTGGGTGTTAAGAATAGCTCTCTTTTCTTTTTTGTTTTTATTAGTGTTTTTTATTATGAAAGTAATACACTGTCATAAAAATCAAAGAGTACAGAATGGAATAAAGAGAAAATTCAAAGTGCCTTCCCACTCGGCCCACACTAACCCATTGCCTAGAAGCAGCCATTCTGATCAGTTTCATGTGAAACCTTCCAGATACTTTCTGTCATATACAAGCAGAAATACAAGAATGTATTTTTTCAAAATCACTCTTTTAAAGAAAAAGGAGATATACACACTTAAAAAGAATCACCATCACAGAAAATTTAAAAAAAAGAAAATAAGTAATAGCAACCCCAAATTCATCTCAAGATAACAAGTATTAACGTTCTCTGAGGTGTTTCTCAATTCCTTTGAACAATTTTACAGAAATGAAATCACACTATACATGCTGTCATGTATCTTATGTAAACTCCTTTTGCCCTCTTGTTTAACAATGTATTATAGGCATTTTCCATGTCCATAACTAGAGACCTATAATCATCATCTTGATCAGTCACATATTATCCTGTTGTAAATTTTGATAGTACCTAGTGATAGAAACCTAGATTGTTACCAGTTTCTTAATATTATAAAGAATGTTACAAGTATACTTGTACTTTGTCCCCCACCCCATATCCCATGCACTTGCCACCTGAGGATAAACACCACTAATACAACTCAAAACCACAAAAAGCTGACACTTTGTGTCTACTACTTTAGCAATTCTAACACATCTGACAACATCAAGTGTTGGCAAGGTTATAGAATACTAGGCATTCTCACAGACTGCTGGTGGGAATAAAGATCAGTGTTCTGTTGTCATGTAGAACATGCACTTATTCTATGACCCACCATTTCCACCCCTGGGTATAATATACCCTAGAGCTATAGATCTCCAAGTGTAATTTCTCCAACTAGTAGCATCAGCATCAACTGGGATCTTGTTACAAATGCAGATGGGGGGATCCCTGGGTGGCTCAGCAGATTAACGCCTGCCTTTGGCTCAGGGCATGATCCTGGGGTCCCAGAATTGAGTTCCGCGTCGGGCTCCTGGCATGAATCCTGCTTCTCCCTCTGCCTGTGTCTCTGCCCGCCCCCGTCTCTCATAAATAAATAAATGAAATCTTAAAAAAAAAAAAAAAGAAATGCAGATGGATCCCAAACCAAATCAGGAACTCTGGGGGTAAGGTCCAGAACTCTGGGTTTTAATAAACCCTCCAGAGGATTCTGATGTCCACCCAAGCTTGAGAACTGCTCATCTACAGAATGTCTTGCCTGGGTGATCAGATATGTACAAGAATGTTTAGAGCAGTGTTGTTCTTAACATCAGGACAACCAGAAACTTACCAAGTGGTAGAGATGGGGAAAATTGAGTGGATTTCTGGATCTATTGGGAAGGTAGGGCTGAAGGATTTCTTAATGGATTGGATGTGAGGGGTTAGAGAAAGTGAGGAGTCAAAGATCACATCAAGGTTTTCGGCCCAAGGATGAGCACTGGGTGTTATTCTGTATGTTGGAAAATTGTACACCAATAAAAAATAATTTATTATTAAAAAAAAAAAGTTTTCGGCCCAAGCCACGAGAAGGGTAGTGTTGCCACCAACTTTGTGGGGATAGCTGTGAGAAGAGTGGGTTTGGAAGGAAAGACTGATAAGGAGTTTGGCTTGGGACACCAAGTACAATGCCTAAGAGATATGCAAGTAGAGATATTGCATAGGTCTTGTGATATAGGAACCTGGAATTCAGGGGGAAAGGCTGAACTGGAGATGTAAATATGGGAGTAACCAGCCTTCAGATGGTCTTTAAAGACATGACGGTTCTGGGTCCCTTCAAAGTCAAGTTGAACAAGGTAGGGGCAATGAAAAGACGTCAAAGGAAACTTAAAAAGAGCCAATGAGGTAGAAGGGAAACCAGGGGAGTAAGGTATCCTGGAAGCCAAAAGAAAGTGTTTACAGAAAGAGTGTCTATATCAAATGCTGCTGACTTGTCTGGTAAAATGAGAATTACAAACCATTGGATTGGAACGCCTGGGTGGCTCAGCGGTTGAGCGTTTCCCTTCAGCTCAGGGCCTGATCCCAGAGTCCCAGGATCGGGTCCTGCATTGGGCTTCCTGCACGAAGCCTGCTTCTCCCTCTGCCTGTGTCTCTGCCTCTCTCTCTCTCTCTCTCTCTCTCTCTCTGTGTGTGTGTGTGTGTCTCTCATGAATAAAAAAATAAATAAAATCTTTTAAAAAATGAAAACCATTTGATTTAGCAACGTGGGAAGCACTGGTAGCTTTGACAAAAGCCACCTCTGTTCAGTGCTGGGAGTGAGATAGAAGGGAATCAGGCACAGGGACTGTGGAGGCTTCTCTCCAGGATTCTTACTAAGAAGGGGAGAAAGGCAATAAATGGAGAGTAGCTGAAAAGAAAGATGCGATCAAGAAAAAAACTTAAAAAAAAAAAAGACTTTATTTATTCATGAGAGATACAGAGAGAGAGGCAGAGACATAAGCAGAGAGAGAAGCAGGCTTCTGCAGGACCCCAGGATCATGACCTGAGCTGAAGGCAGACCTCAACCATTGAGTCTCCCAGGTGCCCTAAGAAATTGCTTTTTTTATGGTGGGAAAAATTATAGCATGCTTGCATACTGATCTGAATGATCCAGCCAGAAGGAAATAATTGATGACCCAAGAGCAAAGGCGAAATGCTAGTGGGATGTTCCTGAGTGGGTGGTAGGAGATGGGATCAAGAGCTCAAGCAGTTGGCCTTTCATTTTTAGCCAGGATAGGTCATCGTTAGTACCAGGATTGAGGGCAGAAGGCATAGATAATGATGCTGGCTAGTGGGTAGATGTTTATCAGCATCACATTTCATATAATTTACATATTACCATTTTATATATTAGATAATAAAAGGAATTTTTAAATGTTAGTATTGCTGGGTCAAAGGAAGTCTCCATTGTTCATTTTGTTAGATATTTCTAGATGGCCATTCCTAAAAGGTTGCAGCAATGAATCCTCTCAGCCCTAGGGCCCCTAGGTCCTGATAGGGACCAGTTTCCCATACCCCATTTTCCCTTTTTCGTATCTGAGGGAAGGATTGGAATTTCTGACTTCATTTGCATTTCCTTCATATGTTAATGAACCTCTTTTGTGAATGGTTTGCTCCCTTCTTTGCCGCTTGTATTCCTCTTGCTTGATTTCAAAGGAGCCCTTTTTTATTCTAGGAAGATTAAGCCTTTCCCTGTCTTGTGTGGTACAAATAGCAAATAACTCTTCCTCATTTGTCATTTGTCTAATGACTGTTCCAGTGGGTTTTGCCATACAGAAGTTTTCAATTTCTGTCTTTTCTTTTATGATTTCTGGTTTTCATGACATACTTAGAAAGGCCGTCCACACCCCAGGATTCCTTCTAGTACTTTTATGGTTTCAATTTTTTTACGTTAAATTTCTGAGCCATCTGGAGTTTATTTCAGTGGGGAGAGCGAGGTAGGAAATCCAGCTTGTTTTTCCACATGGCCAGTTGTTCCAACATCATCTATTGAATGATACAATTTTTATCCACTGATAGGAAATGCCACCTTGATGATACACTGCATTTGAAATGAACCTTTATCGCTTCCTTCATTCATTTGGCAGAGATTTCTGGTGTACGCATCAGACACTGTACCAGGTGTTTGGGTCAGTGGGCAAGCAGGAGATGAGTTTCCTATCACATCAAGGAGGAAGGAAGACAGGAGACAGCGACTTTGCAGAGTAGTGAGTGCTGGGGCAGAAGGGCAGCCCAGGAAGAGATACTTAAATGGGTCTTGGAATGGCAGAAGGAAAAGAGGAGTCTCAAAGGGAACCCCACTTTCCAGCTTAACCAGCTGGGTGAATGGGGTTACCTTATCACTCAGACTGAGAGCCTAGAGGGCCATGGCTCTGGCTGACTTGTGGAGAGTAGATGCCACAGGGCAAGGGTGGAAGCTGGGAGACATGGAGGAAGTGAGGAAGGACACTGGCTTGGACTGCATGGTGGTGGCAATAGAAGTAGGCAGACGTGCTCAGGGAGAACGCCAAGAACAGACAGGTTTCCTGGACTCTCTTAGGGTCTTTGGTTGGGTTTGAAACAGACTGGCATGTACAGATTAATAAGAGAGAAACATACACATTTATTTAATATAAGTTTCATGTGACACGGGAGCCCTCCTAAGGAAGTGAGTACCCAAAGAAATGATTAAACCTGAGTGTTTTCACTCTAGGTTTGGTGAAGAATGGAAAGTTGTCAAAAGATAGCATAGGATAAAGGGTTTGAGCTAAGTGTAGTAAACTGGGGGGAACTTAGCAAGGCCTGTTTGTTCACGTTCTTCTTGGTGTTCCCCTGCCCCTTGGATGTTCTTTTCCCCAGGGTATAGGGAGGGTACCTCTCACATGAGGGTCTTAAGATCTGCTTCAGTGGAAGAATGGTGGGGAGGAGAGGGAGAAGGTGGGAAAGCTTGCTTCTGCTGTTTTCTCAAACTCTTTCATCTTAAAATATTCAATATACCAAGGCGCTGTGTTTTGGGGTAGCATGTCCTAAATCCTGTGCATGGCCATATGATTTCATTGAGCATCTCTCCATGTAATGGGCTCTATTCTTAGTACTTTCTATGTAATCTTTCCAGTAACCCCAGGAGGCAGATGTGGGTATTCTCATATCTCTTGTACAGGTTACAAATGGAAACCCAGAGAGGGCAAATAATCTGCCTAAGGTCTCACTGCTGTTAATTGGCACAGCCATGATTTGCACCCAGACAGTCTAGTTCCAGAGCCTGTGCTCCTAATCTTTAATGCCACCAGATAAGTGGAGTGCCAGGGAGGCCATGAGCATCATGATTTTCCAGAATGAAGGCGTGATCAACTATGGCTAAGAGGTTAAGCAAGGACAGAGATGTGAGTACTGGGTCTGACAACATGAAGATCATTTGTAGCCTTGACAACGCTTTAAGGGAGTGTTACGTTTGAAATCCTAATGGAAATGGGTTTATGAGACAGTTGGAGAAGTAGAGACAGTGAGTGTAGATACCTCTTTCATAGTTTTGCTCAGTAGAACAGAGAAAAGGGACACAACTGGGGGTGGGAGTGGGTTAAGTGAGATTCTTCTTTTATCTTTAAATGCTGATGCGAATGCTCCAAATGATGAAAGAGACAATGGGATAATTACAAAGAGGGGAGTCCTTGTGACTGTGACAAGTGGTAGGATCCAGAAATTTATATTGATACTATTCTGCAGATTTGTGTGACCTGTGCCAGCACCATCATTGCCTTCAGGAAGGCATGAAGAAAGCAAATGTTTACATTTGTCTGAATTGGACAGTGCAGTAAAGGATATTCAGATGTTGACAAGAGAGTCGTCAAAGTGCTGGGCCATTGTCTCTGAGCTGTATAGGGAGAGAAGTGAACAGAGGAAAAGGCTAACAGATGGGGAAAAAAGTAAAGGAGCAAACAGATGGGAGGTATCCGTGACCCGTAGTCATTGCTATCTGTCATTGAAAGTCGAGCAACAAGCCTGTTAGAAAGACAGGAGGTAGGGATCAGAAAGTGGAAGATTCCAGAGGCAACAGGATGGAGACTGTGCCTGTTTGAAGAAGTGGCTGCAGTGGAATTGACAGGACCTTCAGAGATGTCAAGGTCAAAGACCTGGGAGGCCTGAAAGGGGGTGATGAATGGTCCACAGGCATGGATGCTGGAGGTACACGCTTTATTATTCCACGTCCCAGTCACCTTCGCACATCCATGTGATCTGGGTGGGAAATCAGGATGAGCCAGGTGCAAACACTTGCCTGCATGTTGGATGATGTGTTAGCCCGTTGGCCTGAACCGTGCAGGAGAACTTTTTATCCGAGGGCAGACTAGTCTATCTAGAGGTAGAGGGGGTGTGGGGGAAGGAAGAGCTCCCACAGAACTGGGCTGCAGGGACACTTATTTCAGTTAAGGAGGAAGTGGAGAGGTTCTCTCTAAGTAGAAGCGGAGCAGCTAGAGTGGCTCTGTACAATAGAACTTTCTGCCATGCTGGAAACACTTTCTCTACAGGAGCTGTTAGCCACATGTGGCTATTGAGCACCTGAAATGTGGCTATTGTGACTGAGGAGTTGAATTCTCGATTTTATTTAATTGCAAATACTTGAATCTGAATAGCCACATGCAGCCAGGGGCCACTGTAATGGCTAGTAGAGCTCTAGACAAAAGTGCTGCTTAGGGAGCTGCAGTCCTCAAGGTCACAAGTGGGCAGGTTGGGGAGGATGAGCAGGGGCACAGGACACTATGCCGGGGAGCCTAGAGCCATTTGGTCAAGGTACCGGTAGAGGTTACTGGGCCCACGTGGCATGGACAGGGGACAGGTATGCCCCACATCCTGGCTTTTCTGATCCCGTTGTGATGAGAGCCAGACCCTTCCCACTAGGCTGAGAAGATGTGGGTTTCCACCAAAGGGGGCTTTGGCCAGTGGCCCCTTGATCCTGCTCAGATAGAGGAGGAGACAGCCTCTGAACTGTTCCCTCCAATCTCTCAAAGGCTGGTCCCCTTGAGGAGATCAAAGCAGCTGAGCACCCAGGAAGGTTTCCAGAAAAGAAACCTTACTAGAGAAGCAGACATCCTGAAAGAGATGAATCACAGTAACCTGGCTCTCCTGTGTAAAAGGCCTTCAAGGATCCACTGTACTTTCCCTTCCCAGGTGGGCATTTCCCAAGTGCAAGGCCCATGCTTAAGCAAAAGGAACAGGTTGGAAACTCCTGCACCCAGCCAGGCCCTCAGGCTGCTGTGGCCTCAGCTCTACTGGCCAGGGGTTTAGCCAGGCCAGCCTTAGCAGAGTCGCTGAGGGAGAGCTCCCATCCCTCCCAGACAGATCGAGCTGCTCAGAAGTCAGTCTTCCCTTGCAGCCTGTATCCCCTGCTGCCAGGTCTCCCAGCGCAGGGCACCAGTCAGGTCAGGGGCACTACATGCACCCCAACACCGACTCTGGCCTTCTCAGGTTATTTATTTATTTATTTTTAGCTTCCACGCCTTTTCTCTTCTGGGTCAGTGCTCACAATGCCCAGTGGGAATTAGTCTTTCAAGAGGGTCCTGGGAGACTGGGCTGCTTCTGTGGCAGCCAGCGGGGCCTCTAGGGGGCAGGGCTTGGAACTGGCCTGGGGGAGGGGCTCCCAGCAGGGCCAGACAGCTTCCACATTCCCCTGTCACTGGGACCCTCAGCATGGCCCCTTGCCCAGAGCGGCTGAGCCTGGGGATGAGGGGGCGCTGGGCAGGGAGCCCACTGTCTCCTCCTCATGACTTCCCTTCCTCCTCATCCCAGGAGCCTCCTTGCCGGCCAACTGTACTAAAACTCCGGAAAACCATGGCGGGGAGGTTTTCCAATTAGAACATTCTTTTTCCGATCTGTGGATGATTCTTACAGCAGCAAAAAGCCATTCTTCAGGGCATGCGGGGATTATCTGCCAGCGAGGCCTTGGCTCAGCTTGTGCACTCGTGCTCTGGAGGCCTGGCCTGGGGCTGCCTCAGAGCCAGAGATGAGAAGCAGTCTGAGTTCTGGGGCATCAGGTCACATAGGCCAGAACTGATGGCAGACTGTTTCCCGGACTCATTCAAAATAGTAGATCCAAAAGGCAGTAGAGAGTCACCCTGGGTGGGGAGGGATGTCAACCTGACCTACGGAGGCCTGCCTGCATGACCTGACTTCCCTGCTCCCATTGGGGCCACTGTCCACAGAGCAAGAAACCCCAAGGCATGGATTCTGCCCCTTGGAGCTGAACTGGTTTGGCTTTCCCATGGGACTGGGAGCTGCTCCAAGCCAGGACTGGGTCTGACTGGTGTCTAAGTGGGTGGAGGGTGTGGCAGTGTGGTGGGGAATGGGAGGCCCAAAGGGGACACTTGGTGAGGGAGAGTATGCATTCGTGCCAGGGAAGGGGACCAGCCCCTCAGAATGCAGGCTGAGGGCAGGGCGGTCTCCCCACCAACAACCCCCCCCCCCCGCCCGCCGAAGGCAAGGCCGGGCCAGCAGGGTCTCACGGACAGATCGGACCGGTTCCCAGCAACCTGGAGAGTTGGGTCCAGATTCAGAGGTCTGGCCCTGCAGGTTCTGAGCTCTGTAGGGGCTGCCGTGGGTGCAGCCCCACCTGAGGACCCCTGCCCCCAAGCAACCCACCCTGTTTGGAGCTGACAGAGTCACCCAGCAAGAGGAAACTGGTTGAAGAGCTTAGAAGGCTGAGGCAGCACAGTGATCGTGGAAGGAGGGAGGGAAGAAGGGGATTAGGGTGCAAACGGGAACCCTGCCCTACCCACACGGGAACCTGAGCACCCTACCTGGACAAGGGCTCCCTGCAGAGTAACTAGAGACCTAGCTTTAGTCCTAGTTTTGCCGCAGACTGGCTGCGCGGCCCCAGCTAGATGCCATCCCCGTCTGGGCCTATTTCCCCACTTGTACAATGGCAAGAGTTTGTGTCAGTGTATCGTCTCCAGTCCCCTCCAATATGAGGACACTCTGCTGGGGGGCTGGTTGGTTCTGGAGCCTGACAGCCTTCGGAGCCCCACCCATTACTCCCCTTCCTAGCCTGGGAACTCTTTGGCTACACTGGCTTGCCTGAGTTTTGTTCTGAGCCCTGGAGCCTCCCGAGAGCTTTGGAGCTCTGCTGGCCAGTTCTTTCCAAACAGCCACTCACCCCCTACTCATCTGCTTACTTCGACCTGCTCTCCTAGAGAATTTGTCTTCTTCCCTGCTCGTGGGCTGTGATCCCCACACCCTCCAGAGGGGTTGTCACCTGCGTTCTCCTGCCTCTACCTTCCAGGCCTTTTGCCTACCCAAACAGCCCAGCCTAACCCTGCTCTCAAGCCCATCCTAGTTGGAGGCTTGAGCTGAGAACAGAGAGGGACAGGGCCAAGCTCAGGCCAGGCAGGGGTAGCCACAGGGTCTTGACTCTCAAGCTGTAGACCAAGGTGAAGTTCATGAAGGAGCCAATGTTGTGGCTGAGAGTGAGTGGAAGGTCACCACCAAGGGGACACCTTGTGCAGGGGGCTCAGTGGTATGAAAGCACTTGGTGTGTCTGGTCCTGGGTGTCTGACAACAAGCAGTCAAAAAAGATGCTGATGAAGTTGGGCCTTGAAGCCTGGCTGAGGTGGCTGGCGGTGGCCCTGGCAGGAGTCGGGGGTTCTGTTGGGGCAGTGAACAGGTGGGCAAGGCAGGGCAGGGTAGGGCAAGGCAGTTACCATTCGAGTCAAACCCGTTTGTAGGTGAGATCAGCTGCAGGGCCTGGCAGCCTGGGAGGGAGGGAGGAGTTGAGGAAAGGCTGGTCTCTTAGGCTGGCGCTGTTGTGGCATATCTGGCCTGGGCAAGGGCTGAATCACCTGGGACATAGGAAGAGCACAAGGCCCCAGGGCAGCCCACCCCAGGGCTGCCCTCCCTGACTAGCCATTGGTGTCCTGGGACCCCATTCTACTTGTACTCTCTAGCTGGCGCACCCACACTTAAGGGTCTGGATCAAGCTTGCCCTTTCCCACTGGTGGTCTTGGGAGGGAAGGGCCACCCTCTCCCTCACCCTGCCATCGAACCCATCACCATGCCTTCTACATTCTACATCTTTAAGCTAGGGGTTCTTGAAAGGGAAGGCAGCCCAGAAAGAGGGTGTGACACACCCTAGGTCATCCAGTTATTTAGGAGTTAGGATGCCAAGCCAAATCCATGGCCACCAGCAGCCCAAGGTGGGGGATGGGAAGGCGTTAGATGCTGGTCACCCGACTGGAAGCAGAAAAATGCTGACTGGCAAGAGACAGATGAACTGAAGAGACTTGATATACAATTCCCCCATCCCCACCCTTCCACACATAGTCACACAGACACAGGGTCACCTCCTCCTTACCTGACAAAGGCCAGGAAGAGAAAATAAGAACATCTTCCAGAGTTTCAATCACCCCTCAGGCCCCTCCTTCTGCAATTCCTCTCTGACCCCTTGTGTTGTCTCCGTGCCCCAGGGATGAGTCAGACAGGCTCTGCCCTCCTGGGGCTCACCATCTAGAACAATAAAGGGTCATGACCACTATGCTAGATCAATGTCAGAGGATGGAACTGGGGAAGCAATCCACATCCCTGGCGGGGGGTGGGGGGTGGGGGGGCTGCAGTCAGAAGATCTACAGCCACTTGAGTGAAGGTTTGGAGAAAAACTAAGACAAGGGGACAAAGGACACTGTAGGCAGTCTGAGTGCCAGGAGCAAGTGCCCCAAGGAGATAGGACTCGTGATATATTTGGAAGGCAAGAGGGGAACGTGGCTGATCTGCAAAGAGAGGTGGGCGCCACCTATCCTTGGGCCCCCTTGACATTTGGCTTTTATCCCGAGAGCAATGGGAAGCCATCCAAGAGTTGCAAGCATGTAAACCCTGAGACTGACTTCTGCGTGGAGACTGGATGGGAAGGAAGGCAAGAGAGAGGCAGGGTAAGCAGGCCTGGACTAGGGGGTGGCCGTGGGCATGCGCAGAAGTCTATGGATCAGAGGGCCATTTGGGATACAGACTTGATGGGGCTTGAGGAAGGAGGAACTGCCAGAACACATCCTTTCCATCCTGTCAGCTTGATAGGCCAACTTTTGGCCAACTCTATGCCTCTGTAGGACTGACTTGGTGGCCCCTCGCATTGGAGGCATTCCCTGGACCCACACCTGGGGTGGGGGCTTCCCTTGATGCTCCCTCCTTCCTAGTACGTAGCCCTCGTGCCTTGCACCTAGCAGGTACTCAGTAAGCATGATTCAATGACACACATCCTCAAAAAGCATGAATGAATGACACCTGTCAAACTGCACTGGCCCAAGGGGTCTGCAAGTGTCAACTGTGAGGTGGCCCAGCTTGCTGACAGGGTGCTCCTGGTGTGGCCTCCCAGGGTGAGAACTTCCCTCCTTCCCTCGGTGAGCTGCCCGGGCTCCCTCACTTTTTTCTCCTCCTTCGCAGCCTCTAGGACTTCCTGTATGATCTCAGCCTCTGGCCCCCCCGGCCCCCCTCCCCGCCTCTGTCTGGGATCTTCATCTGTAAAATGGATCTAGGAACAGTAGTCCTCAACAGAATGAACCCGCAGCATCTGTAGAAGTCATCGGCCCTGAGCAGGGGCCAGATCGCATCGGGTGCGCAATAGGCAGCCGGGGCCCTTCATGTGGCCGAGACCTCCCGGCCCAGGGCCGCGCGCCCGAAGGAATTTGCCTGGAAGTTTTCCACCGCGGCAGAGGCTTCTGGAGCCTGCTCTGGGCTCGGCGTGGGGAGCCCCGGCCTTGATTTCTCCAGCAGCCCCGCGGGGCGGGGCTGGGAAGGGGCGGGCGGGCCGAGGACACTGGCGGGAGAATGTGCGGAATGTGCCAGGCGCATCTACCTACCCCAAGAGAGGGCAGGGGAAGGGGGCCGGCCGAGGGGAGGGGCGAGGGGCGAGGCACTGGGCGCCGGTGAAAACCTGTTTGTTCTCCTGCGGGTGGAGCCCAGTCCGCGCCTTCTCGCCGCCCTGTGCGCTCCCGGCTGCACCCGCCGCCCGCCGCCCCGCGCCCGCGCCCCGGCCCGGCCCGGCCCGGCCCGACTGGGCGCTGTCCACCTGAGGGAGCCCGCGCCCCGCGCCCGCCTGATCCCCTGCCCGCCCCGCGAGCCGAGCACCTGTGCCAGGTAGGGCTGTCGAGTCGCCGTCGGGGCGGCCCGGCCGAGAGGCATTGGGCCGGGGTGGGGGTGGGGGACTCCTGGCCCCTGCCCCGGCAGGCGGCAGGGACAGCTCAGGGCCTCAGTTTCCCCTGCCATGACCCTCCCCGGCTCCAGGCATTCCTGTTGGGTTTCCAGCAAGGAGGCAGTGCACTTGGTTTTCTGGTTTGCACTGTGAGCGAAGAGACGAAGGTAGAGAGTCAAAAAAGGCTGGCCTCCTCGACCTGTCTGGAACAGGGGGGTTTGATTGTTAGTGACTGCCCAGGGCCGGGGTGCTCTGAGCATTGACTGCAGGGAAGAGTCAGAGCTCTGCAGATCAGCTTGGCTCACCGTGTCCATTTTATAGGTAAGAACACTGAGACCCAGAGGCTGGCTCACCCTGAAGGCCAGAGCACAGGACTTGAGGGCTGTTTGTGATGAGCATGTGCTGGGCACAGGGCAACCTCCTGGAGGGCTACCAGAATGGTGGCTGCCCCAGACAGAAGGCGCCGAATCAAGTGTCACTGGGTGTTATCAACGGGATCTGCAGCAAGCTGGCTCTGTGGCTGAATTGTTTCGATGGGGGCAGGGGAGCCGAGAGCCTTGTCCTCTTTGGAGAGGCAGAGTGATACCTGGCCTCGGGAAGACTGAACGCTCAGCATCTCTGACTGCTCTGCCACTTGTGAGCCCGGCGGGGGGTGGGGGCACCTGGGCAGCTCCATCAGTCCAAGGAGATAACACACGGGGCCTCCTCTCACCCAGGGCTCGGATGAGGTCAGTGTGACTGCAACAGGGCTCTGGAACATCTGAGGTGCGGTAGGAATTGTGTTCTCACTGGGCTGTTTGCACTTAGTTTGGACGTTGTGGAACACTGTGCATCTCCGGATCACGCTCTGTGAACCCTGAGAGAAAGCCCCTCACACTCCATCCATCCAGGAGTGCTTGAGGCCTCCTGCACCTGGACCCACTCTTGCTTTCCTCTCATGGTCCTTCAGATTTCTGGTCATGGTACCTGGCTGGGGACAGGAAGCAGGGTGCCCTGGGCTGATTGATAAGCCTGGGCTGTGGAGAAGGACTCTGGATTCCTTGTTCCCTGCTCACCAGCTCACATAATGCTGCAGGGCAAATCTAGGGGGAAGGGCAGCAGGGGAGGGTCCTGCGGTCCAAGGCCTCCACTGCCCCATCTGAAAAATCAGGGGCAGCCCAGAGGCCAGCTCCGAGGCCCTGCTTGCCACTTAGAAGCATCTAGCCGGGGCATAGATACATGGGCCAGGGGTCAGCTTGCTGGCTGGCCTTGGTACCTGTGCTGTTTGTCCCATTACCTGTGGGCCATCCCAGGATGGGAAGGAGCAGATCCACCTCACTTGCCCTTCCCCCTCCTTCCATCGATTGTCAGCCCCAGCGCTTGTGCCTTCCTGGCCTGGACTTCAGATGCCCCAGCCTGCCTGAGGGCTCTATAGTCAGCTGTGGAAAGCTAATGGAAGGTACCCAGAGCAGCACACAGCAGGTGCTCCAGATCTGTTCATCTCCACCCTTCGGAGACTCACAAGTCAGTGACAGAGGTGGCCCGTGACCATGTCAGGTGCTGCAGCTCTGAGTGGCATAAACATAAGGGGCTGTGGGAGCTTGGAGCAAGGGAGCAGCTCTGACTGGGAGGATCAGGGAAAGCTTCCTGGAGGAGGAGGGGTTGGAAGTAAGGGGAGGAGCTCAGCGGCTGCCAGGTCAAGGTCTACATATCCTTTGGAGCTGCATGAGTCTAGCCTCCCTCTTGTTCCCAAGCAATCAAAGCCAGTTCTTCCTAAACCTATGTTCTACCCAGAGCTGGGCCGTGGGGGTCTGGAGAGAAATCAGATGCAGGCCTTGCCCCAGGGAGTGACAGTCTAGCTGGGGACATGGATGGCCACTCAGTAGGGAGCTACCACCAGCACTGAAACGTCCCCACCTCACTTCTTCAATGGGGGTCCAGATTTCAGACAGTCCTCTGCCTGAGGGCAGTGATCCCAGGGGTGATCCCAGGCCCTCCTAAGATCTAGCAGGACAGGCAGACATCATCAGCACCTGCTTCCTGAACTGTCCTCGGTCGCATGCCAGGAAAAGTCCCAAACCGGGCTCAGTGCACTCTGGAACTGGAAGCCTGCCTTCTTCCTTCCTCACTCAGCCTCCACGGGTGACTGATCCCTTTGGTGTGGATCTTGCTTCAAGCCACAGCCCATAAGGTGCCAGCTCATGCATAACACCAGCTTGCTTTCTGCTTGCTGGGCTCTGACGTTGCCCCCACTGCCAGGCCCTCCCAGGGTGGGCTAGGACTGTGGCTGGAGGAGAGGAGAGCTGTTTGCCACGACTCGGAGCTCCGCACAGCAACCCCCACGGTGCCCCAGGCTCCTGTGGTTGGGATCCACTGGGATCCCAGGACTCTGCATTCATTTATACTGTGCTGCACAGAGCTGCCTGATGGCAGGACTGGGGCAGCGCACCTGGCAGGCCCACGTGCCTGAGCATGATGCTCAGGAGAGGTTGGCATCATTGTTTCGGAGGGCCCGTGAGCTGGCCGGAGATTCACGATGTGGAGCGGGGAGGTGAAGGGTGGGAGACTGTGTGATGGGACAGGGAGGTGCCTTCACAGCCCAGTGGTAAGAGAGCAGCTCACAGGTCAGGTTGAGTTTACACTCCAGCTCAGCCATCGTCCAGTTGTGCAACCCGAGCACATCACATAGCATCCGGAGGCCTCGGTTTTGTCACCTCTACAGAAGGGAGGCTGAAGCCAGGGGCACAGATTGAGCCAGGACCGTGGTGTCCTCCTCCGGGGCCATGGTGGCCAGGGGTGAGGTTGGGGCCAGGTTGGGAGGAATGTGGGCTCCCCACCTAGCAAAAAATGGTTTAAAAATCACTGCAAGTCTGTTCTGATGATGCATATGGTATCTACCCACGGTTAAATTATTTGCTACAGCACACTTCATTCGTAGATCATTTCTGGATGCCTCCTGAAATCTGATTTGCTTTCTTTTTTAATGTTGGCCGTTTTCATTTTTAACCGTTTATCTTGGATCGATTTAAAACTCACCAAAAAGTTGTGAGAATGGTACAAAGAACTCCCTCAAAGCCGCATCTGGATTCCCTGGTGTGGAGGAAGGTGACATGGCGGCACTTGAGTGACAGTAACGTTCGTGGAGGAGTGGCCATTGGAGGGGTTGGGGGTGCGCAGGGCTGGTGTCAGTTCTTTTTTCCAAGAGGGAAACTGAGGCACAGAGGGGCACTCGCTCAAGACTCATTGGAGGATTAGGAATGGAGCCAGTTTCCCTTGGCTCACAGGTGAGCATGTGCACATTTGGTGAGTGTTTTCTGACTGCTGGCCTGTGTTGGGCTCTGGGGCACAGCAGTGAGTGAGAACTGAGAAGGGTGGGGATGAGAGAGCAGGAGGGACAGGTCTGGGTGGAGAGGCCTGGCAAGTGAAAAGTTAAGAGGCTCATTGTCAAAGTCTAATGTGAGGAGGCAGGAGCCTCCAGCTAAAGCACATGTCCCAGAGGTGCGGGATTCTACAGGGACCCAGAGGCCACTTTCAGGAACACCATTTAGGTCTTTCCCGTGGGAAGTCTGCTCACTTCCCACTTCAAGAGAGAGCCAAGAAGTGGAGCTGGTGGTGGTGGTGGTGGTGGTGGTGGTGGAAGTGGCTGTGGAGCCTCAGGGCCATGTCACGGGACAGAGAGGAGACCTGGCCTTTGGGGCCAGTGGTGGACAGGCCTCATGCTGCTGCAGGTTGTCACTGGTGGTGGTCTTGGCCTTGGACCCCTTAGTCTGGTTCCTGTGATCGTTGGCTCAGCACACCATTTTCTGATGACTAGGTCATTTTTCCAGAGAGCTTGACGTGGCAAGGGGTTCCAATCACAAGAACGAGTGAAAATGCTTACATCAGGCAGTGCCTGGTTTAGACTAAAAAAAAACAAAACAAAAACCCAGGATTTGTTACACCGCTTTTGCCTGGTGAACTCCTAAGTCATTCTTTCATTCTCTGGGGGAGGCCTGAGCTGAGGGCACTTCCTTGGGAAATGTAGCACTCTGGCAGTGCCCTGGAAGGGCTGCTCTGGCCTTCTGTCTGTCTATCTGTAGGCCCAGCACCCACCCTGGCTGCCAACTTTCCATAAGTGGTTGTTGAATACATGAAAATGTGGCCTTGGGCAAATGCTTTCTCCTCTCTAAGTCTCCATATTCTTATAGAAAAATGGGGACAGTGGTGATAGGTAAGGGTGGAGTACGGGAAACTAGGTCTGGGGCGGATAGGAGGGGAGAAAATATCTGGGAGGAGGCCTGTCTGAGGTTGGCCCGGGTGGGAGGTGTTGGCTGGGGAGAGGGGGCTGGGTAGGTACCTCTTTTCCTCTTGAGCTTTACTCATGATCACCTGTAACTAGGACAAAAGGAAATCTTTGGCCAATGTTAGTCAGAGGCAAGTTGGGGCAGGGGGAACTTTCTGGTCTCCGAGCCTGCTCTGCCAAAGGCTGAGGAGGTGGTCACAATGAAGGTTCAGGGCTGTTCCTGAGGAAGCCATTGGTCGAGCTGGATGGGAGTGGGCCCACATCTCCTGAGTCCCTTCCAACCCCTTTAGGTGTCTGTGTGCAGACAGGGATACCGTCTCTGCTCCGCTGGGATGGGCTTCAGAACACCTTGCTTCCCAGGCTACAAGGGTGCAGAGCCAGCCCAGACCCTGAAGAATGCCCAGGGTTCTGCAGGGTCCCTTCTCATGCCACCGCAGGGGAAGTGGAGGCCCTGGGAACACTGGGAATAATTGATACGGGTGGCTCCGGCAAGGGGTTCTATTTGCAGTGAGGCCTCATGGGCTCTGCTGTCCCCATCATCTTAGCCCTGCCCAGACCCCTGGCCTCCACAGAGCATCTCAGAAGGCCCTGCCCAGAAGCCCTTGCTGGCCCTTGAGGCTAAGCCACCCCTGAAACGGCTCAGTCACCCCAAGCAGTCACTTGTATCCAGCCTGGAGAGAACTAGAAGATGGGCACAGGAGAGCCAGGACAAATCCCAGCCCCTCGGCCATGGCTCCCTTGCCCCCCTGGGGCTTGAGTTCTCCACTGCCTCTGGAGAGAGCTGGCCCTCCTCACACCCTCAGACAGCTGCCTCCCTGGGCCCTCCAGCACTGACGCCGAGAAGTCTAGATTCTGGGATGTTGGGGGTGGGCTGGGGGAAGGTGAAATTCCAGACTTTCATGTAGAAGTCATTTACCTGTAAAGCACATTTACAAATACTCTCCCCCCACACACGCATTCTTTTTCCACATTACATTTTTCCCTCTGTCATCCAAGTCTCTTCCAGCTCTTTCTTCCACGTGGTGCGCCTCCTTCCTCCTGCCCTAGGAGCCTCCATGCCGGAGTTCCTGGCACTGCAGCATCATGTGCAGTCAAGGTGCTCTGCTCCACTGGGGCTGCTGGACGCTCCATGCTGAGCGGGCAGGGGGCCTGACATGACTCAGCTGCTCGGCCATCTCTCTCTGGTGGGCCTCTGCAGGGCCCCCTACTCCTGGAGTGCTGCCAAGACTCTGGATCCTGGGAATCCTAGGTGCACCAGTGCACTGCCCGCTCCACTCCTCCTGGAGAAGAGCAAGTTGTCTGGGTACTGTCCTCTTGCCAGATGCTGACAGTGGGAATCAGAATGTCCTCATTTGTGAAGTCTGGCCTCAGGAGGCTGCTTCATAAGGCCTTTGATCATTCCAGCCCTTGGCGGCCTGGGTGTTGTTAGCCTGGGTCTAAACTTAGAGATTAGGCCAAGTGCCTTCAGAAAGGATTGGGTGAGGGCACCAAAGCAGGTGGGGGAGGTCACATTCCCTGACTTTTGGTGTCTGAAGCCCCTTCACACTCTGTGCTATATCCTGCCTGCGGCCTCACTCCACTCATCTCTCTGGCCTTTCTCAGCCTGGCATGTGGAGTACCTGCCAGCCATGGCCTGGGCACTCCCTGAGACATTGGGCCTTTGACCCCAGGGGATGTTCTAGAGGGAAGACAGAACAAGAAGGGAAGTGCTCTGAAAAAACTATGGGGTCCCATGCCCTGGTGAGGAGCACTGAATCTCATGCCTTCCCCCGCCCATGACTAGGGACTTCAAATTCAGCCAGAGAGTAAGTCACATGTCCTGTGACTTGTTTTAACAGAACTAGGACTCAGACTCCTTGTCTAGTTCTCTTTCATTTGCACCTGAGTTGAAAGAGACATCATGGATGTGTACCTTCTTGGCGTTGGCCAAATTCTCCTCATCTCTAACACCATGAGTGTGCCCCACCCATGAAATGACAGACAATGAGCCCAGCTGGCTTGGCTCTACAGTGTTCTGAACAAGCATTGTCTCCTACCCCCTTCTTAGATTCTGTTTCTGCTGCTTAGAGGGAAAAGGTAGCAGGTAGGGTTCTCTAGCAGGTAGACTTTGGCTATGTTCGTGTTACTCTCCCATGGTAACCCAGACCACCCCCAAATGAAGAAGTTTGAGGGGGCTCTTTCATGGGCATTTATGCGCAAGGGAGGACTGTTACCTTGAAGCTCAAAGGTATTTGCCTGGAACATACCCGAAAGGGACCCAGATGCCCATTCTGGAAAGTGGATCTAAGGCCCAGGGTCTTTTCTTTGCATCTTTTCCCACATCCTGGGGCCACTGATGGCCGTTTGTCCAAAGGGAACATTGACAGTAAGAATGAGGAGGGGCATCCTCCCCATGCTCAGAATCCCCCATCACCAGTTGTGCCAGAAGGGAAGCATGGAGGGATTCTGGCCTGGGGAGCCATGTGGGCCCTGGCAGCCCAGATCCTTGGGGTTGTAGAGCCCAACTCAGGCTGTTATAGGAGGACAAGAGGATACAGGTATGACAGCTGGGATTTTGCTTGCAGGTTTTGTCTTTCCTTAGTTTAGTCATTGACACCCTCACCCAATGATGGGGAGCCAAGGTTCCATGGGAGCAAGGAGTCTCCTTCTGCCAAGCCAGCTGTCTTCTCTGAGACTGCCTGACAGTGCCCAGTGGAAGGATCAGAACTGGCTGGGTTTACCCATCTTAGAAACAAGTTGTTGAAAGACATGTGGCTTTTCTTCATTACACCTCTTCTCTCATGACCCAGATGGGAGCACTCATGTTTTTGCTGAAGTGATTCTGGGGCTTTGCCTCTGTTAGGGCTCCGTGCCTTGGAGCCCCATGAAAGTGTTCAGGGACAGAGTTTTACTCAAACATGGGCTGAAGTTGGCCTGGCAATGGGCCCATGCACTGGGTGGCCTAAGGCCTTGATGCCTTTATCTATATGTCACTTGCCACATCCGTATTTGGTCACTGGGCTTGACTGTATGGGCCATGCTCTGGGTTGTGCCCTCTTGTCCTATCCCACTGCTTCCTGAGCCAATCCCTGACTTACACCTAAGGGGTCAACCAAGAGTTGAAGTGTGGGCTTGGGTTCCAAAAGACAGAACTACATGTGATCCCTACTGGGGATCCCTGCACAGGAAGTTGGTACACAAAGGGAAACATAGCTGGGCTCCCTCTCAGCCCTCTGGGTACAGGTTGTCAAAACTCACCTCTGGGAAAGAAGTCCTGCTCCTTGCTCTTCTGTCTGTGGTGTGCCCACTCATGCTTGCTCACTATGGCCAGCGCCCAGCACACACACATTCAGACAAGCCCCAACACCTGTATACTTTGGCTGCAGCTCCTTCGTGTGTGAAGCTAAGGGTGTTTTGTTCCTCTTCCATCCTGGTTTGCCTAGGAGGCCCTTGCCTGGCACCCAGCACTCCCCATTCCCCAGCCACCCACTTGCTTGACTTTCCATCTTTCACACAAGCTCTTGGCAGGAAGATCCCAGGCGAGGGTCCCAGGGACTGGGGGTGGGACCAAGGGCTGGGCTGCCTGTGTTCGCAGGCACAGCTGCCTTGCCATCTGGTTGGTGTTCCCCCAGTTGTGTGGAGGAAGCCAGCCTGTCCCAGCTGTGCCTGGGGGGTCAGGGGAGGGCATTGCAATCCTGGGGGCAGGAGGCCGTCATGGGCGCAGCAGCATCTCTAGAGTAAGGGCTCCAGGATGGGTGACACCCAGGGGCTGGACAGGGCCACCAGGGTAGATGCCCCTCCAGGCCTGCTGTGTGTGCTCTCTGACCTCTATACCTTCTTCTTCTCCTATGGTTCCCTTTTCCTTCTAGGCCAGTGGAAAATGCAGACATTTTTAGTGCGGTATGACTAACAATGGGACCAGGCCATGTTCCTTGGTCAAGGGGCTGTGGGACTTGAGGGCTCCTCTGGGAGATGCTGCCTGGGCTGAGGCTCGAGGTCATTTGGCAAGGAGATAGCTGCAAGGGCAAAGATAGCGAAACCTGCCTGAGAAAAGGGGCAGGCCAAACATGGAAAGTCCAACAGGGTAACAATTCTGGAAAATTGTCTCTGAATTAGTCTTCTAATCTTAGAGGCAGAGCACGCCCTGTCCTTGTGGGGTGATGGGACGCCCCTCCTCCTGCTGCTTCTCTCTCCAGCTCTGTCTCCTCATGCATCAGCCAAGCATTTGCGTCACTGTCTTCCAACTCCCTGGCTCCCTCCCTCCTGCTAATCTGCCTGCATCAGCTCCTGCTGGCATCAGCTCCAGCTCCACTCTCTGACCACACCAGGCTCGCTGTGGCCTGGGGGAAACAGGCTCCTTGTGCTCCCTCATTGGCTCTTTGCTCCTCTCTATCTAATCAGGGCCGGAGGCCCCTTCCTGGGAAGTTGCTGGAAAGCCTTTGAGAGGCTTCGGCAGTAGGGAGGAAGGTGCATTCGGAGGTCATCTCCATTAGGGAGGGCCTGTCCCCATCTCCCCCACTCATTCTTGCTAAGGATGCCCCCCCATCTGCCCCAAGAGACATCTGCAAGCTAATGGAAGAGGGAGAAAGAAGGGTGTGAAGAGCCAAGAGAGTGGGCTGGAGGCACCCATCTAGTGTCTGAGGTGGCCTGGTCTGCTCAGGAGGACTTGGACTTGGTCCTGAGCTGCTCTGGGACAGGCTGCTATAGTGTGAGTGTAGGGCCTTGCTTGGAGTTGGCACAAGGAGTTGTTCTATGAGGCATAGCTAAGATAAAAAGTGGCAGATAAGCCACCTGCTCCTTTGGTGGCCCAGGCCAGTCCCCTAAGCAGGGCAGTATGGCAATTCCTAAAGTACCAGGAGACTTCTCCATATCAAAGTAGGAACAGGAGCTGTACCCTGAAAAGGTACACAGAGAGGCTGTCCTGACTAGAAATGCACTCTCACAGACCATTTTGGAGTTGAGGACACCCACCAACATCAGGATACCCAAACTATGAGATGGAAAAGAGCTGGCACCAAATTCTAGGCAGTGACACGTGCTCAGGCTTAGGGGTATCCTACCAGGAGGAGACCCAGTGAGTAGGTCATGGACTTGGTGGCATGGCACCACTTTACAGATGAGGAGATTGAGGCCCAGATAGTGGGACAATGTCACAGCCATGTGAAGCCACTTAGGGATGAACAGCAAAGATGTGAGCTGTCAGGCCCGGGGGGGCAAGGAGGGTTTGAAAGAAGCCCAAGTGCCAAGAAGAAGAGGAAAATTAGAAGTAGGGGGTGGGAGACACACCTGAAACACGTGCCTGTTCTCCCTCTCATGGGAGCTGTGGGCAAAGAGGACCCAGGATCCTGGAGGAAGTCATGTGTGTGCCCATGGGTAGCAAGGGTCTGCTCGGAGCAGCACAGAGGGACTCAAGAGGCCCAGGGCACATATGCCCTCTGGATGTCTACCCTGGGAGAGGGAAGAGAATTCCCCAACTGCATCCGTTGGCTCCTCACTTCCCAGTCCTTCCTTGGCATGGCTCACTTGGCATCAAGTTTTGAGATCCATCATTAGCTCTCCAAGCAGCCCCAGCTCCCATTTCATTTGGTTAAGCTCCTGTTTGTTTAGTCTTTATCACACAGGCAATGCGCATTCATTATAGGAAAAATAGAATACACAGAAGAGCAAAATATTTTGGTATTTATCCATTCAGATGTTTCTTTCCCTGTGCATTGTAATGTACATAGATTTTTTTTTTTTGGTACATAGATTTTTTAAGTAAATGGCACCATCCTACACATCTTTTTAAAAGAATTTATTTATTTATTTATTTATTTATTTATTTATTTATTTATTTATTTATTTATAGAGACAGAGAGCAGGGGTGGGGAGGTGCAGAGGGAGAGGGAGATAAAGAATCTCAAGCAGACTCTGCCCTGAGTGTGAAGCCTGGCTCAGGGCTTGATGTCACAACTCTTGAGATCATGACCTGAGCCAAAAGCAAGAGTCAACACTTAACTGACTGAGCCACTCAGGTCACCCTCTACACATCTTTTTTTTTTTTTTTTTAAGCTTTCACTTAATTGTATAATAAAACCATATACATGAAGGCTTGTTAAATAGCACTATATATCAATATCATTTATAATGATTACATAGTATTTGCTTGAATAATGGATCATAATATGTTTAAATATGACTGTTAAGAATTTAGATTATTGCCTAATTTTCACCATTGAGTATCAATACTGGGATGCCTCCCCTCTTGCATACTTTCTTCTGCTTTCACATTTGTCTCCTTAGGAGAGAATGCTGTGATTGGGGAACTGAAAGACCAATGGTCTTACCCTCTCTAAAGTTTTTAATACATATAGAGATTTGTCTTCCAAAAAGATGCATCCATTGACCTGTCTACCAGCAGTGCATGGGAGCTGCCTGTCTGTAGTGAAGGTTTTCCCAGCTATCCCCTGATTGGGGGTGAAGGGGGGAATGGTGGGTCTGAGAGACCTGGGTCCAAGGAGGGGTGGCCTCCAGTGCAGGTAATCAGTGCAGGGTGTGTTTTGGAAGTGTGAGGGGGATGCCTGGCTTCTGGCCTTGACGTTGGTAGAGGGAGCAGGTCTTGTCTGGGAAGACTTTGATCAACAGTGCAAGGCACTCAGGTCAGAAGAGGGCAGAGCCCAATAGGAGCAGAAAGAGACAAGACAAGTGGGCCCCTGAGGAAGGGGCAGGGCTTAGCTCAGCAGAAGAGGTTGGAGTACATTCTGGTGGGGTGGGGAGCAGAGTACGCAAAGCCGTGGGGATTACCATGGCAGGGCCACTTTCCAGGAATGTTGAATCACGTGGTCTTCTTGGAGCACAATGTCAGCATCGAGTGGCATTTGTGAGAAAAGTAGCTGGGTCAGGGGACTGGGAATTTGCCCCTGGGCTTTGAGACACTGGAGATCCAGCAGAAGCTAAGTGAGAAGCAAGGGCTGATGTGGGCTAAGTTGCAGGAATGAGGCACAGGTAAAAGCAGGGGTCCAGGGCTGTGTGGAGCAGGGAGAGGAGGGAGTGGTGAAGGAGGGAAAAGCCCACTGTGCAGCTGGGACATGAATTTAAACCTCATGTGTCCACCTGTCTGGCTGGGGCTCATCATTTTATTTTATTTTTTATTATTATTTTTTTAATAATTTTTAAGATTTTATCCATTCATTCATGGAGACACACACACGCACACACACACACACACACACAGAGAGAGAGAGAGAGAGAGAGAGAGAGGCAGAGACACAGGCAGAGGGAGAAGCAGGCTTCATGCAAAGAGCCCTATGTGGGACCTGATCCCGTGACCCCAGGATCATACCCTCGGCCAAAGGCAGGCGCTAAACCGCCGAGCCACTCAGAGATCCCCTGGGGCTCATCATTTTAAACGCTCCTTGTTCCAAGAGCTACCTTCTTCAATCCAATGGGAAGACTCTGTTTCCTCACTCTTCCAGATTTCTTGTCCCATCTAAAAAGGACATTTGACTTCTGAGATGCAGCATCAGCCCTGCTGTTTGCCTGGTGATGTGGGGCAATAAGCCTTGAGTCTTCCCGCTCAGGTCTTAGCTGTAAAGATGGGACTTAAGGCAACTCCACCCTCCCTTGCTGTGGGCTCTTATGTGTGTACCTGCCCCTTTGGCCAGGGGGTTCCCAGTGGCCCCTCTGCCTCTGTCATTCTGTGTGTGTGTGCATATGTCCTGATTTTGGAGGTGACTTCTTTGGTTCTGATTTAGCAGAAAACTTCCAGGCAATGTGAGCAACAGATTTGTCAGGGTGAAACTGATGAGTTCCTGAAGGAACGAGACTCAGCAGTAGGAGGCCCTGAGCTGGGGCTCAGAGAAGGTGAGGGACTTGCCCAAGGTCTCACAGTCAGTCTAAAGCTCCAGGAGACCAAAGGGCCAAGATCCCAGGTGGCAACTCTGTCTGTGTGCCCTGCCCAGTATGGCTACTCCATGGGCTGCTGAGATGGGACAGTTGGGCCTGTGAGGTCCAAGGATCACCTATGGAATGAGTTCTGCTCAGTCGAATTCTGACGTGGCAGCTTTGGTCAGGGGCTGGGCAGTGGGGCTGCCATTCGCTGTGATGAGGTGCCATTCCTGGCACGCAGCAGGCTTGGGCCTCCTGGGCTGCTCATTCAGTGTGGTTTATGGGAAAGCCAGCTCTTGCTGATGCGGCAAATTCGGTTTGCTCTTGGCCCTTGCCTTACCTATTTTAGTGTGCCCCTGACCTCTAAGGAAACATGAGCAGGCCTTGCCAGCTGGAAGCAGGGCCTAGCCCTGGAGGGGCTCAGAGGGTGGCAGCTCCTAAGGGGAAGCTGGAAGCAGGGCCTGGCCCTGGAGGGGCTCAGAGGGTGGCAGCTCCTAAAGGGAAGCTCAGGACTGTGCTGCCAGAGCCACAGCCCTTCCTTCCCATCGTGCCCACTTGCCTGAATGTCCAGCCCTTTTCTTGAGGTCAGGGGGGGGCAGCTGTGGCAGGCCAGGGCTGGGATTAAACTCACCACATGGACCTTCCATCTCCCTGAAGTGCTGGGCCAGTCTCAGCCTGGAGAGTTGTCTTCCTCGCCCCAGACCCTTCATTGACCATGATGGGCCACCCCTCACTGGCCACAGGCGGGAAGCACATGGCTCAAGGGCAGAGAAGAGGCAGGGAGGGAGAGTAGGGCAGGAGTACAGAGAAGAAGAGAAAGCAGAGCACAGCAGGAGGTCCTTACCAGATCCCCACGCTCGCCTGGTCCCCAAGGACAGCTAGAAGTTGGCAGAGGGACCCCAGGCTTTCCCCCCCAGAGATGGAACCAACCCCTGAGCCACACAGAGCTGCACCCCCTCAGGTTGAAGACCGCCAACGGTCCCCTCTCCCAGCGAGGACAGGTTGAGAGTCACTACTGCTTGGCTCCTGTCCAACTGCCCTGAGCTCTTTGCTGTGCCGGGTGGTGCCAGACATTTGCAAGAACCCTGGTGCATTCTGCCTTCATAGCAGTCCTGAAGGGCAGACTTCGTAAAATCCCATTTTACAAATGACGACACTGAGGCTAACTGGAGAAGTTAGCTGACCAGCCCGAGGCCTGTCAGACAGCTACTCAAGAGTGAGAGTGATGGTCCAACCCAAAGCAGTCGGTCCCTCAGTACCCCCTCTTCCCCTAGTCCCTCTCTCTGAGTCCACCAGGGCCGGCCCCTAGGAAGTCTGCTCTGTGGAGGAGGCTGCCACTGTCCCTCCTACAGTCACCTGGTCCTGGAATCTGACCATCAGAGGTCTCTAGGAGGGTTTGTGGTCTGCCCTTATCAGCTATCTCTTGAACAGACAGCCCCGGCAGCCCAGGCCGTGTTCCTCAGGTGAGCAGCTCTGGGCAGACAGGTGGATATACCGCCTGACAGTGGCAGATCCAGCGCATGCTCACTCCCTAGCCTCTGCTGACCACCCAGAACTCCACCAACTCTTGCTTCCCCATGCCTGGGCTTGGCACAATCTGGGTGTTTGTTGGTGTGTCAGGGACCACATGCTGACCTGTGAGCCATTATAAATGTATAAAGTGACGAGCCATGTCCTTGCCTTTGCCCCCAGGAGCCCCACTGAATCAACTGAGAAGGGATCTGCAGAGCAAGCACCATGAGTATCTCAGCTCTTGGAGGCGGCACCAAAGGTGAGGCCTGGGCTCCCTCTTGTCCCAAGCTTGGTGTGTAGCCTGCGCTGCAAAGGCCACAAGCCCTGCAGCAGAGTGAGAGCGACATACTGGGAGGACTGGGAGGCCTCAGGGTGCTGGGGCTGAGCGCCCCTTCTGAGGCTGCCTGGCCCTGCCCCCTCCAGGGAAGCCACTACCACCAGGTGAGGAGGAACGCAAGAATGTCCTCAGGCAGATGAAGGTTCGAACCACACTGAAGGGAGACAGGAGCTGGATCATCAAGCAGGATGAATCGGACGGCCACACCTTGTGAGTGCAGGAGGCTGGGAGGCCAGAGACAAGGCAGTGCAGTGGGGCTGTGACCCACAGGGGCCCATCAGTACCCAGGGATGCTCAGGGGCTTCTACCATTCAGACCTCTGCCAGGCCATGTGGCCACAGGCCAGCTGGGGCGGGCGGAGCATGGGAAGGCAATCCAGCTGAGGCTCAGCCTCAACCAAGGTCATGGGATGCGAAAGCCCTGGGTGCTGAGTGCACACGTACACACGTGCCTGTGGACTATGGAGGCAGGCCAGGGAAGGAGAAGGTGAGATGGGAATGGTGGGCCAAATTATTGAGGTGCACTTACAACACCCCACCTCACCTGCTTTGGGTCATCGCGACCCTTTTTCCCCAGAGAGCTGCCCACTGGTCGGAGTCGTGCCACATCCTTTTCATCCCCTGGGGAAGTCCCGAAGGCCAGGTAAGAGGTGGTGCCCAGATGGCTGGTGGGTGGGGCTCATACTGCAGTGTTCAGGGGATAAGGAGGAGCCCAAGCTTGGAAGAGATGTCATGGTTTGCAGTGAGTCATTTCGAATCCACAGGAAGGACGGGCTTTTCTGCTCTGTACCCTTTTGGGAAAGGGAATGCAGGAATTGCTGGGTTCAGGTCCCTGGCCTTGCTGTGTGACCTTGAAGCCGACTGCCTAATGGGCCTCCATGGTTCTGGCTGTCTACTGGACATTGAGAAGCCCCCATAGGGGGTGAGACAACATCTCTGAGGTGCTTCAGGCAGCTTTGAGAGTCACGCGTGACCCTCTCCCATAGATAGCCCTGATGGCTGAGTACACTTGGTAATCAGCATGTCACAGGAGACTCACACGTTTGTTCCAACTGTCTGCTAAGTTCAGGAAGACCTTTTTGATAGCTGGCCAAAGGGAACAGGCCATCACCTCTCTATTTTGAGGACTTTTGCATAGCGGTGTCATGGGATGCTCTGAGGCTCCTGAGAAGAGGGTCGAGGAGTGCGGCATTTGCTTGAGCCTTGTTACACAGCTGGCAGTTGGCAGTAAGTGCAGGGCCAGGGCCTTTCTCGGGTGTTGGTCGAGGCAGTAGCAGCAGCTGGAAGGGAGGGGTCCAAGTTCATCGCTAAGTCCCGGGAGCTGCTTCTGGTTACTGTGGACTTGACCATCGCCACCATTTGGTGATTCAGCACCCACTGCCAGCCAGGTCCTGGGCTTGGCACAGAGGACACAGCTCACTCCTCAGGGAACTGTCATGTTAGCATGACCCGAGTGGAGAGATGAACATAGAAAGGTGAATCATGGGTTGTGTTTGCTGCAGCCGGTGATGTTGGGGGAAGACCTGAGGATGGTTGGAAGCTGAGCTACCCAGCGAGGAGCTTGTTTACTTTGGGTGGTGTTCTCACCCTGGGCTTCTGTTCGGGGGTATATTTGGAAAGCACATCCTGGGGCACCGTGACTTGGGCCACAGCAGGGAGACCTGAAAGTCTACAAAGACTTTGGCTCCCATTCTCTCCTAGGCACAGGTACTTTAGCCAACAATTTTTGTGTGGCCAGATGGGGCGAGAGTGACCTTTCTTTCTCAGGTCCCACCCCAAGTGTTCATGCAACTTTGCTACTTCCAGAAGGCTGTCCCTATTTAGGACAGGGTCTGTCAATATGGAGAACACTGGGGTTCTCTGATGCCCCTCCCACCTGCTTACGTAGGGTTCCCTTAGACCCACTACCCGCACCCCCTGCTCCAGCCCTAAACTCCTCTGTTCCTAGACAGAAGGGCCATCTACCAAATCTTTATCTCCTGCTCTTGCTCCCCAAACTCACAGCCATTCCTCTGGGCCCCCTCAGTTGTCCCAAGCAGGAGGCGCCCAGTCTCTGTGGTCTGTTTTCCAGCCATGCCCTCTGGTCCTAAACTTTGATCAAGACTGTGATGTGGGCATCTCAGGAGCTGGAGGAGGGAGGTCCCAAGGAGCAGGAAGGGAGGGACAGCTGGCTTTAGTTCTACCTCTTGGGCTCTCATGAACCTCCCCAAAGGAGGCTGTGTAGAGGTGTCAGGTCAGGGGCCTTGGGCGTTCCCTGCCATGTCTCAGCCCTGGGCCTCTGACCATGGAGTCTGCAGTTCTGAGAGTAGAGGATTGGAGGACTGTCAGCAATCCCAAAAGCCCTCTTTCTCAAGGGACTGCTGGGACCTGGCAGACCAGGGAAAAGCTGAGATTTGGAGGAGATTCCTCTTCAGCAAATGCTCAGCCATGGACTACACCTTCCTAGGCACTTAGTGTGAGCCTGGACCATATTGAGCGAGTCCTGGAAGAATCAGCCATAAGTACCTTTCCTGGGGAGCATGAAAGAGATAGGCAAAGCAGAAGAGACGCCCTGTGGGGTGAAGGGGTGGCTGCCCCTATTGGGAAGTAGCCAGCCACTCTTGCTCACCTCACTCTAACCGCACTTGGACACCCACCAGCCAATCCACTTTGCTATCGTTGGCTGCAGGAGAAAGTAGGGCACCCTGGCTTCACTTCATACTTTCTTTTCCCTGGCAGGTCTCCAAGCGCAAGGGCTCCCACTGGCTACATCATCCGGTAGGTGACCACAGGACCCCGCCCGCTTCCCCATGCCTGCCCACACTGCTCCCCACCTCCGCACAGGGGAGCTCACTGGATGACTTCTTCTGGGCTCTCTTTTAGGGGAGTGTTCACCAAGCCCATAGACAGCTCCTGTCAACCCCAGCAGCACTTCCCCAAGGCCAATGGAGCTTCAAAAAGGTGTGTGTCCATGGGGTGAGGGCCTAGGCCAAGCACCAGATGTGAGGGCCTAGGCCAAGCTCATGGCAGAGAGATTACTCTGCCTGTCGCGGCAGGTGGGGGCAAGAGGGGTGGTAGATGGCAGCTGTCTTTCTGTGGAGCTCAGGGCCCTGGAGAGCAGTGCTGGTACAGTGAGCTCCCAGGAGGGTCCTGCTTAGGATGGCACAGATGTTCTGGGTGTCTGGGCGGCTGGAGAGAGAAGAGGAAAGGCCACCAGTCACATGCTTGCTGGGCCCCCTGGGCCAAATTAGGAAGCGAGAGGGAGCCTGAGAGTGGACACATGAAGACTCCTTTCCTCTTCAGTGCTACAGGTCTGCTGAGAGCAGCACCTACTGGACCACCCCGCCCCTCCTCCTCTGGCTATAAGATGACCACCGAGGATTACAAGAAGCTGTAAGTATGCGATCACACACCCAGCTCAGTTCTCTCTTCCGAGAACCAGCCCAAACACCAGGCCTGCTGAGGGCAGCTGCTTGCTTGCCTCTGAGTGTGGCCTTGGAGTGCCAGTCCCACCAGCCTGACATCCCTGCCAGTTGCCACTGTGACCTGGAGCTTACCAAGAGGGTGACAAACCCCAGAAAGTCGGACAGCCGTACACATTGCACTTCCGATCTGAGGCTAAGCAGTCACTGTAAGAAGCTTATGGAAGGGGCCGGTGGATCTGGAGAAGGGGCATGGGTCATGGTTCTGGGGCTGCTGCTGGTTGGCTCTGTTTCCTGGACTGCCTCTTCACCCATCTGGGGTTCAGGCTAGGCTGGGTTGGAGCCTGATGACCCTAAGTGTCCTGATGGCTGTGGCAGCCTATCAGTTATTGGCATTCTGTGCTGAAATCAGAGCTGTTCCTTGGACATAAACCTTTGGGGCTCCCCTTCTGGGCCCTATCAAAGAAGCCCCCCCATTATGTGCCCAGGGAGGGGGGATCCTGGCCAGAGGTGCAGGTTGTGCCTGTAATTCCCAGGGGTCCCACATTTTCATATTGCTTTATATCCCTTGTCACAATCATCCAATGACATGGAGCAGCTGGGAAATCTTTTGGAGAAGGGGAGAGGCTGGAGCTGGGTCTTGGGGGACAGTTAGGGTTGGAATAAGGAGAGAGAAGAGAGCTGGTCTTGAGGAGCAAAAAGTAGCATGAGCAAAGGCTCAGAGGCAACAATCCCAACAGGTGCTATTGTTGAAGTCAGGAAGCCAAGCTGCCGAGGGTGGCAGCCTGTGACAGGGAGCAGGGGCAGAGATAGGGGGTGGGGGGCCATGACCAACAGCATTCTCCACCCTTCTCCCCTCCCCCAGGGCACCCTACAATGTCAGGCGCAGCTCAGCATCTGGGGCTGCTGAAGAGGAGGAGGTGCCCTTCTCGTCGGATGAGCAGAAACGGAGGTAACGGTGCCCGCTGGGCATCCCATGGGTAGGGCAGGGGCCCAGATTTGCGTGCACTGGTGACATGGGAATTGTGCCAGTTGGGGTGATGAAATTCACAGCATGTATAATGTCAGTGCTGACCCGTTTACTGGAGATGTGGCTGCCAGCAACAGGTGTCATTTGTTGAGTCCCAGAACCACCCAGTCAGTGCTGGGCCAGCTCACAGGATCCTCTTAGGAACACTTTATGGAGCAGAACCTAGGTAATAAGGGTCTGGGGAAAGCCTCAAATCTACATGTACCGAGTATAGGGAGGGAGGTGCTTCGGGACTTCATATCAATTTCTTAAAAAGGATTCTAAGCAAATTGGGCCTAAATAGGCCCCGGGAAGGAGCCCTCTGTGTATGCTGTGTGTATAGAGTCTGGGCAGGGCCTGCGTGCTTGGGCGGCAGGGCCAGGGTCTGGACGTGCCAGTGCCCCTCGCCCCCCAAATGAGGCCCAGGTGCTTTGGCAGCAGCTGGGCCCTAAGGAAATAAAGTCCCATGGGCTTGGCCTGACCCTAGTGCTAATGTCTGTCGAGCTCTCTGTGCCTTAGGGAACTCCGTGGAGCTCCTGTGCTGAAGGTCTGGCAGATGGGCCATCCAAAGGGCAGAGGTTCCTGAGCCTGGGAGGTACAGGGCAAGAGCCAGAAGCACTGGAGGCAGGCTGCTGGGCATTGACTGCCCACTCTGCCACTGGCTAAGTGTGTGGTCTCTAAAGTCACTAAAGCTCCCCATGCCTCAGTTTCCTCATCTGTAAATTGTGGGCGAAACTAAGCACCCACCCTCGTGGGTTGTAAGGATTCAGTGTCTCAGCATGCATTGGCGGTGTCTAGCACACAGCTGGGCCTTGTCAATGTGGGCGGCCCTTCCCTTGGTCTCTGTGTTTCCTTTGCATAGTTCTGGGCTCAGGTGCTCGTTTGGCTTCCTGTGCTTGCCTCCCTGGGGTGGCCCCGTAGCTGCTGGGCTGGGCTGGCAGAGTGAGTCTTGCCTTATGCCTTTAGATGCCCCCTCCCTGTGCCACCGCAGGTCAGAGGCTGCAAGCAGTGTGGTGAGGAAGACGGCTCCCCGGGAGCACTCGTATGTTCTGTCTGCAGCCAAGAAGAGTGCCAGGTGAGTCGCAGAGCAGGAGACACAGTAGGGCCTGCTGTCTAGGCCAGCTCAGCTACCGTGTGGCTCACTTCTCTTCAGTGCTCCAGTGTCCCTTTGGCAAGTGAGGGGTTGGTTAGGAGAACCCTCGTAGCCGGACCTTCAGGGATCTGGACATGCACCTTCTGCAAGACAGAGAGGTCTGGCTCTGGCCATCAGGACTAGTGACATAGTGGGAATGAGAGAAAAGCCTGGGACCCTGTAAGGCAAAGTGGCCGTGATGTCGCCTGTCCGTGGGTTCTGTCCAACATGTTGTCTTTCTGCTTCCTTTCCAGCAGCCCTACTCAAGAGATGCAGGCCCCGTTCATTGCGAAGAGGTAAGTGTCACCAAGGGAAGCCTGGGAAGCCTCTTGCTGGTTATAGGGAAGGGCCGGCAGGGGTGGAGTATGGGCACCATGGAAAGCAGGCACAGAGTGGGAAGGGGCCACCATACCCAGGCACTGGAAGTTAGGAGGGGCTGGCGGCTTCTGTCTGGAGGCCAGGAGAGCAACTAGGTGGCTGTGGTGGCACTTGTGGCCTCAACAGCTGGGTCTGTTTAGGCAGGATCTGGCTGATAGAATATAGCTTGTGGCTGGAAACTTCCATTTGCTAACAGGGCTCTGCCCCTGACCCCTGATAGTGTTTCCAAGGGCCTCTGAGGTTTTGAAACAAAATAGCTACCAGGGTAAAAAGGACTTGTTCCCTTCCGTCCCACTCTACCAGGGACAGGCTGGACAATGCCTTGGCAGGAGGGATTATTGGGCTGGGCTCCAAAGGTTTGTCTTTGGGAGCCTCTGCCTGGCAAGGCCCCCTTGGAGGTGACAGTGACATTGGAGATGGGCCCTAAAGGGTGAACAGGGTCCAACAAAGGATGATCAGGATGTTAGGACACTCCGGCTGAGTCAAGGAGGAGTGTCACCATTAGTTGAAACAGAACATCTTCTGAGAGAGGAGAATATTTGGGGAACAGAGATAAGAAACTACTGGCAAAAAAAGAAACTACTGGAAAGTAGGATTTTTGGGATATTCCTTGAGGTAAACAAGGAAGACATCCATCATGAAGTGGAACAGCAAGCTGAAGGCTGGAATCCAGCCAGGAAAGGGTAATAGCAGCACAAAGGAAGTGACAGATAATGGTGTGTTCTTACTGGTTGTATTAAGTTCAACCAGTCCTGGGGCTGCTGTAACAAAGTATCACAAACTGCAGTGGCATTGACCCCAGAAATGTATTGTATCTCAGTTCTGGAAGCCATAAATCCAAGATCAAGATGTTAGCAGGATTAGGTCCTTCTGGAAGCTGTTGAGAGAGAAACTGTTGCAGGCTTCTCTCTCAGCTTCTGGTGACCACAGGCAACCCTTGGCATTCCTTGGCTTGTAGACACATCACTCCAATCTCTGCCTCTGTCATCTATTTTTAAAGATTTTATTTATTTATTTGAGAGAGAGAGCAAGAATGAGTGAGAGAGAGAGCACAAGCAGGGGGAAGGGCAGAGGGAGAAGTAGGCTCCTGGCTGACCAAGGAGCCCGATGTGGGGTTCAATCCCAGGACCCTGAGATCATGACCTGAGCCGAAGGCAGACTCTTCATGAACTGAGCCACCCAGGCTTCCCTCTGCCTCTGCCATCTTATGACCTTCTTTTCTTCTTTTCTCTGTGTCTCTGTCCAAATTTCCCTCCTCTTATAAGGACACTGGTCATTGGATTTAGGGCTCACCCTACTCCAGTGTGACTGACCGAATCTAAACTTGATCACATCTGCCAAGACCCTGTTTGCAAATAAGCTCACATCATAGGTTCAAGGCAGACATGAATTTTGGAGGCACACTATTCAACCTGATATGCTGTTCTTCTCCCAAACTGGAATCCCTGAGCCTCCAGACTGGGCCACCCCATAGCCATAGATACCACTGAATGTCCTTCAGGAGCATCCAGCTCTAGGGCAGTTGAGCATGCCACAAGGGACAAGCAGTGCATCTGTTTCTCTTCTTGCCCAAAGGGTTGAGGTGGTGGATGAAGATAGGCCTTCTGAGAAGAGCCAGGACCCACCTGCTCTAGCAAGATCCCCTCCTGGCTCAAGCAGGTAATTATTCAATCATCTCTGCCTGGTTCTGGTGGTCGCAAGACTTGCCCTGTCACTGTCATTGTCACTGTAGAACCTTTGCCAGGACATTGCCTTGCAGGGCCTCAGGGTCAGTGTCCCCATGTGCCCAGTGACAAGATGGGGCACAGAAAGCAGTAGGAGCTGTCTGGCTGGATGTCCTGGGGCTGAAAGGAGCAAAACAGCCTGGCCTCCAGGGAGACAGTATGTCACTCTTGTCTGCTTAATGCTCATCTGTGTCATGTGAATGCAACTACAGCCACAACATCTTAGGAAAATGTGCTAACCAGAGGGTCTGAGAAGGCCTAACCTCTGAAGCCCTAGCCCTGCCGTTCTTGGGCTTGTTTATAGCTCTGCTCTAAGTTGTCCAAGGTCAACCTGCCAGCTGTGTCCTCTGCCTCCTGTTGGGGAAGGAGGCTCTGCAGTCCCCAGCCCCACTCACAGCTGCCTTCTTTGCCAGTGTGGGTGGAGGCGGAGCCAAAGTGTCTCGGGCCATTTGGATTGAGCGCATGCCCAGCTCTGCAAGGAGCTGGGAACCCAGGTGGGTGCCATGAGTTGGCTCTGGCCTGGGAGCCAGTCAGTTGGGAGGGTCTGGGACTGGGGTCACAGGGCAGGGGCAGGCTGAGCACTGGTGACCTCACTGCAGACTGGCCCGATTTGTTCTGATTTCTGAGCCCTGAGTGTCCGGGCAAATAATGGTGCTCACTTGTCTGCAAATGGAGAGCAATCAACACCTCCCTGTACTTCACAGTGAATTGAGCTAAGTTCTGTTGAGAGCGCCACCTCCCTGTTGTTGCTGCTGTCTAAAGCTCCTGCCTAGCCTGGCAGCTGTGTCCAAATCCAAGTCTTCTAAGTGGTATGTTTCCATGGCACTCTGGGAAGATCCCGAGGCTAGAGGGGCAGAGTGCCTGTCCTTACAGGTCACTTTCAGGGACCTCAGGGACTGTTCCAGCTCTCGTAATGCCCTGTGAGCCCCTACTCCCCTCCCCAGTTCAAGTCTCACAATCATTTGTATGTGACCCTTGTCCCTTGGGGCCACCTCCTCTGTGCCGGGAGAAAGATAGGGCTGCCTGCCCTAGCGCAGTCTGGTGGAGGACAGTAAGGCTGCAGACCTTCTCTGCTCAGAAGAAGCTAGGAGTGTGAGGCCAGCCTGAGGTCATTGCACCAGCAGCAGGACTGCCCCTTTTCTTTACTGCCTTCCTCTCTTGATCCTCCCTGTGTGTGTGAACTTTTGTCCTTGAGAACTTTTAAACAAATGGAAATATTTGAGAGCTCTTCACAAGGCAGCATTGATGGGACTTGGGCACTGATAGGGCATGGAGGCTGTCTTAGTTTGCTAGGGCAGCTGTAACAAAGTACCACAAACTGGGTGGCTTAAAGGACAGAAGTGTATTGTCTCTCAGTTCAAGGAGTAAGCAGGGTGGTTCCTTCTGAGGCCTCTCCTTGGTTTATGGATGGGCATCTCTCCCTGTGTCTCTTCACGTGCGCTTCCCTCTGTGTGTGGTCAGTGTTCTAATCTCCCCTTCTTACAAGGACATCAGTCATTTTAGATGAGGGGCCCACCACACTCCAGTATAACCTCATCTTAACTAATCCCGTCTGCAATGACCCTGTTTCCGAATAAGGTTACACTCTGAGGTCCCGGGGTTAGTTAGGTCTGCAACGTATACGTTTTGGAGAGGACATAATTCATCTCCAAACAGTGCACATCTCTGATTTCTCCTTATTTGTCTTTTGTGCGGGGGGAGGTGAGGGAAGCAATGAATGGTTTCAGATGGGTTTTTTTAAATCATTTTTTTCTGTATTTTTTAAAAAAGATTTTATTTATTTATTCATGAGAGACACACAGAGAGAGGCAGAAATAACAGGCAGAGGGAGAAGCAGACTCCTCACGGGGAACCTGATGCAGGACTTGATCCCAGGAACCCAGGATGATGCCCTGAGCCAAAGGCTGACGTTCAACCACTGAGCCACCCAGGCGTCCCTCAGGTGTTTTTAAAAAGAGAACATAGAAGAATTAGGTCGTGCTATATCATGTATTTGAGAGTCATTTTAACATTTATTCCAGAAAATTCCTTTGGATGTTTAATACCCATCATCTGGCTGTCATAGCAAGGTGGCTGCAATGGTTTGCTAGGGCAACAGGAACAAAGTCCCCCAAACTGGTGGCTCGAACAATGGACATATATTGTCTTACAGTTTTGGAAGCCAGGAGTCTGAGGTCAAACTTGCCTGTGAGGCCCCAGAAAGCAGAACTGGAACGAGATTATGGAATGTTCCAGACACCAGAGATAGCCCACAACAGGGCAGCCCACAACGGGAAGGAAGGCGTTCTCATCAGAAGTGTTGAACAGGCTGGTCAGGGAGGCTTAGAATGCTTCTCATAGTGTTTCTTCCCTCAGATTCTGCAGTCACAAAATCTCTACCATCCCCCTAGACAGCTTCCAGGTGAGCTGCTGGCTGGTCCTGGGTGGCCTTCCTCTCTGACCCCACTGCATCAGACAGGTCCTACGCTGATCAGGTGAGGCAGCCACCATCAGTTCCCTACACCCAGCTTTGGTCTGCCTGGTTATTTGAGAATTCTTGGCCTGGCTGTGGCCTTGAAGGAGCCCAGCCCCGTGGGGAGCAGTGGTTGAGGAGAGCTCGGCCAAATTCTGGGTTATATAGCACTTCAGAAAAAGCTGGTTTATGGTAGACTGGAGCAAGAGAGCATCACAGCCTTGTCCTCAGGCGTGACCCTGCCGAGCCTGCCCGCTCCTTAGGTTTGCTCCTGCCCCACCCCACTTGACTCAAGTCTGATATAGGTTCTTCATCTCATGAAGTAAGCCAATCAGGCGGGAAGCCCCTGTCTTAGGTGTCGAACCCTTCAGGGACTTCAGGGAGGGCTGAAGGTTTGTGACGGAAAGAGTGCCACCCAAGGACATCCACAGGCTGTGTCCTTGGGTCTGTCCACCTGTCACTTTCTTTCCATTAGACACCAGACCTACTTAGCATCCCAAAGTCCTTTCAGTTCCAAGTGTCCACATCTGATCTACTTATCTCTATTGTCACCCCTCCAACTCCCCCTGTTCAACCGTGGGCCTTGCCTCCATGCACTGTGGGGCTGGATTTCTTGGGTTCATCTTGTCTTTAACCCTCTCATTGTGGGATAATTTCTACCCACCTTGTGGACTGAGCTAATTCAAATACCCTCTTCCAGAGAGACTGGTCTGCACAAGGGCCCCCAGGCCTGGCTGCTTCCCCATCACAGCACTGGCCAAGCTTCCTTGGCTTTCTGCCTCACCCAGTAATGGCAGTGCCTGTGGGCTGTAGCCCAGCATGCTGTATGGAACACTAAGCTGGAGAGCAGTGAGTAAAAGCACAGCTTCTGGCACAAGGCCTTATACTAGCCTTGAGCAAGCCACTTTACCCCTGGTGCCTCAGTTACCTCATATATATAATAGTGAATATAGTGATACCTACCTCCTGAGGCTGCCTCAGATTCTAAATGGGATAATGCATATAAAGTCGTTTGGTACTTTATATGGTACAGTGCCTGGGTGCTCCCATGAATAGGCTTGCTCATCTGCATGGCCTTCTTCAAATGAAGAGACCAATATTGTCACCTTGCTAGCCTCTGAAGGAAATGCGGTTGTGGGTGCGAAAGACGTACTGCCACAGGCAGCTGGGGCCTCATTAGATGAGTGCCCCTGATCTCCAGCAGCTCCCAGCCTAGCTGAGAACTAGATTGTACTAGAGCTGTCTGTGGTTGAAGGTCTGGTAAGGGGGTGAGGCTGGTGGGCTGTTGCTGGAGAAGAGGCTGGAAGGCCCCTGTATGAATTTGCTGGGGCTGCTGTAACAAGTTATCTCAAAGTGGGTGGATTAAACAACAGAAACTTATACTCACACAGTTCTGGAAGCCAGGGGTTCTAAATCAAGGTGTCAGCAGGGCTGAATGTTCCCTCCAAAGGCTCTGGGGGGAGAATCTGTTCTGGGCTGTTCTCTTAGCTTCTGGTATTGCTGGCGATCCTTGTTGGTTCTTAGTTTATGGATGCATCATTCCAATCTCTGCCCCTGTTTTCACATGGCTATATTCCTTCCATGTGTCTGTGTACAAATGTCCCTTCTTTATAAGGGCACTGGTCATATTGGATTAAGAGCCACTCTTCTCCAGTATGACCTTATCTTAAGTTAATGACATCTGCAATGGCCCTGTTTCCAAATAAGGGCACATTCACAGGTACGGTTAGGGCTTTGGCATATCTTTTAGGGGAACACAATACCACCCATAATAGCCCCCTGGAAGAGGTGCCATTTGAGCTGGGCCTTCAAGAAAGAATTACTCAAGGGGGTGACAAAGAAGGAGGATGGCATTAAAGAAGAGACACTAGCTTGGTCAGACTTGGGTGACACCTTGTTCTTATTTTCTCTCTGACATAACAAAAAACACCAGTGAAGAAGAATGTTTTCCTTGCCTGTGATGTTCCCAAATGGGGTCTGTCCCAACCAGGTGCTTTATGCTGTCATCATTGCTATCATGGGAAGACACAGACAGAAATCAGAGCTGCCCTTATACACCAAACGCCCTGTCCCTGAGAGCCCTTCAGTTTCCCTCATCTCCAATGGCTAGGTCTCAGCCAGGTCCCAGAAGGGACATAGACAAGTAGCCCACTGAACTCGGTCCTCTAAGGCCTCCTAGTTTAGGTTGGAGCCAGGTGTCAGAATCAACTCCAAGGTGACTTTCCAAGGAGAGCAGCCAAGCTACTCTGGCTTACTCAAAGCTATCTCTCTGCCTTCACCTCCAGCAGAGGCTATATATCCATGAAGCTTCTCAGGTGTCCTTGGAACTGGATTTGTGTACAGTCTTACGCTTTAGTACAATCAGGACCCATGCCACTGTGCCCACATTTTGCCCACCACTGGATTGGGGACTTCACCAGGGCAGGCCTGGGGCTCATCTTCATCTGTGCCCCAGTGCCCAGCCTAGTGCCCAGAGGTAGCTGAAGAAAGGAGTGAGTTCGTATAAGTGCGCTGAGTCTTAAAGGATGGCTTGGGCCTCACTCTGTGGACCTGGGGAGGTTTGGGATGAAGAGTACTCCCACAAAGCCAAAAAGCTCTAGATTCTCTCTGGCTCTGGCCATCACCATGGCACAAGCCTGCTAGGTATCAGACCCTGAAGTAGAACCAAAAAGCACATCAGACTTGGAGGGATATGTGTGGACACTTGTGGGCCAGGTTCTGAGCACAGGAATCCTCACAGGGATCCTCTGAGTGTTGAGAATTTCTGGTCCTCTGTGGGCTCCAGCTCACAGGCACCTGGTCACTTGCTTTCTTTCCCCCAAGTCTCTGATATCCTATCTCACCCCAATTTGGTCTGTAGGTTTCCAGAGTATCTTGTTTGTCATCAGTCCTCATCAGTCCATATACCCAGAAATCGCACTGGCCTCACAAATAACCACTTTGGACATTCCAGTGGGACCACAGCCAGGACTCACCTTTGCAAGTGAATGGCAGCATCATGGCAGTAGTGACAGAGAGGGCACTGGAGCTGGGTGATCCCATTCCTATGCAGAAGGCCCCTTGCTGTGACTGAAGGGGTCTAGGCTCATGGGTGGGGGACTGGTAAAAGGATGTTTCACTCTTCCTTCCTCTGGGGCCTGGAGGTCAGTGGCCCATGCTCAGCTGTAGCACCAAGAAAGTATATGGCCAAAGAGGAGACGAGAGGAAAAGAAAAAGGCAATGGGTCTGAGTATCCCACTGTATTAGCCAGGAGGCTCCTGAAGGAGAATGCCCTTGGACCCCTGGCACAGATAGGGAAGAGGGAGGCTTCTCTTACCAGCAACTCCCTGGCTCTCTTCCTTAGCTGCAGTACAAGAGGTGAGGAGATTGTCCGCCTGCAGATCATGACACCTGGGGCAGGACTCCGCCTGATGGCCCCAGACCTGGAAGGAATGAGGTATGGGGGCCCTTCTGGGCTCCTTCTGCACTATTTTAAAGATGAGGTCAGCAGGGAAGGGATGCAAACGATCAGGCCCATGGGCTGCTTGGCGAGAGACATGGTCAACCTGGGTTCTCTCTCTCTCTCTTTTTTAAAGTAATTTTTTTTATTTTAAAGATTATTTATGATAGACAGAGAGAGAGAGGCAGAGACACAGGAGGAGGGAGAAGCAGGCCCATGCCGGGAGCCTGACGTAGGACTCGATCCCGGGACTCCAGGATCGCGCCTGGGCCAAAGGCAGATGCTAAACCACTGAGCCACCCAGGGATCCCCGAACCTGGGTTCTCTACCCTTAACTCCACATCTCTATCTGGGTGAGATTTCTAAAGGGCAGAAGTAGTCATGCCAGCCCCCTGGGGAAAACCCTGAGATGCCCCCTACCTTGATTGGGTTCTGCGGCCTGAACTCACTACCCCTCATATATCCTCCCTCCTTGGGCCCTCAGCTCCAGCCTCCTAGGCTTCCATATGGCACCTGTGCACAGTTGTCCATTCATAGATCAGTCCTCCCCAAGAACTCTGAGTGCCTGGAGGGCAGGGGCTGCAGCTAAGTGTTCCGTAGGTTCCTTTTGGCCCAGAACAGAAATGTGGGAGTGTTTGTTACTGTAATGTTTGAGGATCATCCAGTGCGATGATGTTTTTAATAAGACAACAGTGGAAGCCGCTTCATTGATTTCCCTAATTTGACCGATCTCTGAGAAACAAAAGGAAAGTGCTATCAAGAGAGGTAGGAGGAAGCCAAGTTGCCTCCAATGAACATCCCTGCTGTGTCTCCTGTCTTCAGAAACCACAGGGCTTCTGGTACTTTGTCTGGGACTAGCAAAGCTACAACAACTCACTGAGATTCCATGGGGTGCCCTTCCCCAATTTTCCAGTGGGAGAATCAAGTTGGGGAAGGAAGAAAGAGGGAAAGCTAGAATTCACCAAGCCCTTCCCTGTCCCAACAGCCTAGCAGATATCCCCAGATATCCTTTTTACAGGTGCAGAAACTGAGATCCTAAATGGTCAAGTAACTTGCTCAAGGTAATACGGTTAAGAACAGGCAGATTTAAGACTCTCACCCAGGCTGCTGGACTCCTACTGTGCGCCTTTTGCTCCATAACTCAGTACACTACTGGGGACCAGGATGAAGGGGCAAGGAGGAGTGATATAAATACTTGGTATTTTTTAATGAATATATGATGAGTTTACTTGTGGATAGCCAAATGCACATTCCCAGGAGGCATTTGAGGGTTTGTAGTTGAGGTTTGGGAGAGAGGTTAGGACTCTCCCAGAAATTTCCATGTTATATGCAGACAGATGAAAGGGAAATAACGGAATTCCATGTCAGTGTTTACATAGGGTACAATATCAAGGGAAGAAGGAGAGAAGGGCCAGCAGGCAGAGCAAAGACCCCAGCGTGGAGGTAGCAACTACCTGGTCATGCCCTCTAAAGGTGTCTGGGATGGCAGTCAGTTCTAGCCATGTTGAGGGTGAGCTGCCCGAGGGCCAGTCTGAAAGGCATTGGAGGTATGGGTCAGGAGCACAGAGAGGTGGGAACAGGCGAAAGTCACTGGCTTGGGCAGCCCCCGGCAGCCTAGTGGTTTAGTGCTGCCTTCGGCCTGGGCCTGATCCTGGAGACCCGGGATCGAGCCCCGCATTGGGCTCCCTGCATGGAACCTACTTCTCCCTCTGCCTGTGTCTCTGCCTCTCTCTCTCTCTCTCTCTGCCTCTCATGAATAAATAAAATAAATTTAAAAAGAAAAGAAAGTCACTGGTTTGTGGGTGGTAGTCAATGCCATGGGAGCAGAGGGGGTGGGCAAGGTAGTGGAGCATGCACATGGAAAGGAATGCTGAGAACACCAAAATTACCAGGCAGAAAAGGAGAAAAGGGTGAAAGAGACTGGGAAGGTATGGTAAAGAAGGTAGGAGATGGTGTCACAGAGTCATGACAGACAGGTGGGGGAAAGAAGGCTGGAGTGGCCCACTAGGTCAGAGAGAACAGGGGGAGGTTGAATTAGGAGGTTCAGAGCAGTCTTAATATATGGAAGATTATAGTCAAGAACTCTGAAATCAGACTGTTTGGGTTCCAATTCTAACTCTTCCCCTTGTTACCTGAGGAACTAGGAGCAAATTGCTTGGGATATCTGTGCCTTCATTCACTTATTTGGAAAGTAAACGTGGGTAAATATAGTACTCATATATTGGGATTTATGTGGAGAGTTAATGCATGCAGAATTATGGGAATGGAGTCTGACCCTCAATCAACAGTGGCTTTTAGTAATGAGATTTTTGAGAATTGGCCAGTCCTGCAATCTCAAGTTTTAAGTTCCTTGGAGACAGTTGGCATTTAGGGATGAGGTAACTGCCTTCATCTGAGTGTGGGTGGCTACTGGGTGGTTAACTTATATTTCTTTTCTCCATAGTTCTTCCCTGGGCTCCAAAGACAAAGAGGCCCCCAGCCCTAGAGAGGCCAAGAGAGACTCGGTTGGTGAGGAGATCCGCAAAGGCCCTAATCCAGATCCTGAAAGGTAACTCAATGCAGGGACATAGAGCTGATGTGGCCCTTGGTCTAAGGTCCGTGGATGGACCTGGGACCAGGACTGCTCAGTTCCCCCCTGTGTCCCCAGTGCCTGGGGCAGCACATGTCCTCAGTGAATATTTGTTGAAAGAATAAATGAAGGAATACAGGAGGCCTGGAGAGGGGCAGGCCCCTCCCAAGATCCCTCAGGGAGTCAGTTGCAGAGCTGGACAAAGCTCCAGGCCAGACCACCGCCACCCCAGCCCTTAGCCCAACTTTCACAGTCCTTGGCAAGGCTGCCAAGTGAGCAGTTTGGGGAAGTCAGTGACCAAAAGATGCATGAGCTTCAGCAGAACATCTAACATGGACTTCTAGGATGACTTATGGTTAAAGGAAGACATGTTAGAGGCTGGCAAGGATGTGAGACAGAGCCAGTGGGGGATGATGAGTCCAGAAGGGATGGTTGTGCCCAGCCATCCTATGACCATCTCATTGAGTTGTCCTCCAAGCTAGACCGTGAAAGCCTGGATGTGGTGAGCAGTGGCTGAGAGTTAGATATTTCTTAAATGGGATGCTAGTAGCCAGTAATGGGTAAAAGCCCACAACCTTGCCTGCCTCCCTCCATTTTCTCAGTGTGGAGTTCTGGACCTTCAGTGGGGACTCAGCCATGGAAATGAGAGAAGGCGACCCAGGATGTCTGGGCTCTGTGGTTTATTAATGGCCCCCAATGCCTTGCCCCTTGTTCTGTCAGCCATTGATCCCTCCACTGTGCCAGCCTCCTCTTGAGTTGCCACTTTGCTCTATTTTTTTGGTTCCACTCTTGCTCCCAGTCCATCAAGTTTGGAAGAAGAGCAGAAATACTTGCTGATGTCAGGTTGGCTTTAGTTGGAACATCACAGGGTGGCAGCTGAGAGCCGGGGCTTCTAGTCCTTGAGCCCTGTTCTCAGGACATCTTAGTTATATTAGATTAAAACCTAATCAGAGTCAGCAAATGCTTCTCTTCCCATAACAGGTCAAGTGCACAGTCAAGTGATGACAATGTGGGATCCAGAGCCATTGGCTTCCCATCTGAAGGCATAACTGGAACAGACATTGGCTCTGAGATAGGAGGGTAAGCTGCCTGGGGGAGGCAAGTGGTCCCAAGTTATTGATTCTCTCATGTCTCTGGTGACAGGCCAGGGTCAAGCTGCCAAAACTGGTTGGGTTGCTGGGGACTGAGCACTGGTCATTTCCCATAGTTCTGTCTACAGTTTGCTTCTCCAGTGGCTTCCACTACATCCTTTGTCCTTGGGCTTTCCAGTTATGGGAGTTGCCTATGCTTGAATCTTGCTCCTTTTACCCTCTGCCACTGGCTCTCAAGATCCTCCAGAGCATGCACAATGGCCCACTTGTAGCTGGAAGCCCAGCCCCTGCCTGGGCAGGCACTTGGAGGTAGGATGAATGTGTGGGGAATGAGTGAAGGGACAAACTCACAAATGAATGACCAAACGATGGATGAATTTGTGCCTTCTTTCTTCTTTGTTGAGCTCTAAGGACAAATTGAAGGAGGTCCTTCGCCTCTGTTTTCTCCTTTCCCTTCCAGAAACCCCAAAGCTCCTTTTCCTGCCCCACCAGCCTTCCCTGGACAGTTCTCTGTGGTTCAGTGAGAGGAAAAGCAGTGGTCCCTCTGAGAAAAGAAGCACATCTGATTGGGCTCTCAGTTTCTGGATCTGGGTGGAGTCAGGGACCACTTTCTCAGGTGATTCAGGGAGGGGCAAGGAAAGGCCACTGGGCTAGGACCTTGGCTCTTTGAGCTGCCACTAGTGGAGAGGACTGAGAGCCCAACCTGAAGCCTGCCTCACTGTGTGCCGGTCAGCACAGTTGTGCAGATTAACTGAATTTGCTGGAAGCTGTTGTAGACTTCTGCTTCATGTTTGAATATTGATCCAGATTATCCTTCTTGCTTACACACCTTCATAAATGAAGTCTTTGCTCTCTGCTTTCAGTTTCTTTAAAATGACATAAAAAACATCAAATTGTGTTACAGAATAATCTGAAGAATAATCTAGATTTTTATGACTTTTATCCTATTCTTATTTTGACATTTATCTTTAAGAAACTGGCATTTATTATATTTCCAAAAAAATGTTGTCTCTTTTTTTAAGATCTTATTTTTTATTTTTAAGTGATCTCTATACCCAATGTGGGGCTCAAACTTACAATCCTGAGATCAAGAGTCATGTGATCTACCAACTGAGCCATCCAGGTGCCCCAGAAAATGTTATTTCTCGTGCAGAAAACAACCACTCCCTTTCCATTCACTTTTATAAGTTTAATAATTGAATTTAGTAGCAATGGTTGCAAGTACAATGGGGATAAACAGATTTGGGAACAAACATGAGGAGTTTTTAGTGAGTGTGCTACTCAAGTGCAAGCTTACACAGGCAATGAGGTGCTCTATGAACTGTGACTACTCAACATGCTGTGAGCATCAGTGTGTCTGATTTACAGAGAGATAAAGAATGCATCCTACTCCTGAGAAGACTGGGTAAGACAGCAGCCCAGTCGGTCAGTCTGTATCAAGTTGATGGATACAGATGGAATACAAAGGGATGCTGCTTCTATAAGTGGCCACAGGCCCCAGTAATAATAACGAGAACAATTTAGCACGTGTTAGGGCTCAGGCATTATTCTAAGTACTTGGTGTCTACTAGCTCATTTACTCTTCTTGGAACACTTACAAGGCAGACACAATTATCATCCCCATTTCACTGATGACCAGATTGAGGCCCAGAGAAATCAGGTGATGTGTCCAAGGTCATATAGCTGGGAGGTAGAAAAGTGCTGATTTGAACCCAGGAAGTGTGCCTCTAGGGAGCCTACAGAGTGCCCCGGTCTCAGGCAGCTGTGGGATCTAAGTGAGTCTTGTGCCTTGAGCATTTTGTTTGAGCAGGCCTTCAGCTCTCATTATCTGTTGGGAGATGGAAGACATCCTTTTGGGAGGGAATGGACATACAGACACAAAGTTCTGAACCCAGACCAGGCTTGGATCATTCTACAGACTGTTCAGCTACTTGTTTTCCCCCTTTCCTGCGTAATCAGGATGCACATGGTGCCAACTCTCAGCCTTGCAATCCCAGCACCTACTTACAAGGACCCAAGCTGAAGTGGCAGAGGGGACACCATTGGGAGGCAGAGCTTGGGAAGGGTTGCTCCTGTAGGGACTGCAGCCCAACCCACAAAGGAGGAGTCAGGAGTAGGAATCCCAGGGACAGCCAACGGCACTATGAGGCAGCACGGGAGGTGGTTGAGAGGGGCACATGGTTCCAGAGGTGCTAAGGTGCAATGGGAAGGGGTTGTACAGTCCTATGCAGTAGGCTTCTGTCCTATTTCACCTACCAGTTCACCAGTAGGAGTGGCTAGTTTGCTCTGGGTGTGTGGAGCATTTAGTAAGGAACAATCTTCTTGTACTCCCACACAGCCCCAGGAGATGTAGGTCAGGCAAGGATACTAGGACCCAAGACCAAGATAAGACGTCCCCCAGGGACCTCCAAGCTGATCAGGGGCAGTGCTTGATCTTTTTTATTTTATTTTATTTTATTTTATTTTATTTTATTTTATTTTATTTATTCATGAGAGACACAGAGAAAGAGGCAGAGACACAGGCAGAGGGAGAAACAGGCTCCATGCAGGGAGCCTGATGTGGGACTTGATCCTGGGACTCCAGGATCATGCCCTGGGCCGAAGGCAGGTGCTAAACCGCTGAACCACCCAGGAATCCCAAGTGCTTGATCTTGAACTCAGGTGCTAAGGCCACAGGACACAAGATGTTATCATACACAGTGGCATCTATACCACACTAAGAGCACAACTGAGAGGCCATCCTTTACTGGCAGATGTAGGTTCCCCTTTCCTTTCCTGTGAGAAGGCAACTAGGAAGGGCCCCCAGTATCCTTTGGTCTGAGGCCTTATTGGGCATGTGTGCTTCCTCCCTCAGCTCCAGTGTGACTTTGGCCTCTATTGGACCAGCTTATTGGAAGAGTGACAGTCCAGCAGACCTGGAGGATAGGGAGGCACACCTGAAAGGGTAAGGCATCAGGCAACAGTGCTGAGCAGCTCAGGTATGCATTAGCCTTTGGCTTGGAAGGTGAGGCCAGCAAGGCCTTTGAGCTGGCCGGAAGCATGTGGCAAGAGCTAGAGCCCCAGCTAGAATCTTCTGGCCTCTGCCTCTGGGGCCACAAAGCTTTCTACTATGCCTTGTTGCCACCATCCAAGAAGTCTTCCATAATCAGGAAGTCAGTCATTCTTTCAGTCAGCAATCACTCAAATGGCACGTGCCCTGTGCTGGAGGCACACAGATATGGCTGATAGGAAGCATAGCCTGGCCCAGACTGGAATAATACATTATGCAGGAGCAGGGAAATGGGAGACTCAGGACAGCTTTGTAGGGTAGGTGGCTTTTGAGCCAAATACTGAAAGGTGAATAGAGGTCCTTCAAGCAAAGGGAACAGGATGTGCAAAGAACTCCAAACACTCTGCTATTTGCTGGGCACTGTATGTTGTCGAGGGTGGCTACTACTTTGGATCCTTGGGTAGTGGTAGAATAGAAGGCTTGTCAAGGTATGAAGGGGTTGATTGGCCTTTAATACCAGACTGGGTGATATGCTATATGTTGGCAAATTGAACTCCAATAAAAAAATAATTAAAAAAATATCAGATACCATTAACGACAACAACCACTTAACTTTGGTTCATGTAATGTATGCAAATCCCTCTACTCACTGTGTCTTATACAGTGCTCCCCCACAATTCTGTGAGGTTTGCACCTAATTAGAATGACGAAGAAAAGTCTGGAACCTAGGTATCTGTACCTCCTGGGAAGAAAAGTGCTCTGGAAGAAATAGCCAGGGTGCTGAAGTAGAGTGGTGGCAGTCAGGAGGCCTACTATTTATGTGTGGTAACTCAGGCAAGCTCTTGTAAAGAGGAGAAGGAATCAATTCGAGGATGAGCAAGGAGAGCAGATACAGAACTGCAGACAACCCTCAAAGTGGGAGCATGCTAGCATGTTCCAAAGCATAGAGTGGCTAGAGCCTAACCAGTGACAGGGACCATGAATGCATCAGGGCTTTTGTAAGCTATGAGGTATGAGGTCCTATTATGTGGCTTTTTGGGTTCAAATTGCATTGGCAATTAACAGAGTGAAAATTATAATGGACACCTATAGTGTGCTTGGCTGGATGCTTTACAATCTTTCCAGCAACCCTATGAAATGAATAAGCTGGGGAAACTGAGAGATTAAGTGACTTACCCAAGTGTTTACAAGTGGCAAAGCTGAGTTACAATGCAAGAGCCTCTTAAAAAAAAATCTTAAGGAAAAACTTTTAAAAAACCGATTTTATGAAATTTGTTGTTTGAACCTTATTCTCAAGATCCAGAGCCAGTAACTCATAGCTAGTTAACGTGTAAAGCACCCTGTCTGCATGATGTCATCTAATATTCCCCGAACCTGGGGCAGGATCTGGCTTCTTCTTACACAATATGACAATGGAGAAAACTCTGCCCTTGAGAATCACCAGGAAAGTGTTTTTTTTTTAAAAAAAAGCATCATGAGCCCCATGCAGAGGTTTACATTTAATTGTTCTGGGGTGGCTTACGCCATCAATGTCTTCTTAAAAGCTCTTAGTTTATTTTCATGTGCAGTCTAGGTTGAGACTCGTTGTCGGCTTCGCGCATGCGCTTCTGATTGGCACACGCAGAGGCGCGCGCCTAGTGGAGCGCGATACCGCCTTCTGCGCGCCTGCGCGGCGGGAGCTCGCTCGCTGAAGCTTGTGTTGCGCCTGCGCCTACCGCCATTTCCTGCACCGCGGAGCTCAGATCGCAGTGCCTATCGGGAAATGCGACCTTCCTCAAGCGAAATGGCCGCCCGGGACTAGAACAGCCTCGGTGTAGCTTCTCCTGCTGCCGTGCTGGTTCTGGCCGCTAGATGGCGCGCGAGGATTATAAATGGGCCGGACCGTCCGTCTGGGGCTGCCTGGGGCTCTGGCTGCCCTGAACCCCGCTGGCCTGGTGAGCTGTGGTGGTGCCAGCGACCGTGGGGTTGCAGCAGGCCCCTCTCACCCTGTGTGGACCATCGCCGCAGTCCCGGCGGAGGCGGGAGAGAGGGAGCGAGCTGGGTGCCCGCTAGGAGCCGAAAGGGGCTCCTGTTCGGCAGGGTGACCTCGACTTGGTAGTCTCTGGCCTCTGGCCATTGGCCACTGATCTCAGAGCTGCCCTGGGGCAGGGGCTGTGCACACACGACGAGGGCAGCTGATCCTCCATCCATGAGGGATCGCCTGGCAGATCTGCCAAGGCAGGGCTCTGTGGCTCTGTAGAAAGATGGCTTAATTCCCAAGAGTTGGGTGATGAAGGGTGAGAGGGGTTGGCAAGGAGATCTGGTGAAGCAAACTGTCCAAAACTTGAGGAACTCTTCCCTATTCTAACTTGATCTTGCTTCATTACATGTGCACGAAGAGTCCTATCGTGTGGTCATCAAGAACATGTATTCCTGTGTATGGGCTCACATGGAAACTCACTTACTCACTATGTGGCCTTGGGTATCTTCTCATCTATTCTAACCAAATCCAGGCTCATTCTGCTTACTGCAAGATAAGCCACTATGTGGAGAGGCAAAATGTTAGGGTCAGGAAAGTGACTTTATCAGGAAAGCCAGCAAACCAAGAATATGGTGGACTGTTATCCTAAGGAACTATCTTCCCTTGTAATGGAATTCAAGCTTCATTAAAAAAAATAAGCACAAGAAAGTTAGCTAAAAGGAGAACCAAGAGGAGATGGAGTTAAGTATGCACAGTTTTGAGTAAACAATGGTTCTCAATCTTAGCTGTAGGATGCCTATATGCAGGACTGAACAGAAGTTTCTAACCTATACGTCACAGTAGCAAGGAAAATAGAAGCAATATGGACTCACACATGGTAAGCTTCTTCCTGTTATGCTCTGTTGGAATTTTCTTACCTATAGAATAGTGGTAATAGTAGTTCCTACCACACAGGGTTGTTGTAAGGTTTAAGTGAGTTTCTTCGTGTAAAGCATGTAGGACATTTCCTGGCACAAAGTACTATGTCAAACTCTCCTTTTATTTAAAAAAAAAAAAACCTTCAAGCTAAATAAAGCAGCCCCAAAGGATTGTCTCCTACTAGAGCTATTCAAAAACACTGGAAAGCTGGCTGCTGTACCCCTTTACAGTTTTGTTGGCCTGATTTATTTTAATAAGACACAGAATAGTTCATCCCCTCCCCACCAGACTTTTGGTATTTTTGCATCTAAAGCATAGACTGTTTTCCTCTTTGTTATGTTGCATGTCTGGGCTTTCCACATTGATGTTCTTTATGCATGAGGAACAGATAAATTTTAAGCATGTATATTCGCTGTGGACAACCATTGTCAACCAGCAGAGGAGTCTTTTAGAGGTAGTGTAAGAATGGAAGAGGGTGTTATCTTCCATGTGGAGAGTGTGACTGTGTCCAGAATTGGCAGTAGCTGTATTAGGCTACTGAATCTTTGATCGAGGTACAGCCAGAAGTATTACTTTGTCTCTCTCTAAACAGTTGACTTTCAGCCAATTCCTCAGTGGCATGGAAGGCCTCCTGGGTATTACATTGCTCAGTAAGATTCCTCTGACACTTTTACTAAGTTTTCCTTTTTATAGGTCACATGGATTATACCTCCTATAATAGGAATTTCCTATTTGCTTTGAAGCCTAGGGAAAGGGAACCTTATTCATTCACTTGTCCCTGTGTTGCAACAGATGCCTAAATTACTCTTTGCAGAAAACCTTGACTTGATTCACAAATTGATGACAACCTCTGTTACCATAATTCTATAAGACAGGAGATTGGACAGGATTCTGGTTAAATACATGGCAAAGCTAGTTCAGGGCTTACAGAGGCAGGAAACAAGCTCTTTAGGCCTTCTAGATCTGTCTTTGGCTCAAACATGTATGTCACAGGTAGGGGTGAGGTGAGTGTGTCAGGATATCCTACTGGCTAAGGGACTAGCATTGTCTGAGCAGACCACTTTTGGTATCTGGCTGGTTTGCAGCAGACCATCATGGTAGAAGCATCACAAAGAGGCACAACACCCACTTGTCTGCAGATCTACCTGGGCACCTGGAAGTGGTGATAAGCTTATTATCCCTGCTGGGGCATTTAGGTTCATGTCACTTGAGGCTGAGGCTGAATAATCACATTGCTTCCAGGGCATACTCCAAAAGCATGGCCACTGCTTCACTTGTTATTTCAGCTTGAAGGCAGGGAGCATACCTATTATGGGATTAACTTCTATGAATAAAGAGTCCCAGGGCTAGAGGTAACTGGTAGTGTTATCTTCTTGTCTCAGGGTAGCCCCACCAGCGATTGGAGGCATGCTGCTGATGTGGAGAGGGTTGAGTTCAGGTTGAGCCAGGATCAAGGTGATGGTGAACTAGATTTTTCTTTTGAGAGAGGGAGAGAGGCAGAGACACAGGCAGAGGGAGAAACAGGATCCATGCAAGGAGCCCGATGTGGGAATTGATCCCAGGTCTCCAGGATCACACCCTGAGCTGAAGGGAGGCGCCAAACCACCGAGCCACCCAGGGATCCCCAGATTTTTATTTTCTAGAATGCTAGGCTCATGCTGTCAATAACCTGACTCAATGTCTTTGGCCTATTGGGCCTATAACATCCTCGAGGCCTCTCAGCAGCAGCGCCATCACACATAGAGGTCATGGAGAAGGCACCAGGAAAAAGAACAGGGCCCTTGGAACCACCTCAGATGGGGATGGGGATGAGAATGCTGTGCAAGTGTAGGTGTGACATGAGGCCAGGGAGGAAGAAAGATCTCCTATAAAGCTTGACATGTAGGATAGCTGAGAACACACTTCTTCCTCACCAGATTCAGGGGATGGCAAAAGAATAAGAAGTTCAGGCTTTCTCTAGGATGAATGAGGACTGCTTTTGTCAGTGGGAGGGGGAGCAGTAATGCTGAGATCCTTCCAAAGAGGAGAAAGTCTGGTTTCTGATGTGGGGGCTATACTGGGCTCTTCTCTTCCTCATCCTCTGGAAGAGGAGCCCACGATGGCTACAGGAGGTGGCATCAGCAGGTGGTAGGTGAGGAGGGACTGATCTCAAAGCACTTGCTCCATAATTATACTTACTCTTCCTCAGCACCTTGGCTGGTTCTGAAGAGAAGAATGTGGCTGCTAAGGTGGCAGAGACCTGGGAGGAGAAGCCCACAGCCCTGAGAGGGGGCCAGAGAGACCCAGCTGCACTCTCCCAGCAGCCTGAAGCCCCCAGAACCCCAAAGCTGCAGAGCAGCCCCAGAAGACCTGAGCAGCTTGTGGAACTCGACAGCCAGGCCAGCAGGTAAGGTTAATGCTATTCTGGGCCCTTGCCTGCCTGAGCTGAAATTGTCAGGGGCCATGACCCAGGTAGGACTCACTTTTGTTTTAAATGATTGATTGATTGATTGATTGATTGATTTAAGAGAGTGTGGAGGAGAGGAAAGGGTAAGAATCACCAAGCAGACTCTCCACTGCGTGTGGAGCCCAATGTGGGGCTCAATCCCATGATCCAGAATGGGTGACGGGCACTGAGGGGGGCACTTGACGGGATGAGCGCTGGGTGTTATTCTGTATGTTGGCAAATTGAACACCAATAAAAAAATAAATTTATTATTAAAAAAAAAAGAAAAAAAATCCCATGATCCATGAGATCATGACCTGAGCCGAAACTAAGAGTTGGATGCTCAACTGACTGAGCCACACAGGTGCCCTGGGTGGGATCCAGTTTTACCCCATGATTATGCCAGTGCCTGGCACTCACACACCCAGATGCTTAAACTTCTGCCCCATGAGTAGAGTTAGGATGGTGATTCCTTGCATATGAAACAATGTTGAGGGGCTTCCTGTGGTGCAAATAGCTGGGATAGTGCCTATGATAGGAGCATATGTATGCATGTATGCACCCAGATGTAAGAAACCTTGGCTAATTCCTGACATGTGGAGCAGAAAGGAGGTTTCCCAGGATGGGCATCCCAAGTAGGATGGGGGTTATTTGTGTGTATAAAATGGTCCTGTCAGAGATGGAGAGAGGAGAGAGAGAGAGAGAGAGACAGAGAGAGAGAGAGAGATTGGTCTTGTAACAGAAGAGGACCTGAAAAGGGATATTGAGAAGGAAAGTTTTGGACAAATGGAAGAACCTGAAAAAAGTCCCATCATGGAAACCAAGGCAGACTGAACTAACTTTCCAATATGCCCTTAAAAAGGCACAAATTTGTTAAAATGGAGTTTATGGCTGCCTTAAGCACGAGGCAGGTCAGGGGAGCAGAAGGGTTATGGTTGGCTTACAGCTGATTGAAGAAGTAGGCACTGAGGTGGTGAAGTTGGTGGAGGAGTACAACTGTTTCTGAAATGTTGGCCAGGAAGTGATGGAGATTGGGTGCGTGACCATATAAATCAGTTATAGGATGATGGGGATACATTTCTTTTTTTTTTTTTTTTTTTTTTTTTTATGGGGATACATTTCTAAAGTGTGTGCTTATGTGCCCAGGGAAGGAAATACACTCTGGGTAAATAGAGTTTGATATTTGAAGAAAGAGTGAGCAAACCCAAAGGTGAAGTGTCACTGAATTTATGGTGAGGGCTTAGGGTGGTATGTTCTAGAGCCTTGGGGAGGAAAGAGATGGCTCTATTTTAGAGACAGGAGGGAAGGATGAGTACACATGTAGGTTGGAGGGCAGTGGAAGGCATATGCAGAGTAATGCGGGCTACTTGATTTTTTCTGTAAGTTAATGAGCCACACAATCTGTAATTAAACCAAATTTTACTTAATGACTAGTAGATCATGTACTAAGTACTAGGGATACTGACAAATAAGATTTGGTCCTTGACCTCAAGGAGGTATGGGTAAAGTATGATAGCAGCAGAGTAGGACTATGTGACTTGGTTGGCTTCACTGAATCACAGAAGGCTTTGCAGAGGTGACAACTTGATGTTCCTCTTGAAGAACTTTGCGAGAAGGTGAAGGGGAGGGGCCCAGGAATAATGGGAATTTCCTGTACTAAAGGATAGATGGCAGTGTTGCCTGCTTGAGAAGCACCCTGTGGTTTGATATGGCTGTAGTTTATGGTGAGAAGGCAGTGGAAGAGTTGATGTTGGGCAGAGGGTGTACAGGCAATAGTTAAGCTAGCAGACCTGAGGCTGTTCTCTTTAGAAAGGGCTGCTTGTAATATGTGCCTCTGGGAACTTGCAAAGATAAACAGTTCTCTACACTGATATGAACCTTTCCCTAAATGATAAGAGATAAGGTAAGAGTACAAACAGTAAAAAAAAAAATGCAAACAGTGTACTTTATGCTGAATCTCTGCTTGCCTCCTGGGAGTTGGGAATTTTGGTACATGCCAGGCAGAAGATGCCCATGTGACCAGTCTCCACGAATAATCCTGAGCTGTGAATGAAAGCACTGCCTTTTCCTTTCACTGATTTTGCTTGGCATCCTTTTATGGTCATAAAATCTTAGCCTTGAGGATGACTATATGTTGAGTCTTGGGAGTACTCCTAGTGAATCACTGACCCTGGGGGTGATCTTAGGGACACCAACACACCATATCAGTCTAATAAAGGACAAAAGGCACATGATCACAGATGGGCAGAGTCAGATCTTTATGCCTTAATAAGGACTTGGACTTTGTGCAGAGAACAAGGAGAAGTCAGGAAAGTTTTTTTTTAAATCGTTGTAAAATTCACAGAACATAAAAATTAGCATCTTAGCCATTTAGAAGTGTCCAGTTCAGTGCCATTAAGTACATTCATGTTGTATGATCAATCTCTAGAACGCTTCCTGTCTTACAAAATTGAAATTCTATCCCCATGAAGTAACTCCCCACCCCCTTCTCCCCACCCCCTGACATCCACCATTCTACTTCCTGTCTCTATGAATTTTGACTACTCTAGGTTCCTCATAGAAGTGAAATCATGCAGTATTTATCCTTTTGTAACTAGCATCTTTCATTTATCATAATGTCTTCAAGGTTCATCCATGTTGTAGCATATGCCAATATGTCTTTCCTTTTTAAGGCTGATTAGTATTGCATATCGTAGACACATTGCATTTTGTTCATCCATTCATTTGCCAATAGATACTTGGGCTACATCCACCTTTTGGTAATTGTGAATAATACTGCAATAAACATGAGTGTACAAATATCTCTTTGAGATCTTGCTTTCAGTCCTTTTGGGTATACATCCAGAAGTGGAACTGCTGGATCATAGAGTAATTGTTATGTTTAAATTTTTTGAGGAACCGCCTTACTGTTTTCCACAGTGGCTGTTTTCTACCATTTTACATTCTTATATACAGAGCCAGAAAAGTTTTAAGCAGAGGAGTGATATGGTCAGAGTGGTGCTTTAGAGTGAAAGTGGGAAGAGTAGAGGCAAGGAAAAGAGCTACAAAGTGGTTCCAGCCCACCAAATAAGAGATGAAGGGGCCCCAACTCAGTTACTAGCTATGAATATGGAGACAGAAGTACGAAATAAGTATAATGGACTCAGAATTGGGCAACTGCTAAGACTTGAGGGAGCAGTGAGGGAAAGGGAAGTGTTAGGTCAGAAAGCCATATTTTGTGGTTCATGGGCCAAGGTGCAGTGTGTGACCCCTTCTGGCCCAGGTTGTGGGCAGGTTATTTCCAAGATATCACTTTACTGCCTGGAGCCAACAGAGCAAATGCCCAGTATGTGGAGATACCAAGCCAAGGCAGCACACTCAAACAAATTGTCAGACAAGGGCACCTGAGGCAAGGCTCTGGCTTGCAGATGAAAGTTCTGCCTAGGCCAACCTGGACAAGTTGCCCTGGCAACACTGTTTTATTTCCAAGATGTGCAGCAACACCCTGCAAGTGACCTTCCTTTCTTCCTCCTAGTAGTCCAAATCCTGGAGTGTGCTGGGTAAAACTATAGACAGTCTTCTTTCTAGAACTGGCTGGCTTTTTTATTTACAGTCTTTAAGTATGACCACTTATGGCATCTCAGTAGATTAGGCTCATCAGGAAGAGTGCCATTTGGAATCTGTGGGCCAAGAGATTAAGGAGCACTACTGCTAACAGTCCAAAGTAGCAAACAGTCCCTCAGCCCCAGTCTCGGCATGCACCAGGAGGAAAGCCAGCCAGTGCAAACCTACTAGTGGACAAGGCTTAATTAGTATGAGATTCCAGGAAATGCAGAGGGAGGCAGAGGGAGAACTGCAGGGATGTAGGCAATGGTAACAGCAGAATTGTAAGAAGAGTGGACAGAGGATTGGAAAAATCCTTGTATTTTAGAATGTCTGAATTGACCAGGTTAAACTTTTACAGAGCCCATACAGAATAGAAATTTCTCCTGGGTAGGCCAGATATTATTTCACATGGGGAGAGTTGGTGTAACCCAGCAGAAGAGTATCAGAGGACAGTCAGTGCTAAGTGTAAACTCTTAGGCCATGGGAGGTTGAGTTCTTCTTTCAGTTTAGCAAAACTTTAATTTTTTAAAAATTTTACTTTTAAGTAATCTCCCCACCCAACATGGGACTCAAACTCTCAACCCCGAGATCAAGAGTCTTATGCTCCACTGACTGAGCCAGTCAGGTGCCCTGGCAAGCTTTAATTTTTAGAGTTCATTAGCTCTAGCATTTCAGATGACCAACAATGATAAGGACAACAAAATTGAGAGATAGAGGAAGACCTTGTTGGATTTCTTAGATGACTTAACTGACAAAATGGATTCCTGAGTCAGTTGAAAGAGCCAAAATCCCCCATGTGAGTGTACTTGTTCTAACAAAAGTTTAGCAACATTAGTGGCCCATTTATTTATTTATTTATTTATTTATTTATTTTTAATCTTTTTATTGGAGTTCAATTTGCCAACATATAGCATAACACCCAGTGCTTGTCCCGCCAAGTGCCCCCCTCAGTGCCCATCACCCAGTCACCCCAACCCCCCGCCCACCTCCTCTTCTAGTGGCCCTTTTAAAAGGGGAGTTTTCAAGCTAGTGAGAGAACAGATATATGGTAGTAAGAACATATTTAAGTTACATTTTAAAAATGATTGAAATTACGACTGGTAACATTGAGCTGTTGTTGTTTGATGTTGGGCAATGCAGCATCAGGACTCTGAGAAATGTTGCATATCATGGACACTGAAGGTACTAACAAATCTCTAGGAATTTTATATGATTTCTGAAATATTTATATAGTTTAAATTTTACTCCTTAAAATTTAATTTAGGGAAGTCTCATTATTATTATTATTTTTGGATTTGACAATGCTTCCCATAAAATTTATACAATATTAAATTAACCTAATTAGTTTTACCATTTCTCTTGTTAAAAAGTGAAGAAACAAATAAACTGTCCCTCTGGGAAATCCCAAAGTCAGTTTTAGGTGTAAAAGATATTTCAGACTTTATTTTGAGAAGGCAAAATGTCAAATATTATCAGGAGGTTTGAACATTTGATTAAGATTATGGGATAGTGAGAAATAATACTATCTATTAAATCAAAGTGATGAAAAATTTAAAGTAAACAGGAGATAACATGATTGTAAAGACCCTTAGCTCCTTTAAAATTAAGGCCTTTTAAAAATAATTGAGGACAGAGGCACCTGGGCGGCTCTGGGGGTTAAGTGTCTGCCTTTGGCTCAGGTCATGATCTCAGGGTCCTGGGATGGAGCCCCATGTGCAGCTCCCTGCTCAGTGGGGAGCCTGTTTCTTCCTCTCACTCTGCCCCTCTGCCTGCTTGTGCTTTCTTTCTCTTTCAAATAAATAAATAAGATCTTTAAAAAAATTGAAGACATGATAATGTCAACATAAAGAATAGGACATTAGTTTGATAAGACATGAAAACTTACCTTTTTAGATAGTGTTAACCTTGAAAATAAAATAAGCAGTTATTTTACCAGCAAAATGGGTTTAGTTGGGAATAGCAGAGAATTTTAATTCGGGACACAAAAACTATAGCAAAACCAAGACTGAGAACAAAGGAGAGGAACACTTTTTTTTTTTAAGATTTTTAAAATTTATTTGTTAACGAGAGAGAGAGAGAGAGAGAGGCAGAGACATAGGCAGAGGGAGAAACAGGCTCCATGCAGGGAGCCCGATGCAGGACTCGATCCCGGGATCTCGGGATCATGCTCTGGGCTAAAGGCAGACACTCAACTGCTGAGCTACCCAGGTGTCCCTACTTTTTTTTTTTTAATAGAAGAAAGGTAAACATAGTGGGAGGGCATATATATATATATATATATATATATATATATATATATATATAGTCCATTGGAATAAACTGCAACTTCTAAGTGTAGTGGCTTCTCATTGGCTGAGTTGTGACAGTCTGTCATGGGTTTGGCTATTGCCAGGCAAGGAGAAATCTTCCTCCTGCTGGAGTAGTAAAATACAGGCTTCTTCCTGTTGCTTTTCAAAGGTGGGAAGAAACAGTAGGACATGAGCACTCCCACTTCTGGCCTCCTGACTCCATTTTAGTGCAGTTTCCCTTTATTAATTTCCACAAGAGATTACTGAGGAAAAAAGAAAGACTATTAGCCTTTTATTTAAGACAAGGCCAATGAGCCAAGAAAAAAAAATTTTTTTAAAGATTTCACTTATTTATTGGGAGGAGTGGAAGAAGGAAAGGGAGAGAGAAAAAATCCCAAGCAGACTCCGTGCTGAGTGCAGAGCCTGACATGGGGCTTGATCTCACGACCCTGAGATCAGGACCTGAGCTAAAATCAAGAGTCTGATGCTTATCAAGCTGAGTCACCCAGGTGCCCCAAGAAAATCTTGCTATTTTAACAGAGAGAAAGCCAAGTTTTAGTTTTGTATCACTACAATATTTGATACTAGAGCTCTTTTTGAAAATATTATAAGTAATCTCACTAAACTTAAATAAATTTTGACCAGGAAAAACAAAATTTCTTTTCTGTAAACCTTTTATAATTAAAAAAATATCCGTTCATATTTCATCTTGCAAAAATTTTAAAACCACTGGTTATTTTATTTTAGGACAAAACTATTCCTTTTCCTTAACACAAACTTACTTGCATACTTTACAAAGTTGTTTTCCTTTGCCATTATTACTTTTAGTAATGTCATTTATACATTGATTACAATTTTAACTATTAGTAACTTCTATTTTACAGAGAAAACTAAGAGGTAGATCATTTTGAAATGTTTCTCGTATACCAGCATTTTACAATAGACTAGTAAAGCTTGTGAATATATCTCATACCATTTTATAGTTATATACTTTTTTATAGTATAATTTTTCAGTGTGGGCAAATGAAGAATTTTTTAGCAAATCTATCTACAGCCCCTCTGTACTATAAAAAATAAGCAGCAAATAGTATATAAACTTAAACTTAGGCTTAGTAACTAATGTTTCAGTATTTTATCTCACCTAGAAATGATCTAGGTAGTTAGTGAGTATCTGTTAATTTAATTTAGCATGAATGTAAGGTTTTACATTTCCAAAAAGATCTTGGAAACTGTCTTTAAGCTGACATATTATAAAACATAATTATTGTTGAAATAGAGTTTGTCAGAATAATGACTCAGTTTGATTAAAAGCTAATTTATATTTTTGTAATCCTTAGCATCTAGTAGATGTAATACTAGCTTATTTGGCTAGTAAACCCATTAAGTTTAGTAAGATTATACTCCAGTAAAGTAAAAATATGTGCTTGTATTATATGTAAGGTTGATTACTCACAGGACATGGCTGTCTTTATTAAACTAGTCTTGTTTGCCAAAGATCTAGCTAAAGGTTTTGAACTTGAATTTTTAAAACATTTGGGATAGTTTTTATAAGAATACTGGTTTTTTACATTCAAAGTATTAGAAATTGTTTAATTTATGAAAGTCTTAGTAATATTTAATTTGTGTAAATGCTTATTTATTTCTAAGTCATTTGGAATAGAGGATAAGGAGCTCTGTAAGTGAACTTGGTATACTTTTCAGAGATAGGAAAATATTACACATATATAACATATATTTATATATATATAAACATTCAGACAGACATGAAAAGAGATCTCATAGCTTTAATTCTAAATTTTCAGCCATGAGTCAGTTATAAACACAGAAACACAGAACTCACTGGTTTTATATAAGCATTGGCTCTCATCGTTGCCCCACTTTATTTTTTTATGAGAGTTGTGTTTCTGGCAGATGGGACAAATTGAGGTTACCTGCTCAACGTGAAGACTAAAGCTTCCTGCTAATTTGTAGAGGAGGTGGCTTTTAAGACTATTTTTTTGTCCTGATAGTAATTGTATGGAGACTGTAGACTAAGTTTGGAGTGATAGACCAAGAAGAAACAGCCCTTGGGGTGTCTCCAAGGTTCATCTACCTGGATAGAATATCCAGAGCATTTCAAATTAGGTTTCTCAGCATCACGTGGTTGCTTTTGGGATCCCCAAGATTCTGGAGAGCTCCCAGTGGGGAGAGGGGCCTAAAGGACCACATAGTGGCACTAGGCACAGATAATTTGGGATATTGGGAAGCAGTAGTAGCTTCAGGGGAGAGTTAACAAGGAAAAGGGAGTGAAGAAGTCACAAGAGTGAGTGTAGACAGCTCTTTGTTAATGTTTGGCTGTTGTCCGGGAGGAAACCGAGGAAACCGAGGTTGAAAGGGGCCTTTTTGTTTATTTTAAATGGGATATTAAAGGGATGAACTTGGGCAGCCTGGGTGGCTCAGCGGTTTAGCGCCGCCTTCAGCCCAGGGTATGATCCTAGAGACCTGGGATTGAGTCCCACGTCGGGCTCCCTGCATGAAGCCTGCTTCTCCCTCTGCCTGTGTCTCTGTGTCTCTGTCTCTCTGTCTCTCTCTCTGTCTCTTATGAATAAATAAATAAAATCTTTTAAAAAATAAAAATAAAGGGATGAACTTTTGCTTCTGCTTCTACCCCACTTTCATCTTCACTTGATGGAAAGTGTAGAACTGGCTATATGGTCAGACTGAGCACCAGGAGGGGGTTGAAATTCCATCTTGACTGCCATTTATGAGCTACAAAGGGACTGTCATCCCAAATTGTTCATCTGTAAAAAGAGCATGAAAATGCTATTGCCTCGTAATAATAGCTGTGATTACTTAGCAATAAAGAACAAATTACTCCTAACTGTGAAAATAAAGCTGCCACAACAATACGTCTGCACCTGCTTGTGCGTGTGCCGGGCTCCTACACATTTGAGCCTGTGTGCATCGGCATGCGCCACCATTTCCTGCAGCCTGGAGCTCTGACTGCAGTGCCCACTGGGACATGTTAACAATCAATAAGGAAAATGGCTGCCCTGGGCAAAATGGACCTTGGCATGGAGTGTGCTGCACTTTTGCCTGTGCTGTCCACCAGATGGCGCACGAGGATCACAAATTAGGAGTCTTCAGGGTTTGGTGACTCATTTGTGGGGTCACCAGCCTCTGAAAATCAGTGAGCATGTGGCAGTGTTCTCTTTTGTCACCTTCACCTAGCCTGCCAAGGGAGTCTAGGGGGGAAGCTCCTTCCGAGAGAGCTGGGCCCCTGTGGGGCTGGCTGTGTTAAGTCTTCCAGGGTCTGGGCTGAAGACAGGATGGCTTGAGGCTTTTTAGTCAGGACAGAGGGACTGGGATGGGGAACACTTGGAGAAAGAAAGATGGCAGTGGGAATAGGGAGACATGAATTCCACTGTTTCTAGCTAGAAAAAAATCTGTTTTTTAAAACTTCATTGAAGTCATCATGTGTTCTCAAGTGGGAAGGGAGCAGTGGTGCTGGGGTTCTCCCAAAGAGGAGAAAGATTGGTCTCCAGGGTGGGGGTCATGGTGGGCTCTTCTCTTGCCATTCTCTGGAAGAGGAGCCCACTATGGCTCTTCTCTTGCCATTCTCTGGAAGAGGAGCCCACTATGACATCAGCAGGCAGTGGGTAAGAGAGGACTGGTCCCAAAGCACTTGCTCCATAAGGATACTTACTCTTCTTCAGCATCTTGGCTGATTCTGAAGAGAAGAATGTAGCTGCCAAGGTGGGAGAGACCTGGGAGGAAAAGCCCACATCCCTGAGAAGTGGCCAGGAAGACCCAGCTGCACCCTCCCAGGAGCCTGAAGCCCCCAGGACCCCAGAGCTGCAGAGCAGCCCCAGAAGACCTGAGCAGCTTGTGGAACTGCACAGCCAGGCCAGCAGGTAAGGGTTGTACTGTGCTGGGCTCCTGCTACAGCCCGGGTTTTTTGCATGGGCCGCCACCCAGAACAAACCCTAACATGTTAGGCAAACCTGTTACTCTCTTTAAGTATGAGTGGCTAGGAGGTAGTGGGAAGGTGACCAGCAATGAATGCCCTAGGGGTAGATCTTCGTGGGATTCAGTTTGGAGCTATAGTATCAAATCTGTTAGACCAAGCCTGGAACAGAAAAAGTGCACAGAGTACCATGTTTTACGGCAGCCATTTGGGGCATGAAAACCTAGGTCAGGAGAGGGTATGGAATAGCTTTGCTATTAACAGAAATGGAAGGTCTCTGAGGAAAGTGTGTCCTGGTGTGGATGGGAGCTCCCCACAAATAAATGATGTTGGATGAACTCTTCTTCCACTGCTACACTGCCAGCCGGGGTGGCCTTGTATGGCAACATTTGGGTGCTCCCTTTACTCTCTGGAGATTTTCCCCCAAGACGGCCATGAGTTTGGAAATAACCAAGAGCTATGGGCCTAGACACAATATATAAGTACCTCATGTGAGCCAGTTGCAGGTAGCACCCACAAACACATTGAACAAGAAGGCAAGGTCCCTGCCCACTCCCCCTCAGGGAGCACATGGTGCACTAACAAATAAACACTATAGCAATAACATCATAATGATAACCATGAACTTTTGCTGTGTACTGAAAATGTGCAGACACTATTCTTAGGCTTTATGTATACTCACTTCATTCTCATCCCAGCCGTCTAGGGGAGGTACTGTTATTATCTCAGATCTACAGAACAGAAACTGAAGCAGAGGGAAGTTGAATAGGTTGCCAACAGTCATTCAGCCAGGCAGTGGCCTAACAGGGATTAGAAAGCGGACAGAGTCCAGAGCCTGTTTATCGCTGTGCTGTATCTGTTGCCTCTCCATTTGTGATAAGCCCAGAAAAGAAGGAAACTGGGTCCTGTGATGGAGAGAAGCCAGGACAGGGGGTGTTGAAGCTAGGATGGTTGGGGAAAGCTTTTCTGCTAAGAAGGGAAGACACAGGTACAGAGACCAGTGGGAAAGGGAGTTAAGGATAAGCTTATAGACTGAAAGAGGGCTTTGTGGTTGGAGGGTAGGAAATAAGGTGAGGAGGGGGAAGGTGACCAGGTGGGCAGGGCCGGGGCTGGACCTTGTAGACTAGAAGGAGAAGGCTATGGAAGGGATATGGGATGTTACCTGACCAGGGATAGGAGCCCTCCTAGTGGAGGTCTGCCATTGCTCACATGGCAGTCCTAGAAGGATCCTCATGGGATTTTTTTTTTTTAACCTTTCAGCCCACAGTAATTAGAGGGATGGTAGAGCCGAGGGAGCAGTCCACCTGTTACAGTCCATCTCCTACAGTCCACCTCCTACAGTTTCAATGGTTCATTCCTATATCATAGGGTGACATAGGAATAGACACAGGATGACTGGGCACATTGAAACAGGATACTTTATCCAGCCTGGGATGAGAGAGCAAGTACTCCAGAAGGGCTTCCCACAGGAGGTGGTGTTATGTACAAAGGTATGAGACAGATCAGTCAGTATGGCTAGAGATTCAGGTACATATGACAAATTATGAGAAGAAGAGACTGGGGAGCTAGGCAAGGGCAAGATCATGATTGTTCTCCCCACCCCCCACTCTTAAACTAGTTAAAATCTTGGGCACTAGATTCTTTAACAAGGGAGTGGTGCCACAGAGCCTGGGCCAGGTAGAAGCAGCCCCATCCAGACCTTGGTCTGAGCAGCAATATATTGGAGAGAAAGCAAATACAGTTCAGGACAGTGTGTGCTCATAGAGCTTTCCCAAGACCACTGGAGAGTGGGTATATGTAAAGTGGATGGCACAAGATGAGGGGGCAGTGGTAGTTCTAAACAGAATCCCCTCAACTGCAGCGGGCAGCTGTGGCAGCTTTTGGTATGGGACTGGTAACCCAGAAACAGGCAGAGTGAGAGCAAGTAAGGGCTGGGCCAGAGAAAAACCTTGTGAGCCAGCTAGGAGGTCATATTCCAGGCCTAGGGCTGTATGTGCAGCCAAGTGGTAGATATTCAGAAAAACCATCATACCTGTCAGTTTCTTGCCTCTGCTCATGGCAGATGCCTTCCAGAATGAGGTGCATCCAAGTCTCTTCTTTGGTGCTGCCTAAATTCATTTGTTCCTCTTTCCCTTGGTGTTCTGTTCTCCAGAGAGTTCACTGGAGGATGGGGGGTAGAACTGATTCTAGCAAGGGGCTGTCCCACCTAGCGAAGAGGTGAGCTGAACTGTGTCTGTCAAGTCCCTGGTTGCCCCATGCTCTCCTCAAACCAAGTGACTCACAGGCCAAAGCCTTTGACTGTAATAGAGGAGGATACTGTAAGACTAAGGTCTTGCTACTGACTTACAGTGTTACCTGGGTCACTGAGCCTGGATTTTCTTATCTGTAAAGTAATGGTTCTACCCACTGATATCAGGAGCCTTGTAAAAAACAAGCTTGGTGATTTGCATGAGTTGTTTAAAAACATTGGCATATTTTAAAACTCTTTGAAGTGGCAGTCTCAGGAGTAGGCCCCCAAAACCCTGTTTGACCATGGAGGATGTCAGCTCTCAATGTTTACATGTCCACCCCTCCATTTACTTCCTTCAGGGTGAGAAACCCGTCAAGCTGTATGGTCACTGTTAGTGTCACTGCCTCTACTGAGCAGCCTCATGTTTACATCCCAGCCTCCCCAAGTGAATTAGACTCCAGTTCAACCAGGTAAGAAGACACAACCTGGGAGATGTTCTCTGGGCTATATCTTAGCTAAAGGACTTGATTTTTATCCCATGTCACTTCCCTGATGTTAGCTCTGGCGCCACCACTGACTCCCAGAATTTCACTGGTCAAGGGACCACATGATGTAGCCCAAACCTCCCCAATATAACGTCCTGCTTTAAAAAAAAAAGTCCTGTTTGTGGGCCTGGACAGAGTCCCATCATATCCCCTTTCCCTTATTGCAATGAGAAGCTAAGGTGGCACTCTAGTGCTCTGCCATCTGTAGGATCCTGCTGATAATATCTCTTGAGGAATATGTATGGGAAAAGCCAGAGAAAGCCCATTGAGGCCAGGGTCTGTCTCTCTCACATTACTCATTGTGAGGAGAGGTGTACCAGTGCTTCTCCTGAAATATTAGCTGCAGGGAGGCTGAGTGAGATGGAGGGGGTGCAGAGAGATCAGAGGGCCCTCTGAAAACATCAAGCCAGCTTGGTAAAGGCCAAATCCAAGGGCATAGTGAACGCAACATGAGGCTGACTTCCAATGTCACCAGGGACCTATTTAGGACTGAGAAGGGAGAGATTAGATTGTTGGTGGAGATTCATACAGAGTGACAAGGACCAAAAGTCTATGGCTGCAGCTTGGAGGCTCTCTTGGGCCTGGGTAAAAGGAAAGAAAATGCAGTCAGGGGAGGATGGAAAGTTCACTGTACTGTAGCCTGGGGAGGTGGAGGACAAGCTTCCCACAACACAGAGATCTGCATGAAGAAGGAAGATGTACTGACATTAGCTCCAGGGAGCTTTTTCTAGGGTTATCAAATCTGCACATAGCAAGCTGAACCCACAGGTTCAATTCCAGCGCAGTCTACGGAGGGTTCAGCAGTGCAGGAGCTCCTATTTGCCATTTTCCTTGCCTGGTAGTGGCTACAGCCCATCAGCATTTCTACGCCTAGGATTTACCATTAGCTCCTTCATTTCCTTCAAACCAGGTAGGAACCCTTTCCAGCCCTGGACCCCTCTTTTGGGCCAGGCCCAGTCCCTTGGAATCTTTCAGTATACCTCTTTCTGTTGTACTGTGTTCCTTCTACAGCAAAGGGATTCTCTTTGTGAAGGAATACATGAATGCTAGTGAGGTATCCTCCGGGAAGGCAGCATCTTCATGCTATGGCAGGTAAGAGCAAGTCCCAGATTCTTCCATGATCCTGAATCCCCAGTACCTCATCCAGGGCTTGGCCCAGAGTTGTTTCCATATAATCATTTATTGAATGGATGAATGATGTAATTGCTCACAGATATGATTTATGAATTTCAAGCTGTTCTACCTAAGTCAGTGCCTTTGTGTTCCCCCTCTATTGTTAATTCATTCTACATCCCATTTCCCATGCCATCTGTTTCTGCCTAGCTTTGTTTCTTGGTAGACAAGTTTTCTTTAGTATAATTTTGTGAGCATTGCTCTTTACAGAGCTGGTGAGGCCCGTAGGGACTTTCATCCTGTTTCAGAGCACAGGGCTCCTCTCTTAAGCTCCCATGCTCTTTCCAGTATGCCAGGGTGCCTCACATTTGACTGAAGGTCCTGATATATGCATCACTTTTCACTCATCATCTCTTCATCTGGTTGCTTCCTGGTGCCACATGGAAAGATACCTTCATGTACCTCAGTTAAAAAGTAATCCACACTGGGACAGGATTCCTCTGGGAATGGTTTTTTATGACATATCATCTCACTGCTAGGATGAGGATTTTTAGTAACAGAGGGGAGCACCCTGGCCTTATTTCAGGATTGGGCCTCTGGGGATTCTGAACCAGTTTTCAGAAAACTGAAAAGTAGAATATAATGACCATGGGTGTCAAGTTTGAGCCCTAGCCTGATCCCATTGGTTGGGCCATTTTGATACTCAATTTTTCTGAGCCTCAGTTTCTTCATCTTTAACTCCTTAGGGTAGTTTCTGTCAATAACTTCATTGAGACATAATTCACATATCATAAAATTCACTCTTTAAAGTGCATAATTCAGTGGTATTTAGTACATTCACCATGTTTGCAACCATCACCCACATCCAATTCCAGAACATTTTCATCACCCCAAAAGGAAACTCCATAGCCATTAGCAACCCTCCACACCACCAGCCACAGCCCCTGGCCACCATTGATTTATTTTCTGTCTCTATGACTTTTTCAGGGAGGTTTTGAGATTAGAAATAATGTATGCAAGGGAACTCTCCTTGCCATCTAGCATTTGCCTCTATGAGTGTCACTTGACTGTACTCTATTTCCTGGTTTTTCTTCTCCCATTCTCACTACTGTGCTAAGTTTAATTCTTACAGTCTGACAATTTATTTTAAAATTGAATTTTACATTCAGTTAAAATGTTATATCTTATGAAAAAAGCAGCAATGTTCTTTATTGGACAATTGTGTAGTCTAAAGTGATTTTCCCTTTTGCTTTACCTTCCCAGGAAGTTTAGAAATAAGCTTAACGCTCAGAAAAAAAAAAAAAAAAAAAAACCAGAACCTGGGCTGAAACTCTAGCTCACTCCTTACTCTAAGCATGACCTTAGGCAGGTCACTTAACCTCTGAGCTGCAGTTTTTTTCTTTTTTTTTATTTATGTGAAATCGAGTTTTTTTTTTGTGTGTGTGTGTGAAATCGAGTTTCTAATGTTAGCTCCCCATTAAAAAGTTTTACACATCGTATGAGTTAAATAAATCACCCCTGGGGGGCTCCAGCCCACAAGGGCACCTGCTGCCATCCTGGGCCACCTCAAGCATGCACCAGCATGCACACACCCAGTGGTGCATCTACTCCAAGGAGGACAACTCTTTGCACTGCCTTGGCTTGGCCTGGCTTTGGCTCCAGAGAGGTGTGAGATTAGAGAAGATGAAGATGACACCGAGGAGCAGCAGCAACAGCAGGGGTTACTCAGCCTAGAAATCTTCCAGGCTCGCAGTCTTTAGGGGGAAGGCACACAGCCCACCCAAGGAGTGTTCAGAACCCAGGGAGGAGAAAGGCAAAAAGGTGCACTCAAAAACGACCACTGCTTTAATTTGTTTCTATCATTTCTATTCAAGATGTCAACCCCCCCATTAATGAAAAAATGTAAAAACGCATATGTTTGACCAAAAAAAATGAGAAAGAAATGCAGCCCAGGCTCTTGCCTGAAGTGGGGAGAGGCTATCTCATCTCTATTTTATTTTATTTTATTTTATTTTATTTTATTTTCCATCTCCATTTTATTTTATTTTATTTTATTTTATTTTATTTTATTTTATTTATTTATTTTTTATTGGTGTTCAATTTGCCAACATATAGAATAACACCCAGTCCTCATCCCATCAAGTGCCCCCCTCAGCGCCCACCACCTAGTCACCCCCACCCCTTGCCCACCTCCCTTTCTACCACCCCTAGTTCATTTCCCAGAGTTAGGAGTCTCTCATGTTTTGTCACCCTCACTGATATTTCCCACTCATTTTCTATCCTTTCCCCTTTATTCCCTTTCACTATTTTTTATATTCCCCAAATGAATGAGACCATATAATGTTTGTCCTTCTCCGATTGACTTACTTCACTCAGCATAATACCCTCCAGTTCCATCCACGTTGAAGCAAATGGTGGGTATTTGTCGTTTCTAATGGCTGAGGAATATCCCAGTGTATACACAGACCACAGCTTCTTGATCCATTCATCTGTCGATGGACACCGAGGCTCCTTCCACAGTGTGGCTATTGTGGACATTGCTGCTAGAAACATCGGGGTGCAGGTGTCCCGGCGTTTCACTGCATCTGTATCTTTGGAGTAAATCCCCAACAGTGCAATTGCTGGGTCGTAGGGAAGATCTATTTTTAACCGTTTGAGGAACCTCCACACAGTTTTCCAGAGTGGCTGCATTAGTTCACATTCCCACCAACAGTGCAAGAGGGTTCCCTTTTCTCCGCATCCTCTCCAACATTTGTGGTTTCCTGCCTTGTTAATTTTCCCCATTCTCACTGGTGTGAGGTGGGATCTCATTGTGTTTTTTTTTTCTCATTGTGGTTTTGATTTGTGTTTCCTTGTCCATCTCCATCTCCATTTTATTTTATTTTATTTTATTTATTTTTTTTTAATTTTTTTTTTTTATTTATGATAGTCACAGAGAGAGAGAGAGAGGCAGAGACACAGGCGGAGGGAGAAGCAGGCTCCATGCACCGGGAGCCTGATATGGGATTCGATCCCGGGTCTCCAGGATCGCGCCCTGGGCCAAAGGCAGGCACCAAACCGCTGCGCCACCCAGGGATCCCTATTTTATTTTATTTTATTTTATTTTATTTTATTTTATGTATTTATTTTTAAAAGATTTTATTTATTTATTCACGAGAGTCACAGAGAGAGAGAGGCAGAGACACAGGCAGAGGGAGAAGCAGGCTCCATGCAGGGAGCCTGACGTGGGACTCGATCCTGGATCTCCAGGATCACACTCTGGGCTGAAGGCAGCGCTAAACCGCTGAGCTACCGGGGCTGCCCCAATCTCCATTTTAAAAGAGTAACCAGGGATCCCTGGGTGGCGCAGCGGTTTGGCGCCTGCCTTTGGCCCAGGGCGCGATCCTGGAGACCCGGGATCGAATCCCACGTCGGGCTCCCGGTGCATGGAGCCTGCTTCTCCCTCTGCCTGTGTGTGTCTCTGCCTCTCTCTCTCTCTCTGTGTGACTATCACAAATAAATAAAAATTAAAAAAAAATAATTTTAAAAGAGTAACCAGACTGTAGAGAGCTGGGCTGGAGCAAAATAAAAGGGAAACTTCCTGAAAATGAGGTGGGCATGACAATGAGCAGCTGAGAAGGTGTGGGATTTTCCTTGCAAAGGCTTTGTGAAGCAGGATGGAGGAAGGAGGAATGTCTGGCAGCCTGGCTCTGAAGGGATGAACTAGGGCTGGGGGGGTGACTTTTTAGGGGTGCATCCCAACTCTAGATTTTAAGCTGGAAAGGCAGGAGGCAACTTTTCACATTCCCTCCCCAAGTGCAAAACAGTCGCTGTAGGTCTCCCACCCTCCTTAGCAGCCTGGACAGGCCAGACGGCTATGCCCTGGACTCAGGGGTGGAGGTGTGGGGTGGTGGTAGGCCAAGCTGGCGGACTGCTCCAACCCCACGAGCCACTGCTGGCCTCCTACGTCTCTTTTTCCTACCTACAGCACTTTTATAAAAAGTCCTGCACCAAAGCATCTGTGACCTTAGGCACATCCCTCCATCTGTTTGTGTCTGTTTCCTCACTTGTTAATGACAGTATCCACCTCACAGAGTTGTTTTGAGCAGCAGTTTTTCTGGCTACCTCTAAGGGCCACCACATGGCTCCTGCAAGAATGGCAGTATCACTAAAGTGTGTCCCATGGCTTGTAGCTACTCACACTTTCCTGGCAATAGGGTTTTTTTTTTTAAAAAAAAAAAAAAAACATTTGTGTTTATTATCAAAAGTCATATTATTGAAAAATGAAGATGCAAAAAGGAAAAAAAACCCCTTCAATCCCCTCTGTAACTCAAGCACAGGTAATACGTCAGAATGTTTCGTTCTTTTATTTCTTCCCATTTCTAATGTCTGATTTCTGCTGTGAGTGGTCTCCTGGTGACTGTCACACTATACCCCAGATATATATGTGGGAACAAAAGCCCTGATCCCTTCCTACTGGTCAGTGAATCATAACCATCCCTCTTCTCATCTTCCTCAACATAAGAGTATTCTTTGCTCCCCATGCAAGGGGTGTTCTCCAAGAGAATTATGCTTTCCTGTCATGAAGTTCAAAGCTTCCCCTGCCATTCAGCATAACACACGATGGTGGGTCATGCAGAATCATGTCCCAGCTTGTGGCCACAAGGTTAATAATATTAGCAAAGCATTTCCACTCATGACTGTGGTAGTCATCTGGCTCCATCTTCTGCCCACCTCTTCCCCATCACACTCTCTGCAGTGTTAGAAGCATTGAGGACTCATGTGACATGGAGAAGAAACCTGCATGTGACAGCTCTCTCTACTCTGAGAGGTAAGTCTACCATCTTACCAGGGAGCTCTCAGGTCTACAGAGAAGAAACAGCTGAGGGACATTTCCACACTAAATCCATTTGCTTTTGTCTTCTCATTGGCTGCTTCTGATCCACTTGCAAATATGTCAAACCACTGCTTGGATGGTGCTTCCCTTATTGGAAGGTCACACTTGTAGCAACCTTTGAGCCTACCTAGGACCAGAGCGCAAACTCAGAAGGCTACTGAGAAGCAAAATGGTGGTGTCCGAAAGCCCAGGGAGCTCATGTTAGCAGGAGAGGCCCTTGGGTTTGAACATAAATGATCACTTAATGAACCTGCACATATGACCAGAAAGAAAAAAAAAGTAAACTACAAAAGAGAGTGGTGGGTGGAAAAAGAAGAAAAGTGGGTTGCTATCATCAAGAAGCCAAGGTAGAGCCATTCACTGGAATTGAATGAAGGTGCAGAGAATGCTCCATTCAGCAGTTTCAAAAGCTGTCACTAGATGACAGTGGTCATAGGGTGGTCTTAATGATAAAGAAGTCTTATTTTATTTTATTTTATTTTATTTTATTTTATTTTATTTATTTTATTTAGATCTTATTTATTCATGAGAGACACACAGAGAGATGCAGAGACATAGGGAGAGGGAGAAGCAGGCTCCATGCAGGAAGCCCCACGTGGGATTCAATTCTGGGACCCCAGGATCATGCCCTGAGCTGAAGGCAGACACTCAACCGCTGAGCCACCTAGGCATCCCACGAAGTCTTACTTTAAAATTCTTGAAACACAAGAAAAAGAGATCTTAGAGATGCAATTCACTCAGGTCACAGTGGAAGAAACAAGCCTGGAAGGAATAAATAATGTGACTTACGTTACACAGTGAGTTGAAGTTCTACATGCTGACTTCTAGGTTGAGTATCTCCCCTCATGAGTTAGCCTCATTTGAGGACAAGCAAATAAAGACCTAAAGAGGGTCTTTGCAAAGTGGAAAAGCCAGGACAAAAAACCACGTCCCTGACTACTCCTAGGTCAGGGATATTTCTACTGTGTTATCTGACTAACTATGAGCTGAAACTGATGATGGTAAAATACATGGGGGGAACAGGGCTTTGATGAAGGTCGGAATCTTTAGCAACACTGTCAAGAGATTGAGCCCTGAGCCAACGGCATTATAAGGGACTAAACCTGAGATACTCATGGTAATTCTGGGCCCTTGAAGGGAGGAGCCTGTGTGACTCCAGGTTGATAGCACCACCTCTAGCTCCTGTCAAAAGCATACCCCAATCTCTGGAAGAAAGCACTCCCAATTTACACCTGAAGGATGAGGGCAGGCAGGCACTTTTAGTAGGTTCTCTCTGAGGAGGAAAATCAGGAGTGACTCAGGATAAAAGGCAGGGATCCTCGAAGTGGGGAGATACTCAACCTAGAAGTCAGTGTGTAGAACTTCAATATGAGGTCCCATGTTTCTACAGCCAGACTGTCTTTGTGATTTTCCTTGAAGTATCACGGGGCAGAGTGGATCCAAGAGTATAGGGTGTAAGAGGCAGGGTTTAGTGGTCTCATGCTTGAAGAGAAGGATGATCAAGACAGGAGGCCAGATAGGGCATACAAGGGAATGTCCCTTTAGAAGAAGACATGGGTCTTCCTGTTCTAGAGGGAAGTAGTGCCCCCAATATGCTAGGCAAGGGGTCAGGGAGAGGCAAGCTGTCTGGAATAAAAATCATACCAGGAGGTCCTGTGGTCCTCATATGATTATGAGTAGGGTAAAGACATGACCAATTTATGGAAATATCATAAGGGTCTATAGTGGGCTGAGGCCCAGTCCAGCCCAGGGATATGCAATTAATTGCACACTACAGAAAAAGATAGGAGCCTGAGAATCTAGGCATCTAGGCCTAGCTGTGTCAGGCCAGGTCCTGCTGCATCACATCAGTAGTCTGCATGCCAGCCTGACTGCAAGATTCTTGTTTTTCATCTCACAGACCAAGTGGAGGGATCTGTACTTACTGCAACCAGGAGATAAGAGACTGTCCAAAGATTACTCTAGAGCATCTTGGCATCTGCTGCCATGACTATTGTTTTAAGGTAAGGAAGAAGGGTGGTGCTGCTAACATTGTCCAGAGTTAGGGAGCTTCGTGGATCAAAGAGTGTAAAGAAGTCTTGATCTCTGTGTGATTGTGCTCCACATCAGATCCTTCGCAGGACTGGGAGCTGAATGAGCAGAGGGGGTTGAGGATGCCAGCAATCATTCTCCACTGTGCTCAGCATCCTTTGCAAACTGGAAACCAGAAGACTCAGCCCAGGGCACTCTTGTCCTTTAGGTGTTCACTAAAGTGTCAGGTCTAAGAGTCATGAGGACAGCAGAGCTACACTCCTGTAATAGCCTTCCTTTTTTATTAGATTTTCGTATCACCTTCTTTGGACCTTACACATCACAATTAAAGTCCCACAGCCCTCCTATGACAGCAATGACTTACTTTATGTATGACCTCAGATTGAGTACCCTATGTGGACTACCTCACCAGACCCTCATGATAACTTGCCAGTGTGCCTATTTTATATATGAAGAAACAGAGGCTCAGAGAGCCTCAGTAACTTGCCCAAGCTCACCCAGATAATAAGTAGTGGATTTAGGGCTCAAATCCAGGCCCATTTCTGAAGCCTAGGCTCCTAACTACTATGTGATCACCCTGCCTGCCAATTTATGTGTTTGTTTGTTTGTTTGAAGTTTGTCTCTCTTTTCTACTGTTTTTTATTATCTGCTTCAAAGTCCAGGATGTGCCATCAGCTCAGTGTTGACTTCTAGCTTGCTTTCTCTTTCAGTGTGGGATTTGCAGTAAACCAATGGGTGAGCTCCTGGATCAGATCTTCCTTCACCATGACACCATCCACTGCGGAAAATGCTATGAGAAGCTCTTCTAGGTGGGTGCCAAGTAGCAAGGAAACTTATTAGGGAAAGGAAATGTGCCCTGGTCTCTCCCCAAGTCTCAACCCAGGATACTGCTGTCTTAACCTTTATATTTAGGGAAACCCTATGAGACTTTGAAGTTTTAGGTGGCACAAAGACCCTCTCCACAGATGCTTCTAAGTTACAGGGGTCATGGTCTCTTTCTTTCAAGAAACACCTTCCATGCACCACCTTAGGTGAGCCCTCCAGCTGTGTTGGGATGCTGGCCAGGCCTATGCTGTTAGCCTCATTTGAGGACAAGCAAATAAAGACCTAACAAGGAAAATGGCCTGGGGAAACACCTAGCTGGATGATGACAGAATCAGGATCTCAACACAGGACTTCGAATTCAAATCCAGGGCTCTCTGCTACATTCCCTTGGACCACCTCCACCATTGCTTATATAGCATCAGATCAGGACTGAAAAGCCAAGGTGTTCAGTAAAACAAGATACAGGTAGGTGGCCAGCAGCAGGTAAAGGCCAGGATAAGTGGGCATATGTCGGAGGGGATGGTGTCATCCTGGAGCTGGCCTAACCAGGAAGGGCTGCTTGGGCAGCCTCTGGACTGCATTTTCAACACTGCCTGAAGACAGGTTTGAATGCTAAATGCCAGCAGAATGGACCCCAGTGTCTGAGCTGCATGGGTCCCAGTGCCTATAAGACACTGCCTTTCCAGATCCTGGCAGCCCCTCCTCCTTAACACCTCCTCAGCTAGAAGCACAGAGCAGAATATCTACCTTGAAGGCAGTGGGAATGGGTAGCAATCAGGCTATCCACCAGCTACAAGCCTGTTCTGCATTCTCTCTAGAAGACATATTAACCTGGACTATTACTCCTAATGCTTGGAGACATCAACCACCCCAAGAACCTCTGACTGGTTATTGGATTGGATCTGTATTTCCAATCTCATGGCTACTACTATTTTCTTTTAGCTCTTCCAGGCTGAGAAGAAGCTGATGACTCCTGGACAAGTTTGGCTGTCCCCAGTTGCCCCAAGTTGCTGGCTCTTCTTCCCTCACTCTTTTCTCTCCCCATTTGATTTCTTCATGTTTTTCCCCTCTCAAGTTGAACTGCTTACATCCAGTAGAGTATCTTAATGATGCTATGATAATTACTTGTGTGTGTAGCTTTTTATAGCTTAGAAAGCACTTTATGTCCATGATCTTATTTCAGGCCCAAGAAAAAAAAAGGATTGAACAAAAATTTAATCTTAGCTTTCCTAAGACAGCTTGGCCTCCTGATGAGTTTAGGTGGCCTGGAATGATAGGCAGGAGTGTGGGTTTCAGTGTGTCCTGACTTTTGGGACAAAGAGCAAACCCACATTCTAGGCCACAGCTCTAAGTGTACCTTTGGGAATTGAAAGCAAGAGATTCCCTAAAGCTTCTGAGGGGCCAAGTTGAAGACTTTTGATGATGTCCGGTGGGTGAATTGCAGACATTGAATGCTAGTGATTGGCATAGGCTAATATTTGGCTTATCTATTTGAAATATATATATATATATATGAATATATATTTAACTTTCCATACACATTTAAAAGTAGTTAGTTGCTTTTGATTTAATTATATCAGATTTTAATTATCTTCTCCTCACTTTTCACTATAATTGAGACATTTTTTTTTTCCTGCAGGCATGTGGGCATGTATTAGAAAATCTATACAATTAAGTTTAAATTCTTAGGAGGCCACTGACCAAAGGGACATCTGTGTCTGAATCTTGATTGCGGATTAATACCTTTTCCCTCAATTCCTAATAATTACACAGAAATCTTCTAAAGTAAGTTTTAGGGTGCATAGACTCTAGCAGGATTCAGAAGGGAGAAAAGCAGCTAATATTTCTTAAGGCCTTACTACATATCAGGCATTATCACAGAGTGGTGGCATTAATCTTCATACTAATCTTAGGCAGAGGGTATTCTTGTCCCCAATTTACCAAAGAAGATATTGAGGCTCAGAAGATGGTCATTGCATTGTGTGGAACCATTGCTGTCTCTCTCCAGAACCCATGTTCTGTTCAGTAACAGTAACCACAACACCAAGCATTGATTTAGCACTGACTGTGTACCAAGCACTGTGTAGAGGTTACCTCATTTTAATAGGTAACACTGCCCTCCTCAGGTGTCCCCTGAGGAATACTCTTAGAAAGAGAGGAAAGTAGGAAATCATTCCCCTCCTCTGGGCATCCTAGGTCTCCCCATTAAGTACCACAAATGCCAACTGCCCGCCTTCCCTCTCCTCCCCTTTCCATGAGAACAATTCTGAACTAAGATGCTCTTCTGAACTCAGATTTCTCTGCTGAGTAGAGATTTGACTCACAGACCTTCCCAAAGAAGAGCTTGTCAACCCAGGGAAAGTTTCAGTAAGCTAGCTGATCTGAGCCCAGGTCCTTCAGGAACTTATTGTTCACTACAGACTGTCCCAAGATAGCAGCAACTGCTGCGGTCCCAAGTACTTGGAACACAGAAACCTGTTGGCAGTCTAAAGAGATTGCAGGCCCATCCTGCAATAAGCTAATACTCTGTTCAGGTTCAACTAAGCTCCTCTGCCTTTGGGACCAGCATCACTGTGTAAGGTCCTTGAGAGGAAAACAACCTGAGATGTTTTTCTGATGAAAAATGAGGGTCTCTTCTATTGATTTAATTAGAAAGTGTCTCCATCTCTCTCCAGGTTGAGTCCTATGCACATTGGCTAGTGGACTTGTCTTCCTACCAAATGATCAGAGAGGAACACTGCATTTATTTGCATAGATGTGCATTAGATTTGCTCTGGAGGGGGAGAGTGGTACAATATGTCATGTACCAACACTAAATGTGAGCTGGTATTCCTTGTCTACAGCAAAGGACTTGTCACTTGGGAGGCACTGATACATAGGTGCTAAATGAATGAGTAAAAGGGAAAGAAACGCTGCTCTTTAGTATGGGAGGTTCTGACCCTGAGTCAGTATATACCCAGTTGGTGGGTACAGAGTAAAGACGTCCAAGATAGGCTGACTTCTCCACCTTTAATATACACACTCTGCCTTTAACGGAGTTTTTGAACCAATATGCAAGAAATTGATAGCTTGTAAGATCAATATTGATTTCTATTCAGAACAACCTTTCATGCTAAAAAGGCACAGAATTCTCCAGACTTAAGAGAGGTGGTTGCATTATACTTTTGCTTCTTTTTAATTGTCTAGTGTTTTAATCGCATTTGCTTAACCCAGATTAATGTACACAATTATAATAAATGTTGAGATATTGCATGTGTCAATGTTGTCAATGTTAAGGTTTCCTTTTTTTTTTTAAGTATAATTAGTTGGTGTATTTGGCTATGTAATTTATTTTCTCCTATTGCCTGAAGCCATTGTTTACAAAAGCTAATAAATACTTTAAGAAGTATCAAATCTAAAAAGAAAAAAAATAGCAAAATGTAGAAATCATGCATGCACAGGATGTGTGGAATTCTAGACAGGTCAAATCTTAATAAAAATATTTTATTCTTTTGGGTCCATCCTCCCCTTCATTACCACTGCAGACAAATGGCCATCTAGTCCTTATTGCACACTTGCAATGACCAGCTCAGCCCTGTACAAACTTGTTCTGTCTCTGGACAGGTCCAGTTTCAGAAAATGCATTCTTCAGTTGAGTTAAAATCTGTTTCCCTTTATTGCCCACTGGTAATACATCATCCCTCTCCTATATGCCAATCCCTAAAGTAGATGAAGATACTTATGGGGTTCTCCCTTCAACTTAAACACCCCTGCACCCATCAACTCTTCTTTGACAGTAATTCTAAATATGTATCTCTCAAACACTCCTCTCAAAGATACTCGCACACACACATTCATCCATCCTCCAGATGTGCATCAATAGTCAAGACTTTCATCTTGCTTATTAAGGCCAGTGCTACAGAATCCTGTTGAATTGTCATACTGCCTGTCAAGTGATCCATGCTTCTGAGTTTTGTATCCAAACTACGGTTTGCATGCTATCTGTGTCTTGATCCAGCCCAGGGACAAAAAAAATGTAATCAAAAAGTTAGTCCAAAGATAGCAGACATGCTAGAGAAATCCTTCCACTACTGAGCAGAGACCTTGGAACCCAATGTTCCTTAGCTATTGAACTAGTGTCCCTGGAGCTACTTTTCACCCCAACCTCAGTCACCATTTTGCTTACTTGAGTACAATTGGGAAAAGAAGAGATTTTACTACTTTAGAAGACAAGGACTACAGCAGTAGCTCCTAACAAGATGTTTCTAGGACTCTCTTTTGGTGACATTATATGACACAGACAGTATATGACAATATATGACACAAAAAAATGCAATAGTGTTATTTTGAAAAATCACTTTGCATACTAAGTTTCCACCAGCAGATTGACCCCAGTACTTAGTCTGTATTCCTCCTGCTCCAACCCCATAGATCTGCACCCCATCCATGGACCCTTATGTGGTGTCCATGTAACACATTCTTCTAGTGATGCTTCTTTGCACAATATCATCTCCCTGTGAAGGTCCCAAGGAAGGAAAAGTTTCACGGGGAACCAACACTGGTTCCATTGAATTGGAAGTTGACACTGCCACCTGGAAATTTGGGGCCTCTCATACCACTGAACCAACAAAGAGAGTTACTGGCTCGTTGATTGCTCCTCATTATCAAGGGGAAATAGGGTTGCTGCTACACAGTGGGGGCAGGAAGGACCATGTCTGCAACCTAGGATATTGATCCTCTCAGAGTATCTCTTAGTGCTCCCTTGTCCAATAATATAAGTTAATGGAAAACTACAGTAACTCATGCAGGCAGGACCACTAAGCACTGAGATTGGTCAGGAACAAAGGTTTTTATCCTCCCACCAGGTAGATAATCACAACCACCATGGTCATAGGGAACGAATGAGGTCATAGGGAACTTGAAATACTGCTTGAGGAAGGAAGTTATAAATACTGACTATAACCTCATGATTAGCTGCAGAAGTAAAAGTTATAGAAGCTATGCATATTTTGTTTTGCTTTGTTTTAAATTTGAATCTACTAGCCCAATTTTCCCTTCTCTCATTTGTTAATCATCATGTAAATTGTGTGGATGGTGCTTAATCTTATAACTTAGTCTGTGGACTACAGCATATCAAAATGTAATTGTGACAGAACCAGAAAAGGAACATACATCCCCCAGATAATGAGAGTGTGTCTAATGGGATTTTTGACACCCCTTCTTGGAGAAGATAAGGGCATAGTCACCTATACGAAGGATGCATACATTATGTTAAACAGAAGCATAGTGTTGCTACTGATCATTTGTGAGAAAAATATAGATAGAAGAGTATTATGGGTGATGAGTGGTCAGAGGTGGGCCATGCTGGATTGGCTTTAGCAACTAGGCAGCATGCTTGCCTCTTTGTACTTACTCTCCTCAATATAAGGGAGAATCCTGAGAAATACGCATCACAGAATCCATCATTAGAGTGCTTCTGGGCTCAGTTCTCCAGGTACTCGAGTACTCTGAGAAGTACTTATTCCAGATTTGGAAGCCCTTATTTTCTGGCAGCACCAATGGACACTATGGGATGTCAAAAATAGGGTACACGTGGAAAATGTCCTCGGATCACCCATGACAGTCCTTTAGGCAGCTGGAATCATTGGGGTTTTTCCCTTATGTTCCAAGGGCAGCCTCCTTGATCTTTGCTGCTTCAGCCTTCTATTGATTGTGTAAGCCACTGATTCCCCGTTCTCAAGCCCCCCCTGCTTGAGAAAGACTGGCACTGCTTTCCTGATGGGCTTCCTTATTAATGCTATCTCCACCTAAATTTCTTCTACATGAATGGCCTCTGCAACATACACTCTGCCTATGAATGTTTTCTACCACACCATCTCTTTTGTGAAAGACCCATATTCCAGGCCCTCCTCACTATGCTCTGTTTTTAAATACTTTCTTCACAGGAATTCCTGGGGTTGCAAGCAGCATTCATGGGTAGGGCCCAGTGTTAAGAAGACATTTTGGCAAATTTTTGACGTCCTTCAAATACCCTCAGGATCCTGGACATGCCAGGAAGTGAGCTTCCTTATTCATTTGTAAGGCTGGGAACTCTGTAGGCCAGGCACCAGACTATTTTTCCCAAGAGAGTTTTTAAAGCATTGGTTTCATAAACTCAACCTTAGTTACTCAAAATTATCAGGTCATATCTTATTTCTATCAGCATCATTCTCAAATACAACATTTTAGTCAAAGCCCTGGTTATATAATCAGTGTTTCCAATTACATCCTATTAACAAGGAGGGCAGGTTCTTGTTGAATCCAGGCAAAAAACTGTATTGCCACAAAATGCATAAAAAGAATTCTCAAATTCTGGAGGGATAGGGCAGGGAAGAAAAGATAAGTATTTCATTTCTGTTTCTAAAAGTATAGTTTTGAATCGTTACAAGTTGTAGATAGCTTAAAAGAAATGACAAAGAAGGTCCTTATAGCTAGAAAATAGAACATTGAAGAATCAGCAATATTCCATAAAAAATCCATAATCATCTTTCATGAATTCATTCAGTCCTATGTAATCAGTTCTTCTCCTGCTCAGTCTTGGGTTAGCAGTTTCATAAACCCAGCAGTTTCTTCATTAGAGTTCTGGAAATTATGGCTCAGTTTAGTGGTAGGATCTCAAAGTTATTTAAGCCATGCCATCAGAAACCCATGTCTAAGAGCACCTGCCATAGTCTTTTCCATGGGGGTTTGAGAAAGTCCCTTTTTCTTGCATATGAGGCATTCTGGCTTGTAGCTAATAGCAAGTGCTTTCACGGAAAACTCAGCGTAAAACAAAAAACTGTGTATGACAAAAAACTTAACATGGCAATGGTTAAAGATCTGATGAGGGTTCATTACAGAAATAATGCAATTGAGAGGGAAATATGGTTGTTTCTGGGGCATGCAACATTTTAAAAGATTACTAAAATGATGACTGATAACACTATACTATTGTTTAATATTGTACAAAGCAGCACCAGGATATATCACAGATAGCAAGGGCTTTGCAAATCTCTAGGAACTTCATACAATTTCTGAAATATATATATATATATATATATTTGTTTTTCTTTACCTGCTCAGAACAAGGTTTTTTAAAAAAATAATAATTAATTTATTTTTTATTGGTGCTCAATTTGCCAACATACAGAATAACACCCAGTGCTCATCCCGTCAAGTGCCCCCCTCAGTGCCCGTCACCCATTCACCCCCACCCCCTGCCCTCCTCCCCTTCCACCACCCCTAGTTCGTTTCCCAGAGTTAGGAGTCTTTATGTTCTGTCTCCCTTTCTGATATTTCCTACCCATTTAAATATATATTAATAATATCTTACCTATGCAAATTTAACCTAGGGAAGATTAGACATCTCTTCTGATTTGACAAAGCTTCTGATGCAACTCAGTGTATCAAATAAATCTAATTGTCTCTCACATATCTGTTTTTATAAGGTGAAAGATCCTCTGTGATTTTCCAGGGTCACTCTGGGAAAACCGAAAGAAAGCTTGAAATCAAGAATATATATCACTTAGGATTTGAGTTTAAGATGGCAAAAGTTCAAAGTTGCCAGGAAATTTAAACACTTGGTTAAATAATACCATGGGTAGTTGAGAAACATAACCTGGCTATCTAACCAAAGTGGCAAAATATTTAAGTAAATATAGGAGGTGATACATTATAAAGAACCTTAGTTTTGTTTTGTTTAGTTTTTATTCAAAAGTGAGAAGACTGGGATCCCTGGGTGGCTCAACGGTTTGGCGCCTGCCTTTGGCCCAGGGCGTGATCCTGGAGTCCCGGGATCGAGTCCCCCATCGGCCTCCCTGCATGGAGCCTGCTTCTCCCTCTGCCTGTGTCTCTGCCTCTCTCTCTCTCTCTCTCTCTCTCTGTGTGTGTGTCTCATGAATAAATAAAGTCTTAAAAAATAAATAAATAAAAGTAAGAAGACTTCTCAGGGCGCCTGAATGGCAGAGTCAGTTAAGTGTCCCACTGTTTGTTTCAGGTCAGGTGGTGAGCTCAGCGTCATGAGATAGAGCCCTGAGTCAGGCTCCATGCTCAGCATGGAGTCTGCGTAAGACTCTCTCTGCCTCCTTTGCCTGTCTCCCTCACCCACTGCTGCTCCCTTAAATAAATAAATCTGTAAAGGTTATTAAGAAGACTTCTCAAGTAATTAAGAATATTAAAATCTACATGAGGCAAAGAAAATCATTCTGATAAGACAGAAGCTTTGCTTTTTAGGCGGATTATTCAAAAAGTAAAGAAAAACTTTTACCAACTCTTATTAAAAGCAGACCAATAACGTAAGAACAGATTTCAATTTTAACAGAGAAAATAAAATACTAGTTTTGCATCAGTGTACTGTTTAATATTAGAGCTCATTTTAAAAATATCATAAATAAACCTATGAAACTTTAGCCAGCTTTGACCACTAGAAGTAAAATTTCTTTTCTGTGAACATTCTACTTTTCATACCCATTCAGGTGTCACCCTACATTTCCATCTTTCCCATTCTGAAACCAGTCAGAATGGTAGGGTAAAATGACTCTTTTTTCTTAACAAAAACACATTATACATACTTTACATACTTAATTTAGCATAAGTCTGGGGTTATAGGTTATCCCAAGATCTTGGAAACCATATTTAGGACTGACTACTACATATGAAACATAGTTAACTGTTGTTAAAGTTTTTCAAAGTTCTGTTTTATTAATTCCTGAGAATGTTAAGAGTATTCAATTATAAAAACACTTAATTATCTCTAAACCAAGTTCCTCAAAGAGATTTTATAATTTAATTTGTCAGTACCATCAGGAGCAGGAAATATTACATATGCATACCTATATACAAAAACATACATATAAATAGCTCCTGGGGATGTAATGCACAGCATGGCGACTATAGTTAATACCATATTGTGTTTTTGAAAGGTGCTGGGAGATCTTAAAAATTCTTACAAGGAAAAAATGTGTAACTAAGTGTAGTAATGGCTGTTAACTTGCTTTATTGGGATCATATTGCACTATATACAAACAGCAAATCATTGTGTTTTACACCTAAAAGTAATACAACATTGTAAGTTTTCAGGGGTATTTCTTAATTTTTGCTGTTTTCCAGGATCACAGAGCCAGAAAACCTCTTTCCATGCTATGGGTTTGAGATACCTTGTGATACTAGTAATAACGGCAGCTGAGTGGTAACTGCATAGTCACAGTGAACTGGTGTTATGAGAACCCTGAGGTAAAATGTCCCAACTGGGGTCTGTGACTCTCTGACAATACCAGGTAGCAGCTTTTTCTTGGCAGTGGAAGGAGATTGATTCAGTAGATTCTCAATAGTGTGTTAAGGTTTGTTGAGGTCTGTGTTCCCCTTCTCAGACATAGGAAACACCTGCAGTTACAGGGAATGAGGTGATGTCTGCAAATATATATATATATTTTAAAGATTTTATTTATTTATTTATTCATGAGAGACACAGAGAGAGAGAGAGAGAGGTACAGACACAGGCAGAGGGAGAAGCAGGCTCCATGCAGGGAGCCCGAAGTGGGACTCGATCCCCAGTCTCCAGGATCAGGCCCTGGGCTGAAGGCGGCGCTAAACCACTGAGCCACCTGGGGTGCCCAATGTCTACAAATATCTTGCCTGGTAACCTTTGAATCAATATTTTGTTTTCTTTAAATATTTTTTGTTAAAACATTATAGAAAAGTCTATTCTTTTGAATACCAAATAAAACAAAGGAAATCTGTTCTGTCAGCAAAGCCCCAGAAGTTCTGGTTCTGAAGTAATTACAGGCTTCAGAACCTTGGTACTGAAAGCGATAGTTACTGCAAAATGCAAAATCTCAGTTCACTCCAGTCCTCCTAACTCAGACCAGCATTTTTATCAAGATTTGTGCACACCTTCCAGTATGCTGCCTGTGCCCTACCCATGTTCTTTTCCCAAATCGTGTTTTAGGATCCTGTGGGTCTCAGGGTGAATATTCCGTCTTCCCTATAAGGAAAAAAGCGTACTTCATAAAAGAGCCAGAAGGAGTTTGGGTACCAGGTGAGAAATCCTTGGTCAATAAGTCAAGACAATAATGGCAAAATGCAATCTTTTGATAGTTTTCTGTCTCTTGGTGAAGAGGGCATGAACCCTGTGAAATATAGGAAGCAGCTGTATTTTTGCCATCATCCCCTAGAATACAGCACAATAAAAAATAAACAGGGCTAAGAGCTTTCCTTTATTGCCAACCCAGTGGGGCTTTACTTTTGTACCCAGGAGCAATGATAGCTGGAATATTCAAATGGGGAGAGCAACTGCTGACTGTCACAGCATGGCTTCTGTCCAGTGGGAGAAGAGATACATGCAACAGGAACTGCAATGGCTGCTAGGCCTGGCATGGCACATGATGGGTCTGCTGGTCCCCTTTGAGCAAATCCAAAGCCACACTAGATCCAGTTCTTTAATGTAAGCTGCCCCTCAGTTTGAATCAAACAGTCATTCCAGGCATAACAGGGACAGGGGCAGGAGGCAGGAAGAAAAGCCCCCTTTTGAGGAGGTAGGTATGTGCCATACTTCTAAGAGAGCAGCTGGGAGCAGGCCATGCACAGCTCCATAGGGGGTTTGTCACCCAAGAACATCTTCCTGCCACCACCAGCTCCCAGCCCAGTCTGCACTATGGCAGAAGTGAGGAGAGACACATGGTGGCTGTGGTTGGTGCTCAGGTTCTCTGTCTTGGACACATCTCCATCAGGTATGGCATAGGACCTGGGGCACAGAGAGCAACCAGAGGATACCCACCAATGACCCTTGCCATCTTCCCTGGCATCCCAGGGATTGGTGGCTGTAAGTTTCCCCTGGAAGTGGTATCCCATTAGATCAGGTCTGGTACCCCACCAGCTTTGGCTTCAGGACTTGCACTTAGGTGGGGATGGGGTCTGGGTGGGTGCAAACGACTTCACATAGGGCAGGGCTTGTAAAGTGGTGGTGCTTGGTAGGGGCCCTTGGGCCAGAAGTTGAGTTTCGGTGGGGGTGGTACTTGAAGGCAGGGGTGAGGCATGGAAAGGGGTGAGAATTGGCAGTGGGGTCACAGTTTTGTGGTGTGTGGCAATAGTCTTACTGCAGGATTGCTTCTCCTCTAGCAGTGGATCCTTGTTTAGCAGTTTCATGTATCCATGCACCAGAGTAGTTGTGGACACCTCTGCAGACTCAGAATTGGTATAGCCTGAGCAGGGGCATGTGAGGCACAACAATAGCAAGATATTTCTGCTTTACTTTTGACAGATCCAGTGGATTAGTACTCACCCCAAGGCCAGAAACTGCCTTCTTGAGGATAGAACTAAAGGGCAGATTACATGTTGAGTGCTGGTGGAATCCCAGAATCTGCACTGCCAGTGGGGCCTTAGAAGTGAGACACTGAAGTGAGCCTATGTTGGGAGGGGCTTCTGTGCTCTGGCAAAGGAGGGGAGGGGCTGCGTGACAAGATTTACATTCTCTGCAGGGCAGGTCACCCCCTAGGGTAAGAATTGTCTATCTCTTGCAGTGTGACACTTTAGACCCTTTCTAGGTCCTTTTTCTGCCTTCACACAATTGAACCATAAGCTCTTGTTTTTTCAGCACTAGATCCTTGCTGCCCATTCCCCATCTCTCCTCCCTCCCTCACAACCCGGTTACTAGGACACTTCACTGGTTAGAGGCCAGTGACATCACCTGTTGCTTCTCAATGGTCTTAACTTCACCATATGATACCACTTTGTGATAGAAATCCACGGTCCATGTGTTCTCAGTAGCCATGGCAACACTGCACCTTGTCACACACTTTCCACACCCATTGCATTGTGGAGAGCTCCAGCCATCTTTCTCATCTGTCAGGCATTTTATGAGGAAGGGGAACTCCAAATTTCCTTTCTTTAGCCTTTGCCCTGGCAAAGGAGGTGCCAGGTGCCCTGGGCCTGTATAGCCCCAGGGTGCAGAATGCAATAGTCTCATGTTTTCTCCTGCTCAGAGGTTCAGGAAGGAGGAAAATGCTAAGGCAGTCTTCATTGAATTTGCTGACTCTGTCAATTACACTATGATGCTCAAATACCAGGAAATGGAGGTGCCTGGGAAGAGGAAGTAAAACCCTGGAACCCTGATGACGAATTTATCAATAGACTGCACTGCTTCCTGAAAGACAACAGCCAGAGCATGGTAGATGTCAGCAAAACACTGGGGTATAGCAACCACTGAGGACATGGAGCCAGAGGGTTTGGCCCAAGTCAAACCACCAGTTTTGCAGCACTTGAAAGAAAGCATGTGGTACTGAAAACTGAAAGTGTTTTTCAGGTAGCACTTTCCCAGGCCCAGCCAAAGAAAAGTTTGATTTAAAAAAAATTTTTTTTATTGGAGTTCAGTTTGCCAACATATAGCATAATACCCAGTGCTCATCCCACCAAGTGCCCCCCTCAGTGCCCATCACCCAGTCACCCCAAACCCCCCACCCACTTCCCCTTCCACTACCCCTTGTTCATTTCCCAGAGTTAGGTGTCTCTCATGTTTTGTCACCCTCACTGATATTTTCACTCATTTTCCCTCCTTTCCCTTTATTCCCCTTCACTAATTTTTATATTCCCCAAATGAATGAGACCATATAATGTTTGTCCTTCTCTGATTGACTTATTTCACTCAGCATAATACCCTCCAGTTCCATCCACGTTGAAGAAAATGGTGGGTATTTGTTGTTTCTAATGGCTGAGGAATATTCCGTTGTATATATAGACCACATCTTCTTTTTTTAAAATTTCTTTTTATTGGAGTTCAATTTGCCAACATATAGCATAACACCTAGTGCTCATCCCATCAAGTGCCCACCTCGGTGCCCGTCACCCAGTCCCCCAACCCCCCGCCCACCTCCTCTTCCACCACCCCTTGTTCATTTCCCAGAGTTAGGAGTCTCTCATGTTCTGTCACCCTCTCTGATATTTCCCACTCATTTTCTCTCCTTTCCCCTTTATTCCCTTTCACTATTTTTTATATTCCCCAAATGAATGAGAACATATCATGTTTGTCCTACTCTGATTGACTTATTTCATTCAGCATAATACCCTCCAGTTCCATCCACGTCGAAGCAAATGGTGGATATTTGTCGTTTCTAAGTAATATTAGGCTGAGTAATATTCCATCGTATACATAGACCACATTTTCTTTATCCTTTCATCTTTCGATGGACACCGAGGCTCCTTCCACAGTTTGGCTATTGTGGACATTGCTGCTGTAAACATCGGGGTGCAGGTATCCCGGCGTTTCACTGCATCTGTATCTTTGGGGTAAATCCCCAGCAGTGCAATTGCTGGGTCATAGGGCAGATCTATTTTTAACTCTTTGAGGAACCTCCACACAGTGTTCCAGAGTGGCTGCACCAGTTCACATTCCCACCAACAGTGCAAGAGGGTTCCCTTTTCTCCACATCCTCTCCAACATTTGTTGTTTCCGGTCTTGTTGATTTCCCCATTCTCACTGGTGTGAGGTGGTATCTCATTGTGGTTTTGATTTATATTTCCCTGACGGCCAGTGATGCAGAGCATTTTCTCACGTGCTTGTTGACCATGTCTATGTCTTCCTCTGTGAAATTTCCGTTCATGTCTCTTGCCCATTTCATCATTGGATTGTTTGCTTCTTGGGTGTTGAGTATAATAAGCTCTTTATAGATCTTGGATACTAGCCCTTTATCTGATAGGTCATTTGCAAATATCTTCTCCCATTCTGTAGGTTGTCGTTGAGTTTTGTTGACTGTTTCTTTTGCTGTGCGGAAGGTTCTTATCTTGATGAAGTCCCAATAATTCATTTTTGCTTTTGTTTCGGAACTTCTAGGAAAAACCCACAGCATATTTCACTTTAATGGTGAAAACCTTTTTCTCCAATATCAGCAACAAGGCAAGGATGTTTGTTCTTATCACTTCCATTCAGTATTGCTCTGCAGGCCCTATCCATGGAAATTAGACATAAAATGAAGTAAAATGTATCCAGATTGGAAAGGAAGAAATGAAACCATTTCTACTTGTTAATACATAATCTTGCATATAGACAACCTTAAGGAATACATAAGGAAACTAATGGAGTTCATATATGAGTTCAGCAAAGTTGTAGGCTACAAGATAAATATATAAAAATCAGTTACATTTCTATAAACTAGCAATAAACAATATGGAAATGAACTGAAGGAAACACTTCCATCTACAATAGTATCCAAAAGAATAAAAAACTTAGTAATAAATTTAATCAAAGAAGTGAAAGATCTGAACTCTGAAATCTATAAAACATTGTTGAAAGAAGTTAAAGACCTGCATAAGTGGAAATACATCCTGTGCTCATAAAAGACTTAATATCATTGACAGTATTCTCCAAATTGATCCAAAGACTGAATGCATTCCTTATAAAAATCCAAATGGCTTTTTTTCAGAAATGGGGAAGCCAATCTTAAAGTTTATATGGAACTTCAAGGGGCCTGTAATAGTTAAAATAATCTTGAAAAGTAAGAACAGGGGCACCTGGGTGGCTCAGTGGTTGAACGTCTGCCTTTGGCTCAGGGTTTGATCCCAGGGTCCCAGGATCGAGTCCTGCTCCCTGCCTGTGTTTCTGCCTCTCTTTATTTGTCTCTCATGAATAAATAAATAAAAGCTTTAAAAACAGAAAAATAAGAACAAAGAGTTCTCAACAGTTCCTGACTTCTAAACTTAATAGAAATCTACAGTCATCAAGATTGTATAGTATTAGCATAAGGGTAGACATATGAATAGAATTTAGAGTACATAAATAAAGCTATTCATCTATGGTCAATTGATTATGACAAGGGTGCCAAGACCTTCCACGAAGAAATAACAGTATTTTCAACAAATGGTACTGAGACAACTGGATATCCACATGTAAAATAATTAATTTGAACTCCTATCTCATCTGTTATACAAAAATTAACTCAGAATGTATCAAACACCTCAGTGTAAGTCCTAAAACTATAAAACAGAAAAAAACACAGACAAATCTTTGTGACCTTGGATTGGGCAATGGTTCCTTAGAACTGACACCAAAAGCACAAGCAACCAAGGAAAAAATAGATAAACTGGACTTAATCAAACTTTATTCTGTGCATTAAAGAACACTATCAAGAAAGGGTTTTAATTCTTCTGTTCTCTAGGCAGCACACTCTATGTGCTAATGGCAGCTGCCAGTGGGGGACAATGGCAGATGTTCTTAGGGCAGTCTGGGGTCTGGAGGAATGTCTCTGCCTTACTCAGCCAGGGGGAGCTGCACTTTTGTCAGTAGTCTCAACAGAGGCAACATCAGCACCAAAATGAGCTGCCTTCTTATACCCCCAAAGGACAGTCATGAGGCATTTCCTCTTGGGAGGCTGGTGTGAATTCCTAGCTCTAGGAAGCTTATATATACTATTTGGCATGTGTAATCTGTGAGTATACATATCACTATACTGAGCTCCCACCATCTACTTATTCTTGTTATTATATTGCTATCCACTATTTTTCCTATTCCTTTCTGTTGTTTTTGTTATTTTTCCCCATATTCAATCTCAAAGCATTCCATATAAGCTGTGATGGCACCACAGAACGTTCCCCCAAATGATCCTAGGACAGAACACAAAATCCTTTTTTGTGAATATAAGTACCTTGCAGTAATGCTGTTCAATCATGCAGTATATCCAGGAGAGACTGATAGAAATACCGTGAACAATTAAGATAATAAATATGGATACAAAATTCATTTTTGCTTTAAGAGAAAGCAGTCATTTGTTAATTGAACACTCAATTTCACCTTGTATAGTGAACTAACATCAGGTTCCCAAGTCTGGCTTTACAATGTGTCATTGTTCTATCATTCTACATAAAAAATTGAGAAGTCTGAGAATAAGAAGGGTGGGATGGAAAAGGGAAGACTTTTAACATTCATCTAAGTGATAAATTAATATGAATCTCAGAAAAATTGTCAATGGATATTTTTTCCATTGATAAATCTGGTGCATATTTATGTCTACCTGTTACTAGCATAGCTAGGGAGCAAAAGGAAGCTCCTATTACTAATACTCTTAGTTCAACAGGAATGGACCTCAGGTATATTATATATCCATTAAGATCACCTTCCCTCTGTGTCAAAAAGTCATGCATGCTGGATACCCCAACTATCTTAAGTAGTTCTAGTGTTAGAAGAGATATTATTTAAAATGTCTCAAGAGGGACACCTGGGTGGCTCAGCGGTTGAGTATCTGCCTTCGGCCCAGGGTGTGATCCTGGAGACCCAGGATTGAGTCCTGCATCGGGCTTCCTGCATGGAGCCTGCTTCTCCCTCTGCCTGTGTCTCTGCCTCTCTCTGTGTATCTCAAGAATAAATAAATAAAATATTTTTAAAAATAAAAATAAAATGTCTCAAGAGCAGTAAGTACCTTTTTCACAGTCTGGAATAAGCTTGTTCTGGCTTCTGGTTAGAATGTAGATCATGACAGATCATTAATCCCACTGTAACAACTACAAAAAATCAGATATTAAAAGAAAGTTACACATTTTTAAAGGATTCTTGAGAGTTTTGGATGTAATAAGGTCTAAACTAACTAAATTCTGGAGAAAGACAAACACATACCAGTGGCTATTATCCTCCCTGTGAGAATTGGCTTGGAACTGAGAGGACTGGGCTAGTCATGGACTTAAATAATTGCTGGGATAAAGATCTGGTCATGACTATGGGGCCTGTATAGACAGAGTGAAATCTGTAGAAACCCCAAATGCATATCTAGTTGTCCCAATCTATGGATTCTCCCAATAGGTCTTTAAAAAATACATAGTTATATAAGTAATATATCAAATTAATGTTTCTAGTAGAGGGGGGGTGGGAGAGTGGGAGGTGTCTGTAAAAGCAGAGAGTCACACTCTGTCACCTTAATCAATTTTTGTGTTTCTCAGGAAAACAGTTCCAATATTACCCTTTTTCCTCAGGGCTCAGACTTGGAACCACTGAGCTAGCTGCGACAACCAGCCTCCAACACTCACACCAGTGCTTGCCTCATCACATCCTTCTTATTCCTGTGTCCTTGTGGCCATTACTGAAAGTTTACCATGTGTCCAGTGGGAGGTAAAGCTCCATGACTATGCTGCAAGAAGAGCGTTTATAATCCAATTTACAGATTATGGACAGAAATGCTCAGTAATTTGTGCAAGGCCATCCAGCTGCTAGGTGAATCCAACTTTGCTTGATCCCAAACCTCACAATCTCCACTGCAGCCCCTTCCCAAGAAATGAGGGCTGGTTTTGTAACATAAGCAGTTGTAATTAGGCCTTTGAGTTAGAAACAGCTATCCTGTGTCAGATACTGACATTTCCGGCATGATGGGGTTGACTTGTGAATGTAGAGTGGCACTAGGGACATTGGCACCCAGCTAACCATGGACTCTCTCTTTTTTTTTTAATTTTTTTTTATGATAGTCACAGAGAGAGAGAGAGAGAGAGGCAGAGACACAGGCGGAGGGAGAAGCAGGCTCCATGCACCGGGAGCCTGATGTGGGATTCGATCCCGGGTCTCCAGGATCGCGCCCTGGGCCAAAGGCAGGCGCCAAACCGCTGCGCCACCCAGGGATCCCGACTCTCTTTTTTTAAAAATATTTTATTTATTTGAAAGAGAATTAGGGAAATGGAATGCACAAGCAGGGGAAGGGGCAGAAAGCAGACTAGACTCCATGCTGAGCAGGGAGCCTGATGTGGGACTCTATCCTAGGACTCTGGGACCATGATCTGACCTGAAGGCAGATGCTTAACTGGCTGAGCCACCGAGGCACCCATGGACTCCCATTTTGTAGCTGGACGGCCAATAGGTATACCTGTTGCTTTTGGAAGCTTTGTCATACCGAGCAGGTCTTATTGCCATGGAAACACTGATGCCTCCTCCCATGATCTCCTGATCCATACGTTTGCCCCACACAGAGATGCTGAGATCTTTCTCCTTCATCTACTTGGGGCTTCTGGGAGTACTGGAAGCCCACGTGGCCTTAGCACCGAGGACTTGGGAGACCCTTTGGACTGTGCAGCCCCGGACTGCAGAGCTGAGGTGTGTTCTTGTGATTCTTTCACTCCAGGGCTTTGAAGTAGGCCCCAGAGTCGCCCCGCAGCCCGCAGGCAGTGTTTTCACACTAGGCAGCACCTGCAGAGTCAGAGACAGTGAGCAGGAGACCGAGGCCTTTACTCGGATGGGACCTGGGAAGGGCTCCTGGCTGCGGAGGGAGGCTCCAGCTGCAGAGGGGCAGGTGCTGGTGGGAGAGGGCGGGGCTCTGACTCAGGATGTGGAGGGTGAGGGGCCAGTTTCAAGGTTGTTTGGGCAGACCAGGGTCACTCTGGATCAGGTGCTAGGTAAGAGTGGGCGGGATGGCTCCCAGCTGCGGGGATCAGGAAGGGAGGGTTCCTGGCTGCAGGGCTGCAGATGATGGTGGGTGGGGTTCTGGCTGCAGTGGCCAGATCTTGGACGTAGGCCAGATCATGTGTGTTGGCCAAGGCAAAAGGAGGTCTCCTCACTGCAGAGGTGAGGGGTGCATGGTGGGGGTTCTAAGCCAGGTCATGGAGGGTGTGAACTGGCCAGGGAGGAGATCCAGGTCGCTGTGGGGGGTGGTAGGGTGGGCTGTCTGGCACCAATGTCCCTCTATCCTCTTTGCATCCACAGGCCACCACTGCAGAGGCTGCGGCAGTGTGCGCATCCCTGTCCAATCGGGCTCTCTCCCCCGCCAGGTATTCATGATGGCACTGGCAATGCTGCATGAGTGGTGCAAGTGAAAGCACGCACCATCTCCTGCTCATCCTGGGCATCCCGGATGACTGTGAGGAAGAGGAATTCCAGAATGCTGCAAAGACTGCCCTGTGGCCCCTGGGCAGATACCAAGTGCTGGGCAAAGTGTTCAGAAAGGAGCTCAGATCCAGGGTTGCCTTAGTGGAGTTTGCTCAGTATTTTTTTTTTAATTTTTATTCATGATAGTCACAGAGAGAGAGAGAGAGAGAGAGAGAGAGAGAGAGGCAGAGACACAGGCAGAGGGAGAAGCAGAGGGAGAAGCAGGCTCCATGCACCGGGAGCCCGACATGGGATTCGATCCCGGGTCTCCAGGATAGCGCCCTGGGCCAAAGGCAGGCGCCAAACCGCTGCGCCACCCAGGGATCCCGTTTGCTCAGTATTTAAACCGAAGTTTGATCCCCCGACAAACAGCAGGCAAGGGAGGACCCTGGCTTGTGGTCTTTCTGCCCCAGGCTCCTGATTTAGAGTCACACGATAGACCCAATTTCCCTGCCCAGCACCAGAGGCAAGCAAGGTCTGGCCAGGCAGGTGAGGCAGGAGCTGTAGGTAAAGAAAGGGCTGCAGGTGTCGCAGGAGCTGCAAGTGAGGACAGGCGTGAAGGAGAGGAAGGAGCTACAGGTGAGGCAGGAGCTGCAGGTGTGGCAGGAGGTGCAAGTAAGGAAGGGCGTGGAGGTGAGGAAGCTGCAGGTGAGGCAGGAGCTGCAGGTGAGGCAGGAGCTGCAGGTGAGGAAGAAGCCATAGGTGAAGTGGGAGCTGCAAGTGAGGCAGGAGCAGCAGGTGAGGTGGGAGCCGCAGGTGATAAAGGATGTGAAAGGAAGGAAGAAGCTGCAGGTGTGGAAGGAGCTGTAGGCGAGGCAGGAGCTGTAGGTGAGGCAGGAATTGAAGATGAAGGGATAGTGTTAGATGAGGGAGCTGAAGATGCAGGAGCTGTGAGTTTGGTAGGAGAAGATGGGGGAGTACTCGGTGAAGAGGGAGCTGCAGGTGTGGCAGGAACAGGAGGTGAGGCAGGAGCTGCCGGTGAGGCGGGAGCTGCCGGTGTGGCAGGAGTTGCCGGTGAGGCAGGAGTTGCCGGTGAGGCAGGAGCTGCCGGTGTGGCAGAAGATGAAGGGGCAGTGTCTGATGAGGAGGGAGCCGCAGGTGACACAGGAATCGCAGGTGTGCCGGGATCTGTGAGTATGGCAGGAGCAGCAGGGGAGGCGGGCACTGCAGGGGAGGAAGGAGCTGCAGGAGCCGTAGATGAGGGAGGATCCTGGATCCAGCAGTGGGGCCAGGCTTGGCAGCCTGTGCCAGAAGACGCGGCCTATGGGGAATTGAGAACCTTCTCCGGGATGGAAGATCCAGAGCAAGAGTCCTTTGAGGTCTGGCTGGAGCACGCCAACGACATGCTGTTCGTGTGGCGCCACGTGCCAGAAGGGGAGAGGAGGCGGTGGCTGATGGAAAGCTTGGGGGGCCTCGCGCTCGAGTTCATGTGCGGCCTCCTGGCCGAAAATCCCAACATGCTCGCGCAGGATTGCCTGGCCGCAATGGTGCAGGTGTTCGGAGACAAGGATCCCTGCGTGACCGCGCGGCTGAAGTTCCTGACGTGCGCCCAGCGGCCCCAGGAGACTCTGTTTGCCTACGTGATGCGCCTGGAAGGCCTGCTGCAGTCGGCCCTGGAGAAGGGGGCCATCCATCCCACCGTCGCCGACCAGGCTCGCGCCAGGCAGGTGCTGATGCGGGCTCGCTCCAACGAGATGCTCCAGAACAAGCTGAAGAGGATGCGGCTGGAGAGGAGACCACCCGGCTTCCTGGGGATGCTGCGGCTCATCCGCGAGGCCGAGGCGTGGGAGGCCGCCCCAGCTACGGGTGAGCAGTTCCAAGTGGAAGAAGGGCCCCCCGTGTATGTCAGAGACTATGGCAGGACGACCGTGGTGGTGGGGGACACGGAGGTCCCTGAGAGGAGGAGGGCCGTGACCTATGGGCTCTAGTGACAGTTAGACGTTCCTCTCTCTGTTGTCATTCCTTGTCTTTAATAGTTGCAGTACATTTTCTCTTCAATAAATTTCATTGAATGTTTCAGCTAGGTCTTGTCTTGGCTGTGGCTCATCGAGGGAATGGTCTACTGAAGTCGGAGTGGGGCCAACAGTTGCCTGTTACCGAGTTGGCTTTCACATATAGTCACGGCAAGGTTCAAGAGGTGATGTGGGTTGCCTAATTTGCAAGATTTGTCACCACGCAGAAGGATTGTGCAAGCTGCATTTTGTCAGTCAGAAGTCTGTTGTGTGAGCAGAATGGCTCGCTAGGCCTGTAGGGCATAAACTGAACGTCTTGGAAATAAGTGGGTAAGACCCTGAATGAAGGACAAAGGATATGCAGGATGGAGTCCTGGGTATATATTTAATAGCTCCTCAGTTTGTCATATATATTCAGTCTCTGCAACTATTGTGATAGAGGCTTCAAGAAACTGGATGAACATTAGATTCTCGACTGGGAAGAAAAAAGGGTGAGATTCCACCAGTCTTCCAAGGGTCTGGGGAGGAGAGCGAAAACACCTTGATTTTCGCGCAGGCGCTCCTGATTTGCGCACGACACCGTCTTCTGTGCGCCTGCGCGGCAGGGTGAGCGCGCTGAATATTCTTCGCGCCTGCGCGGCGGGGGCTCGCTCGCTGAAGCTTGTGTTGCGCCTGCGCCTACCGCCATTTCCTGCACCGCGGAGCTCAGATCGCAGTGCCTATCGGGAAATGCGACCTTCCTCAAGCGAAATGGCCGCCCGGGACTAGAACAGCCTCGGTGTAGCTTCTCCTGCTGCCGTGCTGGTTCTGGCCGCTAGATGGCGCGCGAGGATCATAAATGGGCCGGACCGTCCGTCTGGGGCTGCCTGGGGCTCTGGCTGCCCTGAACCCCGCTGGCCTGGTGAGCTGTGGTGGTGCCAGCGACCGTGGGGTTGCAGCAGGCCCCTCTCACCCTGTGTGGACCATCGCCGCAGTCCCGGCGGAGGCGGGAGAGAGGGAGCGAGCTGGGTGCCGCTAGGAGCCGAAAGGGGCTCCTCAATTATGTAAGTAATGAACCCCCTTTTCGGCCTCTTGTTGTGTCATCAGTCTCGATATCCAAAGCAAGTTTAATGGTGGTGGTGGGGTGCTATTTTTGTTTTGAGAAACCATAACATTGTTAAAAGCCATGTGAAAGTCTATGCTACTGCTCCTCCCCGCCCTACAGAGACAGGCAAGAAAGTGAATTACAAACAGTGTCACAGGGATCCCTGGGTGGCGCAGCGGTTTGGCGCCTGCCTTTGGCCCAGGGCGCGATCCTGGAGACCCGGGATCGAATCCCACGTCGGGCTCCCGGTGCATGGAGCCTGCTTCTCCCTCCGCCTGTGTCTCTGCCTCTCTCTCTCTGTATGACTATCATAGATAAATAAAAAAAATTAAAAAAAAAAAACAGTGTCACAAGAGGGATCGTGGAGATTAGAGCTGCTCTTAAATTCTGAAGGATATGGGGGGGGGGGGTACCCATCATATCTCCATTTGTTTTTCCAGTCTGAATGACTCTATACTTAGTACCCCAAACTTCACCAACTCGTAGTTCCAGTGCCTTAGGTACTGAAACAATGAAACATAAAAGCAGATGTTGCAGGATGCCTGGGTGGCTCATTTTGTTAAGTATTGGGCTCTTGGTTTAACCTCAGGTTGGGATCTCCTGGTGGTAGAATTGAGCCCCCAGTGGGGCTCTGTGCTCAGCGTGGAGTTTGCTTGAGATTCTCTCTCCCTCCCCCTCTGTTCCCCTCCCCCCATCTTCTTGCACTCTCTTTATAAGATGGATAAATAAAACCTTTGAAAAAATAAGCAAATGTTGGGGGAACGCAGGGGGCTCAGTGGGTTAAGCCTTGGACTCCTTTTTAAAATTATTATTGGAGTTCAATTTGCCAATATATAGCATATCACCTAGTGCTCATCTCGCCAAGTGCCCCCCTCAGTGCCTGTCACCCACTCACCCCCACCCCCTGCCCACCTCCCCTTCCACTACCCCTTGTTCGTTTCCCAGAGTTAGGTGTCTCTCATGTTCTGTCACCCTCTCTGATACTGATTTTGGCTCAGGTCATGATCTTGGGTTGTGGGATTGATCCCCACTCTGACTTTCCCCTGGGCATGGAACCTGCTTGACATTCTCTCCCCCCCCTCTCTCTCTGCCCCTCCTTCCACCCCATGAGTGGGTGCTTTCTCTCTCTCTCTAAAAAAAAAAGTACATGTTGAGGCCACTCTTTCTCTTGTGAAGGTAGGGCTTGTGTCCACTTCAGGAATGAATTTGTCTTTGCACCAGATCTCCCAGTTGGGCCAGAAACACTTTCTCTAAGTATCACCACAGTCTCAGGTTCTTTCTTCCAGTCCTTTTTACATCTCCCTTTTCTTCCACAGGTGTGAGACCTTCACTATGATTCTAAGGCTGTTCCTGCTGTCTCATGTGCCCTCTCCCCTTTATCTTTATCAGTAAATGTTTTGCACTTCTAACACCATTTTGGCTTTCTGGAGGACCCAAAATGACACATTTGATTGGGAAGGGGTAGAGAGAACCCCTCCTTCTCTTCCTTCGTGGAAAAAGTAGGAGAAATACCAACACACTCTTTCTTTCTAAAAATTCCCTTTAAAAATTACATTGGAAATATGTGATCTTCTCACAATTAGACTTACTAGGAGGGTACTGAAGTGGATTTGCCATCTTTTAGTAAATTCAGCACTATCGGGGGTTCATTTGAGGGATTTGGGGGATTGAAAAAGGAAAACATGTTACTACGAGAGGCATTCACACACAAGCTTTACTGGGTTGCACTTGGACAAGGTTGCACACGCTTCATAGCATGAGACCATCCAGAAGCTTATGGGTGGTCTAGAGGGCCACCACCCAGAAAGGGAAGAAGTTATGGTAACTTCCAAAGCAGAGGGGATCACAGAGGAGGCATAAGTGTCTTGGTGATGACACAAAGTCTTTGGAATCAGAGAATTCTGAAGGGCAACTGTGGTTTGGGGTCTTAAAATCACAAGCCTCCACCTTATCAATGGATAGCAGATGTGAGGTAAGGTATCCTGGAATATGCAAAGCAGGCAGGCCCTAATCAACTACAAATCTGCTTGTTTGGACTATTTCTAAAATAATTAAATGGGTAAAAATTAGAATTTGGCACCAGTGGGCTTTTGAGCTGTCAAGTCTCAGCCGGCAGTGAAGTAATTAAAAAAAACTAGAAGCCAATACACAGAGACTATCTTAGGCTAATTCACATACCAAGCATCGTGTTGTGTTTACACTGAGACTGGAGACTGCAGGGACGTAGGGCCTCCTGTCCTCACATTTGGGCTAAAATCCTGTAGAAATAGACAAAATTCCCTGTAATATTCTGCCACAAATTCTATGAATACTGAACAGCTATGCCTTGCTTCAGATGATTGTAGTCCCTGCTGTTATAATACCTTGAATTGCTTAAGTACAATCAATGCTTAATATACAAATGCATATGTAATCACTGTGTTAATTTCTTACAAAGGATACAAGAGTGTGTTAGAGATGGACCTAAGTTAGATGAGGGCAGGTGAGGCACCTTTGGTGAAGAAACATAAATGGTGAAACCTGAAGAATGAGTAGGAGTTGTCAAAAGGTGAGGGAGGTCATGCTCTGGCAGAAAGAACAGAGTATGCAATGAGCACAAAAGTGACCTTGACCTAAGCCACTCTCTCCCACTGTCACACCCCAGGCTTTGTCATCTCCTATAACTACCTCACCTTGAGAATCAATGATTCAATCATCACACTCTCTGAACACAGATCCTCAACCCACTGTGATCATTTTCTAACCTCTTCAGGACCTTCATACATTGTATCCTCTAGGTTTCAAAGGGTCAGACCTCTCCTATTTTTCACATGATCTTTTTATCTAACTGAATTTATTGAGGTATATTTCAGATGCACAGACTTAACAATTAGACAATTTGACAAATGGTGAGATATGTATATACCCATGAAACCATCATCACAATCAAGATAAGAAGCATCTCCAACCCCCCAGACTTGCCTCATATTACGTTCCAGTCCCTCCCTCCTTGTGTTTAAACTTTAAACTTTACTTATTATTTCAAATAGCTATTTTTGGTCAATTCTGATATTTCCTACATAGAAATGTTGTCTACAGATAAAGACAGTTTAACTTCTTTTCCAATAATGAATGCCTTTTATTTATTTTTCTTACCATGAGACACAGTAAATAACTACTCTGTCTTATAAAGGGTTTCTGCTTAGCTCCTTGGCTTCTTATTGCACACAACCTTAGAATTCAGCAGAGATCTTGATGGGGAAATTCTGCAGTGTGACAGACTCAGTCACCTGCCTCTATCTTCTCATTGCAGTATTGGATTTTTTTAACCCTATGATCCAGCAATTGCACTACTAGGTATTAACCAAAGAAAACAAAAATGCTAATTCAAAGGAATACACACATCCCTGTATTTATAGTAGCAGCATTATCTACAATAGCCAGATTATGGAAACAGCCCAAGTGTCCATCAATAGATGAATGGATAAAGAAGATGTGTCACATATATATGATGAAATATTACTCAGCCATCAAAAAGAATGAAATATTGCCATTTCCAATGATGTGGATGGAGCTAGAGTGTATTATGCTACGTGAAATAAGTCAGAGAGATAAACACCATATGATTTCAATAGTATGTGAAATTGAAGAAGCAAAACAATTGATCATAGGGGAAAGAGAGAGAAAGAGAGACCAAGAAACAGACTCCTAACTATGGAAAACAAATTACTGGTCACCAGAGGAGAGGTGGGTGGGGAGATGGGTGAAATAGGTGATGGGGATTAAGGAGTGCACTTGTGATGAGTACCGGGTGTTGTATGGAAGTGTTGAATCACTATATTGTACATTTGAAACTAATATTGCACTGTATGTTAGCTAACTAGAATTTAGATAAATACTTAACAAGATCTTAGCCTTTTAAGTCTCCAATTTTGTCTCTCTAGCCTAGTGAGACTGCTGAGAATTCTATTGTTTTTTTGGTTCTCAGCTGTGGTCATCTACCTGAGTGAAGCCTGTGTTCTCAGCCTCTTGCTCTGCACCCAGAATTGGCAAATGCTTCAGGGGAAAAAGTTGCAAACTGTCACTTCACCTTTCCATGGCTCTCCTCTCCTGTATGTTGGTCCCTTAAGTTTTGATAACTTCAGTAGCTCTCCAACAGCTTTAAACTGATCTTTTTTGTCATGTTTTTTTTTTTGTTTTTACTACTTAAAGTAACATTTTGATATGCATCTCCCTGATGATTAATAACATTGAATATTTTTTCATTTGTCTGTTGGCTATTTGTATGTCTTCTTTGGAGAAAATGACCAGGTCCTCTGCTCATTTTAAAATCAGATTGTTTGGTTTTCTATTGAGTTGTATGAGTTCTTTATATAGTTTTGGATGTTAACTATTTGATATATGATTTGCAGATATCTTCTCCCATTCAGTAGGGTTTTTTTAAAGTTTTGTTGGTGGTTTCCTTCATTGTGCAAAAGCCTATTATTTTGATGTAGTCCCAATTGTTTATTTTTGCTTTTCTATCCCTTGCCTGAAGAGGCAGATCCAGAAAAATATTGCTGTTGCCAATGTCCTAGAATTTGCTCCCTATGTTTTATTTTAGGATTTTTGTGGTTTCAGGTCTTACATTTAGGGCTTTAATCCATTTTGAGTTAATTTTTGTGTATGGTGTTAGAAAATGATCCAATTATATTCTATTGCATATAGCCATCCAGTTTTCCTAGCACCATTTATTGAAGGGACTGTCTTTTCACCATTGTATATTCATCCTCCTTTGTCATAGATTAATTTGTCATATAAATATGGGTTTATTACTGGACTCTCTTTTCTGTTCCAGTGATCTATGCATCTGTCTTTGTACTAGCACCATGCTGTTATGATTACTAAGGCTTCATAGTATAGTTTGAAATTTGGAATGGTGATACCTCCAGCTTTGCTGTTCTTTCCCAAGATTGCTTTGAAGGGGATAAAGAGGTATGAAATTCCACTTATAAAACAAATAAATCATGGGGATAAAAAGTACAGCATACTGGAAACCTGGGTGGCTCAGTTAAGTGTCTGCCTTCGGTTCAGGTCATGATCCTAGATTCCTGGGATCGAGCCCTGTGTCTGGCTCCTCACTTTGGAGGGAGTCTACTTCTTCCTCTCCCTCTACCCCTCCTTTGCTTGTGCTCTGTCTTTCTATCTTTCTCTCTCTCTCTCTCTCTCAAATAAGTAAAATCTTAAAAAAAAGTACAGCACTGCAAATATAGCCAATAAAATGGTAATAACATTGTATGGTGACAGATGGTAACTACACTTATGGTGATCACTGTGTAATGTATTGAATTGTTGAATCAAAATGTTGTACACCTAGAACTAATATAGTATCACATGAAAATTATACTTCAATTAAAAATAAACAATGTTTTTTTTTTAAAACTGAAAACCAACCAGATCTTTTTATTTTATATATCAGCATATGGCTTCCTGTTAATGGCCTGAATAAAATATAATGTAATGCTATTCCCACATCCATTACACCTAAGATAATCTGGGACAATAACTCTTCATCATTCAGATCTTTGTCTATAATAGAAACAAAAATGGATTAATGAATGTTTTTATACTTTAAAGAAAAAATATTTTAAAATTTTATGTTTTATAAACAATATATAAGTGGGCAGTGCTATGCAAAGTGAAATAAGTTGATAAAAACCATGACAATTCACAACAGGTCTGCATCATACAACCATACAAATCTTTAAACACAAGATCTAATTACTAGGAGTTGAAGGCATATTGAAGGAATCCTTGGCAATACAAGGCCTGGGTTTCAAAAAACTACCAATTCTAGAATGGATTCTACTCTGGAACTGTTTTTTTATTATTTCTTGTTGCATCTCTTTCAGTGTGAAATGGAACCTTTGAAACTCAGGTGTGGCATCAACGAAGTCAAGTAGGTAGTCCAACCTCTCTCTTACAGCAGATAATTGAAATTCAGCAGTCTGTTCTTCATCTCCTCCTCCTTTCTGAATAACTTCCTTTGTAATTCCACTTTTTGGCTTTGGGGAGCTACCCTTTTCTTCATCATCCCCATTAATCCACACCCTGTCATCGGCCAATGTGCTTTCCAACTCCCCACATTTCTCAAGGATTTCTCTATAATCTCCATCTTCTAAGCCCTGAAGATCATATTCAGGTTCCTTTTTGTAAAGAAGATTTTCCCATGCATTTGCTATGGTTATTTGTTTTACTTCATCCCAACTCTTTGCCCAGTTAAAAACTGCACTTTTTATGTTGTAGATTTTAATCTTGGAAACTCCTTTTTGTCTTCTATCTTGCTCATCATCACTTTCTTCAAAAATTACAAGACTCTCTTCAAGTTGCTTCCACCTATAAAGTCGTTTGCAGCTCAAGATCACGCCTTGATGCATTGGTTGAATCAAGGTTGAAGTATTATGGGGAAAGAACATGCATTTTATCCGCCCATCCTCACTGGTTAGTGATTTGGTGGAGGGGTGAACTGGAGAACTATCCAGAAGTAACGTGGCCCTGACATCCTCTTCATGGAATCCTAAAACATTAAGTTGAAAATGCCTGACCTCAGGAACAAAGTTTTGAAAGAACCATTCTGAAAACAATTCTCTGGTGAACCAAACATCCTTACTAGGTTTATATATCACAGGTAATGTACTTGTGTCCTCTTTCACACTTTTGGGCAGCTTTGATTTTCCAATAATGATTGACTTTAATTTATGAGTTCCATCTGCATTTGCACATAAAAGAGCAGACAACCGTTCTTTGTTTATTTTCCTCCCAGGCAGGCAGATCTCTTTTCTGCTTGCCTGAATGTTTTCTGGCATTGACTTCCTAAAGAGGTCAGTTTCATCCCCACTGTACAGCTGAGCTACACTCAGCTTCTCCTCTTTGATAAGCATGTATAGATTTTGTCGAAATGGCTCAACATTTTCTGAAGCCGAACTTAGGGCTTGTTCCCCCCATACTTTTTGATTCCCAATTGCATGCCTATTTCGAAATCTAAAAAGCCAACCAGTGCTAGCTTTAAAGTCTGTTCGCCCAAAACACTGTGTGAATCTCTCTGCAGCAGCTTGAAGCTCCACACCTCTAACAGGGATGCCAGCTGAGCGTTTCTGTTGGTACCACATGTAGACTGCATCATCCACATCACCATATTTGGCTCCTGTTGTCCTCTTTCTCTTCTCAGCCCCTACTAATGGCATGTCCTGCTTCAGTACAAAGTCCAAAATCAATTTCTTATTCTTTTTGATGTCATAAAATGTTGATTTACTGATTCCAAATTCATCCATTACACTTTTAAGAGATCGTCCAGCTTCAATCCTGCTGAGAACCTTCATCTTCTCCTCCAAATTCAATGTTGTATATTTCCCTCTCTTATTCATACTGAATTTGGTTTCAAACAACCAACAGGAGAAGGAAAGGGAAAAGCCTTGCCGGATTGGAAAAAAAATAAAAGCAAAACAAAAAGACTAGCTTAAAGCCCCCAAAGGCACCAGCATTTGTACGGAAGGGGGGGGAGTGGGTCAAAAGGGATAAAGGCTCATGTTGGAAGTGCTAGCCTAGAGATGAAGATCTTAAGAACTCAGAGAACCACCACTATCAAAGTGCTACCTAGCTGTCGCTCCTGCAAGATATGGACAGTCTGTTTTCAGAACCCCATTCTCCTCTTTCTTGACACATATAGCAGCACCAGTCAGGAATAATGGGAATACCTGCATACTCTCCCTAACTCAACAGAGAAAGAGACAGCAGGAGAGAGGCAAGATACGTCCACAAGAACAAACCCAAGTGAGATAAGTCTACGTGCAAAATACTGCTTGAGAAGGGAGTATAAAAGCCTCAAGGGCATAGGCAGAGTAATCCTGTGTAGCAGAGATGCAGTGTGGTTTCTCCCCTTCCAAAAGGACCTGATTTTACATCACTGCCAAAAAAAAAAAAAAAAAAAAAAAAAAAGGTGCTCATGGTGCTCTGTAAGCAGTGTTCACTGGGTGGCAGTCCATCCACCTGGATAAAGATTCTAAGCTATCCTGACATTGCAATGTCCTGACAGCTGGCATTCCAAAATAGCTGTATAGTATCTTTAGGTGAACAAGAAAGTTAGTAGGTACTATTGTTCATGTGAAGAAATCTAACATTTATTACATTCAATATAGCATCATCAAAGACTGAGCTTCAACTTATGTTTACCAAGGTAAAATGTAAGTATGTAAAAATTTCCTGGTGGCACTTTTCCACTCTCAGAGCATCTTCCTTGTGTATATCTGGTATATTCTCAAGAGTCGAATATTTTTCACTGAAGCTTTTCCATATTTTGGAGTTACCAAGTTTCAGAATCCTGGCCCAAAAGTTTAAAAAATATTTTACCACATTTAAAAATACTTTTAAAGATTTGATCTTTCATCTGTCATTCTAAATTTACATTAGGATGTTAAATAGCAGATTTTTAAAATTTGTGACTTTATTCAATTTCTCTCCACTGTAGATTTTCCTTAATTTGAAACAATACTCACTTTTTCTCCCGGTTGAAGAAATTTAAAAGGTTTCTCTACTGGTGTTTCTGATATTCCTCAGTTATTCCTTACAGGTCCTCCTGGATGCCCAGTGCCATTCCATGTCCTTACAAATGTCCTACTCTAGATTAATTTCATAGTTTTCATTTGAGACACACAAACTCATGAGAAGTAACAAAACCGCAACTTTTATCCATTTCAGGTGCTTCCTTCGGGATGAACTGCCCTGGAAAGATGGTCCCTCAAACAGCCTCCAGTGATGCTCCAGGGTTTAGTCTAGGAAATGCAGTCTCTTCGCTGCCCCGCGGCGGCCCCGTGAGAGGTCTACAAGAACTTCTTTTCTAACGTGAGGCCTTCCCCCCAACACTAGCGGGATCGCACTTAGAACGTATGGCGGGTGTGCTCACACCCCAGTCTTCCCCAGCTCTCCGTCCGCGAGCGCGGGGCCCCAGTCCCTGGGGGGACCTTTGTCATTCCCCAATGAGAAGTCCCCTTTCCCTTCCTTCGGCTCGCGCGGCGCTCGGCTTCGGGCTCGCGTCCTCCTGGCCCGTGTGACCACAGAGGGTCGCCGAAACGCCGCGCCCTCCGGCCGGAGCCCCTGCGGCAAAGGCACTGCCCGAGCGCTCTAGCCCTGGCCGCCCGCGGGCCACCGACAAGCAGCCCGCCGCGTGGCGACGGCTGACCCTGGGAGGCCTGGGCACCCGAGACGCCCAGAGCCTGAGAAGCGGGGCGCACGAGCTCGGGCAGAGACCGCGGGGTCGCCCACGGGCGGGGTGTCCGGCTCAGGGAGCATGCCGCGGCGGCGGCCGCAGGAGCCCCGATCCCAGCCTGCGGGCCCGCCTCACGGCCGGAACCTACCTCACCGGGCCCCCGGGATGGCTGCGAGGGGCGCGCGGCCCAGAGGAGAGTCAAGCAAGGCCTCTGGGCCGCCTGACCGCGACGAGAGCTCGGGCAAGGCCCAGGGCCCCGAGCGCAGCGGCGGCCACGCTCCCGGCGGGGCTCGGGGCACCAGGCACCGCCGGCCGCCCGAGGGCCACTCAGGCACCAGCCGGCCGCGCCGCCCCCCGCCCCCAGGCCGCGGCGGGCCGGGCGCTCAGGGGCACTAGCTCTTCCTGGCCGCCAGGGCGGCACCGGGCGGAAGGCCGCTCCCCCGGGCGAGGCGACGGCTGCTCGGAGCCCCTCCCCCCAAAATAAACAATGTTTTTATGGTTAAATATAGCACATATACAAAAGAAATTATATATATATATATATATATATATATATATATATATATATATATCACAACACTTAAAAGATTAATGGAAAACTACACACCCATGAATCCACCATGCAGGTAAGTCCGCATTCATGCCACTATCCTACATTACAGTTATTTTTAAAGACTCATTTTAATTTAAATGTAATTGACATATAACAGTTTGTAAGTGTAAGGTATAAAAAGTGTTGATTTGAAGGGTGCCTAGGTCGTGCAGTCAGTTTAGCATCCACCTCTTGGTCTCAGCTTGGGTTGTGATCTTGGTGTCATCAGACATGCATTGGTCAGTGAGGAATCTGCTTCAGGTTCTCTCTCCCTCATCCTGCCCCTCCTGCTTGAGCCCCCCCTCTTTCTCAAATAAATAAATAAATCTTTTAAAAAGCATTTATTTGATTTATTTATATATTGCAATATGCTACCACCTTAGCCTCGGCTAAACCTCAATCATGCCATGTAATTATTTATTTTTTGTGGTGTAAATATGAGTGATATTTTAATGTGATTTTCTTGTTCTCTATAGGAGCATTTGTTGGTCGTATGTTACCCTACCACTTATCCTCATTTCTTCTACCATCATCCTAGTCCAAATTATGACCATAACTTCCATATGTTAATGCAATAGCTTCCTAAATTGATCTTGCATCCACTTTGCCTCCTTATTATGCATTCCTCATATAGCAGCCAGAATTATTTTTTAAAAACAGATCAGATTATGTTATTTCCCTGCTCAAAAACCTTCAATTGTTTCGTACTGCTTTCTTAGCACAAAATAAATAACATTGTTAATAACAAGTGGCATTTGCTGAGTTGTGATAATACTCAATGTACCAGGCACTACATCACAGTAATACAAATGATTGTTTCATTTCCATTATTTCTCTTGTTTATACTGACAGCAGAAATCTGTAAAACTTAGGGTAATTGCTAAATAATACATTTAGAAGTGGTGAAGGTGGAGACCCAGGAAATGTAAATGTTGCAGCTGAAGTCTTAAAAGCAGTTTAGAGAAAATTTTCTTCTTTGAGGAACCTCAGTCTTCTCTCTTAAAGCCTTCAACCATTTGGATGTGGTCCACTCAGATTATGGAGAATAATCTGCTTTATTCAAAGTCCACTAATTTAATGTGAATCGTACATAAAAATATCTTCACAGCAGCATTTCTATAGCTGTTTCACCAATAAACTGGGCAGGATTTCTTTTTATTTTTCTTTTTTAAGATTTTATTTATTTTTAATTATTATTATTTTTTAATAATAATGTGGGGCTTGAGATCAAGACCTTAAGCTCAAGACCTGAGCTGAGACCAAGAGTCAGATGCTTAACCTACTGAGCCACACAAGGTACCTCTTTAAAGATTTTATTTATTTATTTATTTATTTATTTATTTATTTATTTATTTTTTAATAAATTAATTTTTATTGGTGTTCAATTTACCAACATACAGAAAAACACTCAGTGCTCATCCCGTCAAGTGTCCCCCTCAGTGCCCGTCACCCATTACCCCCACCCTCCGCCCTCCTCCCCTTCCACCAGCCCTAGTTCTTTTCCCAGAGTTAGGAGTCTTTATGTTCTGTCTCCCTTCCTGATATTTCCCACACATTTCTTCTCCCTTCCCTTATATTCCCTTTCATTATTATTTATATTCCCCAAAGGAATGAGAACATACACTGTTTGTCCTTCTCCGATTGACTTAGTCCACTCAGCATAATATCCTCCAGTTTCATCCACATTGAAGCAAATGGTGGGTATTTGTCGTTTCTAATGGCTGAGTAATATTCCATTGTATACATAGACCACATCTTCTTTATCCATTCATCTTTGGATGGACCCCGAGGCAACTTCCACAGTGTGGCTATTGTGGACATTGCTGCTAGAAACATCGGGGTGCATGTGTCCCGGCCTTTCATTGCATCTGAATCTTTGGGGTAAATCCCCAACAGTGCAATTGCTGGGTCGTAGGGCAGGTCTATTTTTAACTCTTTGAGGAACCTCCACACAGTTTTCCAGAGTGGCTGCACCAGTTCACATTCCCACCAACAGTGTAAGAGGGTTCCCTTTTCTCCACATCCTCTCCAACATTTGTGGTTCCCTGCCTTGTTAATTTTCCCCATTCTCACTGGTGTGAGGTGGTATCTCATTGTGGTTTTGATTTGTATTTCCCTGATGGCAAGTGATGCGGAGCATTTTCTCATGTGCCTGTTGGCCATGTCCATGTCTTCCTCTGTGAGATTTCTCTTCATGTCTTTTGCCCATTTCATAATTGGATTGTTTGTTTCTTTGGTGTTGAGTTTAATAAGTTCTTTATATATTTTGGAAACTAGTCCTTTATCTGATATGTCATTTGCAAATATCTTCTCCCATTCTGTAGGTTGTCTTTTAGTTTTGTTGACTGTATCCTTTGCTGTGCAAAAGCTTCTTCTCTTGATGAAGTCCCAATAGTTCATTTTTGCTTTTGTTTCTTTTGCCTTTGTGGATGTATCTTGCAAGAAATTACTGTGGCCAAGTTCAAAAAGGGTGTTGCCTGTGTTCTCCTCTATGATTTTGATGGAATCTTGTCTCACATTTAGATCTTTATCCATTTTGAGTTTATCTTTGTGTATGGTGAAAGAGAGTGGTCCAGTTTCATTCTTCTGCATGTGGATGTCCAATTTTCCCAACACCATTTATTGAAGAGACTGTCTTTCTTCCAATGGATAGTCTTTCGTCCTTTATCGAATATTAGTTGACCATAAAGTTCAGGGTCCACTTCGGGGTTCTCTATTCTGTTCCATTGATCTATGTGTCTGTTTTTGTGCCAGTACCACACTGTCTTGATGACCACAGCTTTGTAGTACAACCTGAAATCTGGCATTGTGATGCCCCCAGCTATGGTTTTCTTTTTTAAAATTCCCCTGGCTATTCGGGGTCTTCTGATTCCACACAAATCTTAAAATAATTTGTTCTAACTCTCTGAAGAGAGTCCATGGTATTTTGATAGGGATTGCATTAAACGTGTAAATTGCCCTGGGTAACATTGACATTTTCACAATATTAATTCTGCCAATCCATGAGCATGGAATATTTTTCCATCTCTTTGTGTCTTCCTCAATTTCTTTCAGAAGTGTTCTATAGTTTTTAGGGTATAGATCCTTTACCTCTTTGGTTAGGTTTATTCCTAGTTATCTTATGCTTTTGGGTGCAATTGTAAATGGGATTGACTCCTTAATTTCTCTTTCTTCAGTCTCATTGTTAGTGTATAGAAATGCCATTGATTTCTGGGCACTGATTTTGTATCCTGCCATGCTACCAAATTGCTGTATGAGTTCTAGCAATCTTGGGGTGGAGACTTTCGGGTTTTCTATGTAGAGTATCATGTCATTGGCAAAGAGGGAGAGTTTGATTTCTTCTTTGCCAATTTGAATGCATTTAATGTCTTTTTGTTGTCTGATTGCTGAGGCGAGGACTTCCAGTACTATGTTGAATAGCAGTGGTGAAAGTGGACATCCTGTCTTGTTCCTGATCTTAGGGGAAAGGCTCCCAGTGCTTCCCCATTGAGAATGATATTTGCTGTGGGCTTTTCGTAGATGGCTTTTAAGATGTTGAGGAATGTTCCCTCTATCCCTACACTCTGAAGGGTTTTGATGAGGAATGCATGCTGTATTTTGTCAAATGCTTTCTCTGCATCTAATAAGAGGATCATATGGTTCTTGGTTTTTCTCTTGCTGATATGATGAATCACATTGATTGTTTTACAAGTGTTGAACCAGCCTTGTGTCCCGGGGATAAATCCTACTTGGTCATGGTGAATGATTTTCTTAATGTGTTGTTGGATCCTATGGCTAGTATCTTGTTGAGAATTTTTGCATCCATGTTCATCAGGGATATTGGTCTGTAATTCTCCTTTTTGGTGGGGTCTTTGTCTAGTTTCAGAATTAAGGTGATGCTGGCCTCATAGGACGAGTTTTGAAGTACTCCATCTCTTTCTATCTTTCCAAACAGCTTTAGTAGAATAGGTATGGTTTCTTCTTTAAACGTTTGATAGAATTCCCCTGGGAAGCCATCTGGCCCTGGATTCTTGTGTCTTGGGAGGTTTTTGATGACTGCTTCAATTTCCTCCCTGGTTATTGGCCTGTTCAGGTTTTCTATTTCTTCCTGCTCCAGTTTTGGTAGTCTGTGGCTTTCCAGGAATGCGTCCATTTCTTCTAGATTGCCTAATTTATTGGCATATAGCTGTTCATAACATGTTTTTAAAATCGTTTGTATTTCCTTGGTGTTGGTAGTGATCTCTCCTTTCTCATTCTTGATTTTATTAATTTGAGTCTTCTCTCTCTTCTTTTTAATAAGGTTGGCTAATGGTTTATCTATCTTACTAATTCTTTCAAAGAACCAACTCCTGGTTCTTTTGATCTGTTCCACAGTTCTTTTGGTCTCGATTTCATTGAGTTCTGCTCGAATTTTAATTAACTCTCTTCTTCTGCTGGGTGTGGGGTCCATTTGCTGTTTTTTCTCTAGCTCCTTTATGTGTAAGGTGAGCTTTTGTATTTGAGTTCTTTCCAGTTTTTGAATGGATGCTTGTATTGCGATGTATTTCCCCCTCAGGACTGCTTTTGCTGCATCCCAAAGATTTTGAACGGTTGTATCTTCATTCTAATTAGTTTCCATGAATCCTTTAATTCTTCCTTAATTTCCTGGTTGACCCTTTCATCTTTTAGCAGGATGGTCCTTAACCTCCACGTGTTTGAGGTCCTTCCAAACTTCTTGTTGTGATTTAGTTCTAATTTCAAGGCATTGTGGTCTGAGAATATACAGGGGACTATCCCGATCTTTTGGTATCGGTTCCGACCCGATTTGTGACCCAGTATGTGGTCTATTCTGGAGACAGTTCCATGTGCACTTGAGAAGAATGTGTATTCAGTTGAGTTTGGATGTAAAGTTCTGTAGATATCTGTGAAATCCATCTGGTCCAGTGTATCATTTAAAGCTCTCGTTTCTTTGGAGATGTTGTGCTTAGAAAACCTATCGAGGGTAGAAAGAGCTAGATTGAAGTCACCAAGTGTAAGTGTGTTATTATCTAAGTATTTATTCACTTTGGTTATTAATTGGTTTAAATATTTGGCAGCTCCCACATTCGGGGCATATATATTGAGGATTGTTAAGTCCTCTTGTTGGATAGATCCTTTGAGTATGAGATAGTGTCCCTCTTCATCTCTCACTACAGTCTTCGGGGTAAATTTTAGTTTATCTGATATAAGGATGGCTACCCCTGCTTTCTTTTGAGGACCATTTGAATGGTAAATGGTTCTCCAACCTTTTATTTTCAGGTTGTAGTCGGTGTCGTTCTGTCTAAAATGAGTCTCTTGTAGACAGCAAATAGATGGGTCCTGCTTTTCTATCCAGTCTGAAACCCTGCGCCTTTTGATGGGGTCATTAAGCCCGTTCACGTTCAGAGTTACTATTGACAGATATGAGTTTAGTGTCATCATGATATCTATTCAGTCCTTGTTTTTGTGGATTGTTCTGCTGAACTTCTTCTTAAAGGGGAATTTGAAGAGTCCCCCTTAAAATTTCTTGCAGAACTGGTTTGGAGGTCACATATTCTCTCAGTTCCTGCCTGTCTTGGAAGCTCTTTATCTCTCCTTCCATTTTGAATGAGAGCCTTGCTGGATAAAGTATTCTTGGTTGCATGTTCTTCTCATTTAGGACCCTGAATATATCCTGCCAGCCCTTTCTGGCCTGCCAGGTCTCTGTGGAGAGGTCTGCTGTTACCCTGATATTCCTCCCCATAAAAGTCAGGGACTTTTTTTCTCTTGCTGCTTTAAGGATCTTCTTATCTTTGGAATTTGCAAGCTTCACTATTAAATGTCAAGGTGTTGAACGGTTTTTATTGATTTTAGGGGGGGATCTCTCTATTTCCTGGATCTGAATGCCTGTTTCCCTTCCCATTTTAGGAAAGTTTTCAGCTAGGATTTGTTCAAATATATATTCTAGCCCTCTGGCCCTTTCTGCGCCCTCAGGAGCCCCAATTAAACGTAAGTTCTTCTTCCTCAGGCTGTTGTTTATTTCCCTTCATCTGTCTTCATGGTCTTTTAATTGTCTGTCTCTTTTTTCCTCAGTTTCCCTCTTTGCCATCAACTTGTCTTCTATGTCACTCACTCGTTCTTCCACCTTGTTAACCCTCATTGTTAGGACGTCTAGTTTGGATTGCATCTCATTCAATTGATTTTTAATTTCTGCCTGCTTGGCTCTAAATTCTGCAGTCATGAAGTCTCTTGAGTCCTTTATGCTTTTTTCTAGAGCCACCAGTCGCTTTATAATAGTGCTTCTGAATTGGCTTTCTGACATTGAATTGTAGTCCAGATTTTGTAACTCTGTGGGAGAGAGGAGTGTTTCTGATTCTTTCTTTTGAGGTGAGGTTTTCCTTCTAGTCATTTTGCTCAGTGCAGAGTGGCCAAAAACAAGTTGTATTGGGAAACGGAGAAAAAGAGAGAGAGAGAAGGAAAGAAAAGAGAAAAAGACAAAAGAAAAAAAGGAAGAAAAAAAGGAAAAAAGAAAAAGAAAAAAAGAGAAAGGTGAAAAAAAGGGGGTGGGGGAAGCAATCAGAAATCAAAAAGAGAAAAAAAACCACGTGGGAGTATCTTCTGATTCTGTATACTTTAAGTCCCTTGACTTCCCCTGGAACTGGTCCCTGTCGCTGGTCTTCTGGGGGAGGGGCCTGCTGTGCTGATTTTCAGGTGTTAGCACTTGGGGGAGCTACTCTGCCCCTGCCTGGTGCAGGGCTCAGTGGGGGTTGTTTACCCCGTGAGGCCCCAGGATGAACAGCCACAGTGGCAGGGGCGGCAGCTCTGGAAACCTGGATTCAGCCCCCCCAGTAGCTCCGGTGCTCTCCGTCTGCAGGGCCTGGAGGCTCCGGGGCGGGTCCGCTGATCTGCTCAGCTCGGGGCAGGAGCGTCCTTGCTGTCCTGGCCCATCCTGGCCTCTGCCTGTCCTGGGGGGAGGCTGGATCCTGGGCTGTGTCCCCGGCGCCCAGTGCTCCCGGTCTGCGCTGTTGGATTCGCGTTCCCGGCCACGCAGCCCCCTCTCTGCGGAGCCGCTACGTGAGCGCCTCCGAGCTGCTCCCAGAGCCGTGCAGCTGGGCAGTATTTCTAAGTCAATTTGACACATAAAATCAACCACCATGTTCCCTGACTATATTTTAATGGTAAGGAATTAAAACAAGAGGCATATTGAAGATATATATACACTCCCACTCCCATTCCCTTCCCTCCAGAAAAGGTGTGCACCATCAATCTCTCAGTGAGAATCCTTCCAGAATCCCTTAACATTTATACATATAAACGTATACATAATACAATTTGGTTTTATTTTATTTAAGTGGGATCATTCTATTAAGTACTATTTGGTGTCTTGTTTTCCCTCTTGAATGGTAAGTCATATATATTTATCTTTTTTGTAACTTGGACAAACAAAACATTTATTCAGTGTTGTAGACATCGAATGGTACAGTTGAATAAAAAGCAAAAGAATCTATTTGATCCTTTCCTGAACTTCAGTATTCTCCTCAAAAGTTGTTATTGCTTGGTATGTAACTATGAAAACTGTAGACAGAATATATACAGAGGTGAAGATGGCAGGGTTTGGCTTTGTCTCCTTTATGTGCTTTCCTCCTCTCCATTTTCACTCCTGCATAAATTATATCAAGAATGACATTGAGATGATGTTATGTGACATGATCTACGTGAATAAGAGAGAAGCTTTTTTGACTTGCAAGTGTGCCACTAATAAGCATGTGAAAAACCTGAGCCCACTCCTATGCAGGACTCTCTGACATCTGTAGAAATCATCATTTCCCTACCAAGCTGGAGTCAAATATTGTAAGCTCCCAGATTAGAGAGGTATATAAAAGTCAACAGTAATTTTTCAACCAGAAACACAAGACTTTGATTGTGTGGATTTATTAGACAATTATCTGTGGGAACTTTCCAAGAAAAATATCAGGAGAAGAGTGGTGGGCCTAGTGGGTTGGACCCGAGCAAGTGCATGAATTTGGAACCTGTAGCAGGCTGAATAAAGACCTCAAAAGATAGCAGGTTCAAATTCCTGGAACTTGTATATATCACCTTTTTTTTGAAAAAAGGATTTTGCAGGTATGATTAAGTATTTTGAGATGGAAAGATTATCGTGGGTTATCCAGGGGGGCCTTAAATCCAATCACAGCTGTCCTTATAAGAGAGAGGCATATCTCTCTCTCTCTCTCTCTCTCTCTCTCTCTCTCTTTCTCTCTCTCTCTCTTTTACACACACACACACACACACACACACACACACCGGAGAGGGGAGGGAGAAAGTGATGTGAAGGAGTAGAGAGAGGATCACCTGGGTGGCTCAGTGGTTGAGCGTCTGTCTTTGGCTCAGGTCATGATCCTTGGGTCCCAGGATCCAGTTCTGCATCGGGATCCCCACAGGGAGCCTGCTTCTCCCTCTCCCTGTGTCTCTGCCTCTTTCTGTGTCTCTCATGAATAAATAAATACGATATTTTTAAAAAAGGAATAGAGAGAGATTAGAAAATACCTTCAAGATTGGAGTATTGTAAACAGAAGCCAATGAATGCTGGCAGCCAACATATGCTGAAAGAGACAAGGAAGGATCCTCCTCTAGAGCCTCCAGAGCTTAGACTTGCCAATGTTGACTCATCCCAGTAATACTAATTTTAGACTTCTGTCCACCAGAACTGTGGTAGAATAAATTTGTTTTATACAACCCAGTTTGTGGTAATTTGTTAAAGCAGATATACAAGGCCCATACAGTACCAAGTCTAACTTTTCAAGTGTCAGCCACAACTTCCATATACACATAATAAGCTAGTGTTAAAGATTAGATGGTCATAGAAGACTCAGGAATCTTGGAGAGGCAACCAACAACATGCTTCAATCCACAGATCTAAGATTTTCATTTGGGGGATCTCCCTGTGACTGAGGAATTGCAAGAGAGAGTGAAGGGGAAGGTGAGGTGTCAGATCAGTCTTTACTCCTCTGTGAGTATTTTGTGAGATACACAAAGGAAGACAGCAGTAAATAGAGTTACAGGGTCCTCACTCTTTTAGGAAGCACTCCAGGGAAAAGTCTTGCTCTAGGGACCATATTATTAAAGTCTTAATTAATGGCACTTTAGCTGAGTCTTGGAGCTGGAAGGTGTCTATCATCACAGTGATACACAACAATTCCAGGGAACATGAAATGGTTGTGCATGGCAGGATCCTATATAAATGGACACAGAGACTGCCTGGAGGTCAGGGTGACTTAGATAGCCCATGGCTATGTGTAAGGCTCAAGGGAAGTGGGAAAGGCATAGAGACTAATATTTACTTCTATTTGTACTTTGTTTAGTGCTCTTTTTTTATCAATTTTATGAATTTGAAAGCAACCAATTAGTAATGATAATTTTAAGCATTTTTTGAGCATAGTTGACACACATGTAAGGTAAATTTCGGGTGTACAACCTAGTGATCTGACAAGTTTATACATTATGCTATGCTCACCACAAGAGTAGCTACCATCTGTCCCGTTGCATCATTATTATAGTATCATTGAATATATTCCTTACACTGTGCCTTTTATTTCCATAACATTTTTTTTTTTGGTTTTGGGATTTTTATTTTTCTTAAGTTTTTATTTAAATTCCAGTTATAGAGTGTTATATTAGTTTCAGGTGTACAGCAGAGTGATTGAAACTTCCATACATCACCCAGTGCTCATCACAAGTGTACTCCTTAATCTCCATCACCTATCTCACCCATTCCCCCCACCACCTTCCCTCTGGTAACATCAGTTTGTTCTCTGTAGTTAAGAGGCTGTTTCTTGGTTTCTCTCTCTCTCTTTTTCCCCTATGCTCGTTTGTTTTGTTCCTTAAATTTCACATATGAGCGAAATCATAGACTATTTGTCTTTCTCTTATTTATTTTGCTTAGCGTTATATGGTCTAGTTCCACCCATGTCCTTGCAAATGGCAATTTTTCATTATTTTTGATGGCTGAGTAATATTTTATTATGTATATATATCACACTTTCTTTATCCACGCATTAACTGATGGACACTGGGACTGCTTCCATAATTTGGCATTTATAATTTGGCAATTGTAAATAATGGTGCTATACACATAGGGGTGTATGTATCCCTTTGAATTAGTGTTTTTGTATTCTTTGGGTAAATACCCAGCAGTGGGATTTCTGGACTGTAAGGTAGCTCTATTTTTAACTTCTTGAGGACCCTTCATATTGTTTTCCAGAGTGACTGCACTAGTTTGCACTCCCAACAACAGTGCACAAGGGTTCCTTTTCCTCCATATCCTTGCCAGTATGCTCTGCTTCTTGTGTTGTTGATTTTAGCCATTATATATACATAATGAAATATTACTCAGCCATCATTTTGACAGGTGTGAGATGTCCCATGACATATTCATTCCATAACGAAACCTGTATCTCCCACTCCCCTTCACCCATTTTGCCCATTCTCCCACCCCCTGTCCTCTAGTGACCAGTTGTCCTCTGTATTTAGAGGTCTGATTCTCCTTTTTGTTGGTTTATTCATTTGTTTTCTTTTTCTCTTTTCTTTTTAACTTATTTATTTATTATTTATTTTTCAATAATAAATTTATTTTTTATTGGTGTTCAATTTGCCAACATACAGAATAACACCCAGTGCTCATCCTGTCAAGTGCCCCCCTCAGTGCTCCCCACCCAGTCACCCCTACCCCCTGCCCTCCTCCCCTTCCACTACCCCTAGTTCGTTTCCCAGATTTAGGAGTCTTCCATGTTCTGTCTCCCTTTCTGATATTTCCTACCCATTTCTTCTCCCTTCCCCTCTATTCCCTTTCACTATTATTTATATTCCCCAAATGAATGAGACCATATAATTTTTGTCCTTCTCTGATTGACTTATTTCACTCAGCATAATACCCTCCAATTCCATCCATGTCGAAGCAAATGGTGGGTATTTGTCGTTTCTAATGGCTGAGGAATATCCCAGTGTATACACAGACCACAGCTTCTTGATCCATTCATTTTTTTTTAAGATTCCAATTATGCATGGAATCATTTGGTATTTGTCTTTTTCAAGCTGGCTTTCGCTTAGCAGACTACTTCCTAAGTCCATCCATCCTGTCTCAAATGGCACAATCTCATCCTTTTTAATGGACACACACACACACACACACACACACAGGTTAGTTCTATATCTCGGCTATTGTAAATAATTCTGCAGTAAACATAAGGGAGCATATATCTCTTTGAATTAGTGTTTTTGTTTTCTTTGGTCAAATACCCAATAGTGGAATTTTTGAATCCTGTGGTATTTCTATTTTTAGTATTTTTATTTAAGGAACCTCTATACTGTTTTCCACAGAGATTGCACCAATTTACATTTCCACCAACAATACATGAGGGTTCCCTTTTTACCACATTTTTGCCAACATTTGTCATTTTTTGTCTCTGACAGGTGTAAGGTGATATGGTGGTAAGGTGATTATGGTTTTGATTTGCATTTCCCTGATGAATACTCATGTTAAGCACCTTGTCATGCATCTGTTGGTCATCTGTATGTCTTCCTTGGAAAATTTCTACTTGGGTCTTCTGGCCGTTTTTTAATTGCATTATTTTGAGGGAATATTGAGTTGTATAAGTTCCTTATATTTTTTATGTATTTTGGATATTAACCCCACTTAGTACATTATCTTGTTGTGCTGTGCAAGCTTTTTGTTTTGATGAAGTCCCAATAGTTTAATTTTGTTTTTCTTTCCCTTGCCTTAGGAGACATATCTATAATCTTCTAGGAGTTGTATGGTTGCAGGTTTCACATTTAGGTCTTTAATCCATTTTGATTTTGTTTTTGCATATGGTGTTAAAAAGTAGTCCAATTTCATTCTTTTATGTGTAGCTGTCCAGTTTTCCCAGTACCATTTATTGAAGAGACTCTTTTCCCCATTGCATATTCTTGCTTATTTTGTCATAGATTAATTGACCATATAAGTATGGGTTTATTTCTGGGCTTTCTGTCCTGTTCCAGTGATCTATGTCTCATTTTTATGCCTGTATTATACTCTTTTGATTACTATACCTTTGTAGTACATCTTGAAATCAGGGATTGTGATACCTCCGGCTTTGTTCTTTCTCAGGATTGCTTCGGTTATTCAGAGTCTTCTGTGGTTCCATACAAATTTTAGTATTATTTGTTTTGGTTTTGTGAAAAATGCTGTTGATGTATATATTTTAAAGATTTTGTTTATTTATTCAGGAGAGACATACACACACACAGAGGCAATGACATAGGCAGAGAGAGAATCAGACTCCATACAGGGAGCCTGATGTGGGACTCAATCTCGGGACTCCAGGATCACGTCCTGAGCTGAAGGCAGGTGCTTAACCACTGAGCAACCCAGGCATCCCTGCTGTTGATATTTTTGACAGGAATTGCACTGAATCTGTAGATTGCTTTAGATAACATAGACATTTTAACAATATTAATTCTTCTAATCCATAAACATGGAATATCTTTCCATTTGTTATATCATCTTCAATTTCTTTCATCACTGTTTTATAGTTTTTGGAGTACAGGTCTTTCACCTCTTTAGTTAGACTTATTCCTAGGTATTTTATTTTTTACTGTGCTGTTGTAAATGGGATCGTTTTCTTAATTTCCCTTTCTGCTACTTTGTTATTAGCATATAGAAATGCTACCAATTTCTGGGTATTAATTTTGTATACTACAACTTTAGTGAATTCATTTATCAGTTCTAATAGTATTTTTGGTGGACTCTGTAGGATTTTCTCTATATAGTATCATGTGGTCTATAAATAGTGATAGATTAGCTTTTTCTTTACCAATGTGGATGCCTCTCATATCTTTTTCTTGTCTGATTGCTGTGACTAGGACTTCTAGTACTATGTTGAATAAAAATGGTAAGAGTGGACATCCTTGTCTTATTTCTGTTCTTATAGGGAAGCTCACAGTTTTACACTGTTGAATAGGATGTTAGCTGTGGGTATTTTATATGTGGCCTTTATTATGTTGAGATATATTCCTTCTGATTTCACTTTGTTTAGAGTTTTTATCATGAAAAGATGCTATATTTTGTCAAATGCTTTTTCTGCATCTATTGAGATGATCATGTGATTTTTATCCTTGGTTTTGTTGTTATGTGTATCACATTGATTTTCAAATTTTGAACCACTCTTGCATCCCTGAAATAAATCCCATCTGATTGTGGTGAATGATCTTTTTAATGTATTGTATGTGGTTTGCTGATATTTTATTGAGGATTTTTGCATCTATGTTCATCAAGATATTGGCCTGTAGTTCTCTTTTTTTGTGGTGTCTTTGGTTTTGGTATCATGGTAATGCTGGCCTCCTAGGATGATTCCTTCCTCTTCTATTTTTTGGAATAGTTTGAGGAGAATAGGTATTAACTCTTCTTTAAATGTTTGGTAGAATTCATCTGTGAATCTCTCTCACCCTGGACTTTTTTTTTTTTTTTGGTGGTTTTTTGAGTACTGATTAAATTATGTTACTTGTAATCAGTCTGTTTAGATTTTCTATTTTTTCCTGGTTCAAGTTTTGGGAGATTGTGTGTTTCTAGAATTTATTCATCTCTTCAAAGTTGTCCAATTTCTCGGTAGATAATTTTTCATAGTATTCTCTTATAATACTTTGTCTTTCTCTGGTGTCAGTTGTTACTTCTCTCTTTTTTCTGAATGTATTTATTTGGACCCTTTCTCCTTTTTGCATCATGAGTCTAGTTTGTCAATTTTATTTAGCTTTTCAGTTTTTATGGATAATTTATTATAAAATAATTATTAATTAATTTTTTATAAATGTATTTTGTATTGGTGTTCAATTTGCCAACATATAAAATAACACCCAGTGCTCATCCCATCAAGTGCCCCCCTGAGTGCATGCTACCCAGTCACCCCCACCCCTCGCCCACCTCCCCTTTCACCACCCCTAGTTTGTTTCCCAAAGTTAGGAGTCTCTCATGTTCTGTCTCCCTTTCTGATATTTCCCACTCTTTTTTTCCCTTTCACTATTTTTTATATTCCCCAAATGAATGAGACAATATAATGTTTGTCCTTCTCCAATTGACTTATTTCACTCAGCATAATACCCTCCAGTTCTATCCACGTTGAAGCAAATGGTGGGTATTTGTTGTTTCTAATGGCTGAGCAATATTCCATTGTATACATATTATTATTAATTTAAATTCAATTTGCCGACATATAGTATAACACCCAGTGCTCATCCCATCAAGTGCCCTCCTCAGTGCCTGTCACACAGCTACCCCATCCTCCCACCCACCTCCCCTTCCACAAAGAATCATTGATTTTTTTCTATTGTTCTTAGTCTCTGTGTCATTTAGTTTTGCTCTGATCCAGATTATTTACTTTCTTGTACTCATCTTGGGATTGTTTTTCTTTTTCTAGTTCCTTTAGATATATGGCTAGCTTGTTTATTTGAGCTTTTCCTTCTTTTTAGGTCTGTATTCCTATATACTTCTCTTTAAGAACTGCTTTTACTCATAAGATACCTAGGAATAACCCTAACCAAAGAAGTAAAGGATCTATACCCTGAAAACTACAGAACACTTCTGAAAGAAATTGAGGAAGACACAAAGACATGGAAAAATATTCCATGTTCATGGATTGGATGAATTAATATTGAGAAAATGTCAATGTTACCAGGGCAATTTACACATTTAATGCAATCCCTATCAAAATACCATGGACTTTCTTCAGAGAGTTGGAACAAATTATTTTAAGATTTGTGTGGAATCAGAAAAGACCTCGAATAGCCAGGGGATTATTAAAAAAGAAAACCATAGCTAGGGGCATCACAATGCCAGATTTCAGGTTGTACTACAAAGCTGTGGTCATCAAGACAATGTGGTACTGGCACAAAAACAGACACATAGATCAATGGAACAGAATAGAGAATCCAGAAGTGGACCCTCAACTTTATGGTCTACTAATATTCAACAAAGGAGGAAAGACTCTGCACTGGAAAAAAGACAGTCTCTTCAATAAAGGGTTCTGGGAAAATTGGACATCCACATGCAGAAGAATGAAACTAGACGTCTCTCTTGCACCAGACACAAAGATAAACTCAAAATGGATGAAAGATCTTAATGTGAGACAAAATTCCATCAAAATCCCAGAGGAGAACACAGGCAACTCCCTTTTTGAACTTGACCACAGTAACTTCTTGCAAGATACATCCATGAAGGCGAGAGAAAAAAAAGCAAAAATGAACTATTGGGACTTCCTCAAAATAAGAAGCTTCTGCACAGCAAAAGAAACAGTCAACGAAACTAAAAGACAACCTACAGAATGGGAGAAGATATTTGCAAATGACCCATCAGATAAAGGGCTAGTATCCAAAATCTATAAAGAAGTTATTAAACTCAACAGCAAAGAAACCAACAATCCAATTATGAAGTGGGCAAAAGACATGAAGAGAAATCTCACAGAGGAAGACATAGACATGGCCAACAAGCACATGAGAAAATGCTCTGCATCACTGGCCATCAGGGAAATACAAATCAAAACCACAATGAGATACCACCTCACACCAGTGAGAATGGGGGAAATTAACAAGGCAGGAAACAGCAAATGTTGGAGAGGATGTGGAGAAAGGGGAACCCTCTTGCACTGTTGGTGGGAATGTGAACTGGTGCAGCCACTCTGGAAAACTGTGGGGAGGTTCCTCAAAGAGTTAAAAATAGGTCTGCCCTATGACCCAGCAATTGCACTGCTGGGGATTTACCCCAAAGATACAGATGCAGTGAAACGCCGGGACACCTGCATCCCGATGTTTCTAGCAGCAATGTCCACAATAGTCCAACTGTGGAAGGAGCCTCGGTGTCCATCGAAAGATGAATGGATAAAGAAGATGTGGTTTATGTATACAATGGAATATTACTCAGCCATTAGAAACGACAAATACCCACCATTTGCTTTGACATGGATGGAACTGGATGGTGTTATGCTGAGTGAAACAAGTCAATCAGAGTAGGACAAACATTATATCATCTCATTCATTTGGGGAATATAAAAAATAGTGAAAGGGAATAAAGGGGGAAGGAGAAAAAACTTGCGTGAAATATCAGAAAGGGAGACAGAACATGAGAGACTTCTATCTCTGGGAAACGAACTGGGGGTGGTAGAAAGGGAGGTGGGCGGGGGTTGGGGTGACTGGGTGGCGGGCAGTGAGGAGGGCACGTGATGGGATGAGGACTGGGTGTTATTTTATATGTTGGCAAATTGAACACCAATAAAAAATAAATTTAAAAAAAGAACTGCTTTTACTGTGTCCAATAGATTTTGAAAAAATAAAAAAGACTTTGGACCATTGGTACTTTATTTTCACTTGTGTCTTGGTATTTTTTAAATTTCTTTTTGATTGTTTTGTTGACTCTTTGGTTGTTTAGTATCATGTTGTTTAGTCTCCCAAGTGTTTGCATTTTTTTTCCAGTTTTGTCTTGTGATTTATTTCTGGTTTCATATTGTTGTGATAAGAAAAGTTGCATAGTATGATTTCAGTCTTCCTAAATTTGTTGGTGACAGTTTTGTGACCTAATATGTGATCTATTCTGTAACATAGTCCCTGTGCACTTGAAAGAAAGTGTGTTCTATTGTTTTGGGATGAAATGTTCTTTACATATGTGTTATGTCCATCTGTTTCAATGTGTTATTCAAATATATTCTTTCCTTATAGATTTTCCACTTTGATGACCTATGTAGTGATTAAAATTGAGTGTTAATGTCTTCTACTATTGTATTACCATCAATTTCTCTCTTTATATCTGTTAATATTTGCTTTATGTATTTAGGTGCTCCAGTGTTGGATGCGTTGATAATTACAATTGTTCCATCCACTTGTTAGATTTATCCGTTTATCATTGGGTAGCGTCCTTCTTTGTCTTGTTATAGTCTGTTTTAAAGTTGATTTTCTTTGATATAAGTATTGCTACCCTGGCTTTTTTTTTTCAGTTTCATTTGCATGGTGAATGTTTTTCCATCCTTTCGCTTTCATTCTGTATATGTCTGTAGGTCTAAGGTGATCCTCTTGTAGGCAGCATATGGATAGGTCATGTTTTTTTTATCCATTCAATCATTTTGTGTCTTCTGATTGGAGCGTTTAGGCCATTTACATTTACAGTAATTACTGACAGGTATATACTTATCGCCATTTTGTTATTTGTTTTCTGGTTATTTATATAGTTCTTCCTTTCTTCTTCTTTTGCTCTTTTTCTTTGTGATTGATGAATTTCTATAGTGCTATGTTTGGCTTTCTTTCTCTTTATTTTATTGTATATCTATCATAGGTTTTGGGTTTGTGGTTACCATAAGGTTCATATATAATATCCTATGTAGCAGTCTGTATTAGCTTCATGGTCATTCAAGTTCAAATACATTTTCTAAGAAAGAAAAAACCTTTATTTTTATTTTTCCTTTCTCTTTTTCCATCTTTTACTCCCTCCTCCATGCTTTACATATATATTGTCATATTTTACATCCTTTTATTAATGATTTTCTTATGCTTAATTATGGCCATTTTTTCTCCACTTAAGTCCCTTTAACATTTCTCATAAGACTGGCTAGGTGGTGATAAACTCCTTTATTTTTCATTTGTCTGGGAAACTTCTTATCTCTTTTTTCAAATCTGAATGATAAACTTGCTAGGTAGAATATTCTTGATTGTAGACTTTTTCCTTTTAGCACTTTGAAATTATTAGGCCATTCTCTTCTGGCCTGCAAAGTTTCTTCTGATACCTTATAGGTTTTCCCTCATAGGTAACTTTTTGTTTTTCTCTTACTGATTTTAGATTCTCTTTTTATCCTTAACCTTTGGCATTTTAAATATTATGTGCGGTGATGTGGACCTCCCTTGGGTTCATCTTGTTTGAATTGGAGTTGGATGTCTATTGCCTTCTCCAGTTTAAGGAAGTTTTCAGGAAGGTGGGGCACGATTGCAGAAGAATAGGATCCAAGTCACCTGTCCCCACCAACTTACCTAGATAACTTTCAAATCATCCTGAAAACCTAAAAATTCGGCCTGAGATTTAAAGAGAGAACAGCTGGAATGCTACAGTGAGAGGAGTTCGGGCATCTATCAAGGTAGGAAGATGGGGAAAAAAAAAGCATCCAAGGGGGAGGGGCCCCTGCGAGGAGCCGGGTTAAGGCCGGGTGGCAAGAGCCTCCAGGACAAGAAAGCCCAGTCCCAGAAAAGCAGTAACTTTACCAATCTTCCCCGACGGAAAGGCGCTCACAGGGAGCATAGGCAGGATCCCAGGAGGGGCCGTGGAGCCCCCAGATTCTCGGGGTTGCTAACAGAGGAAGTGCACCCCTGGGGAGAATGTGTCACATACCTCAGCAGAGCTCCCTAAAGGGTTGGAGCGCACGCCCAGCAGGGCCCCAGGAGCAACTCAGGTGGCGGCTCAGGTGGTGGCTCTGCACGGAGTGGGCTGCGCAGCCCCAGGAGCAGCTGAGGCGGTGGCCCTGTGCAAAGGAGGCTGGGAGGTCCTGGGAGCATGATTCCAGTGGTGCAGGCCCCAAAGCCCAAGGCGCTGGGGGACACAGCCCAGGATCTGGCACTCCTCTTGGGACAGGTAGAGGCCGGGAGGACACAGGACAGTGAGGACATTCCTGCTGCTAGGCGGCGCAGAGCTGTGCAGATCAGTGCCCCCCAAGCCCGGAGCATCCAGGGCAGTGTGGAACGGGAGACTGTGGAAGTTACTGCTGGAGCTGACTCCAGGGCTGGGGAGCTGGCCGCTGCCGGTGTTGTTGTTCCTCTTGGTGTCACCTTGTGCCTGGGACTGAGCGGGGTCGTCAGAGTGCCGAGGCCTCAGAGTAGACAGCTCCCACTGAGCTGTGCACCTAGGAGGGGGTGGGGCAGCACCCCCAGGTGCACACACCTGAGAATCAGCACAGCAGGCCCCTCCCCAGAAGACCAGCTGGAAGGACAGGGGAAGAGCAAGTTCTTTTTTTTTTTTTTTTAATTAATTTTTATTGGTGTTCAATTTACCAACATACAGAAAAACACCCAGTGCTCATCCCGTCAAGTGTCCACCTCAGTGCCCGTCACCCATTCCCCTCCAACACCCGCCCTCCTCCCCCCTTCCACCACCCCTAGTTCGTTTCCCCGAGTTTGGAGTCTTTATGTTCTGTCTCCCTTCCTGATATTTCCCAACATTTCTTCTCCCTTCCTTTATATTCCCTTTCACTATTATTTATATTCCCCAAATGAATGAGAACATACACTGCTTGTCCTTCTCCGATTGACTTATTTCACTCAGCATAATACCCTCCAGTTCCATCCACGTTGAAGCAAATGGTGGGTATTTGTCGTTTCTAATCGCTGAGTAATATTCCATTGTATACATAAACCACATCTTCTTTATCCATTCATCTTTCGATGGACACCGAGGCTCCTTCCACAGTTTGGCTATTGTGGCCATTGCTGATAGAAACATCGGGGTGCAGGTGTCCCGACGTTTCGTTGCATCTGAATCTTTGGGGTAAATCCCCAACAGTGCAATTGCTGGGTCGTAGGGCAGGTCTATTTTTAACTCTTTGAGGAACCTCCACACAGTTTTCCAGAGTGGCTGCACCAGTTCACATTCCCACCAACAGTGTAAGAAGGTTCCCTTTTCTCCGCATCCTCTCCAACATTTGTTGTTTCCTGCCTTGTTAATTTTCCCCATTCTCACTGGTGTGAGGTGGTATCTCATTGTGGTTTTGATTTGTATTTCCCTGATGGCAAGTGATGCAGAGCATTTTCTCATGTGCATGTTGGCCATGTCCATGTCTTCCTCTGTGAGATTTCTCTTCATGTCTTTTGCCCATTTCATGATTGGATTGTTTGTTTCTTTGGTGTTGAGTTTAATAAGTTCTTTATAGATTTTGGAAACTAGCCCTTTATCTGATATGTCGTTTGCAAATATCCTCTCCCATTCTGTAGGTTGTCTTTTAGTTTTTTTGACTGTATCCTTTGCTGTGCAAAAGCTTCTTATCTTGATGAAGTCCCAATAGTTCATTTTTGCTTTTGTTTCTTTTGCCTTTGTGGATGTATCTTGCAAGAAGTTACTGTGGCCGAGTTCAAAAAGGGTGTTGCCTGTGTTCTCCTCTAGGATTTTGATGGACTCTTGTCTCACATTTAGATCTCTCATCCATTTTGAGTTTATCTTTGTGTATGGTGAAAGAGAGTGGTCCAGTTTCATTCTTCTGCATGTGGATGACCAATTTTCCCAACACCATTTATTGAAGAGACTGTCTTTCTTCCAATGGATAGTCTTTCCTCCTTTATCGAATATTAGATGACCATACATTTCAGGGTCCACTTCTGGGTTCTTTATTCTGTTCCATTGATCTATGTGTCTATTTTTGTGCCAGTACCACACTGTCTTGATGACCACAGCTTTGTAGTACAACCGGAAATCTGGCATTGTGATGCCCCCAGCTATGGTTTTCTTTTTTAAAATTCCCCTGGCTATTCGGGGTCTTTTCTGATTCCACACAAATCTTAAAATAATTTGTTCTAACTCTCTGAAGAAAGTCCATGGTATTTTGATAGGGATTGCATTAAACGTGTAAATTGCCCTGGGTAACACTGACATTTTCACAATATTAATTCTGCCAATCCATGAGCATGGAATATTTTTCCATCTCTTTGTGTCTTCCTCAATTTCTTTCAGAAGTGTTCTATAGTTTTTAGGGTATAGATCCTTCACCTCCTTGGTAAGGTTTATTCCTAGGTATCTTATGCTTTTGGGTGCAAGAGCAAGTTCTTAACCGAGAAGCACTCAAAAGCTCCAGGGGACGTTGAAGGACTTATAGTATATAGAATCAGGATACCCCTCCTTGTTTTTTTGTTTTTGGTTTGTTTCCCCCACTTTTCTTTTCTTCCCTTTTTTCCTTCCTTTTTCCAGTACAACTTGTTTTTAGCCACTCTGCATGAGGCAATATGACTAGAAGGAAGAGCTAATCACAAAAGAAAGAATGAGAAACAATACTCTCTCCCACAGTTACAGAATTTGGATTACAATTCGATGTCAGAAAGCCAATTAGGAAGCACAATTATAAAGCTACTGGTGGCTGTGGAAAAAAGCATAAAGGACTCAAGAGACTTCCTGACTGCAAAATTTAGATCTAATCAGGCCGAAATTAAAAATCAGTTAAATGAGATGCAATCCAAACTGGAGGTCCTAACGAGGGTTAATGGGGTAGAAGAATGAGTGAGTGACATAGAAGACAAATTGATGGCAAGGAAGTAAACTGAGGAAAAAATAGAAAAACAATGAAAAGATCACAAGGAAAGGTTAAGGGAAATAAATGACAGCCTCAGAAGGAAAAAAACATATGTTTAATTGGGGTTCCAGAGGGCACCGAAAGGGACAGAGGACCAGAAAGTGTATTTGAACAAATTATAGCTGAGAACTTCCAACTTGGGGAGGGAAACAGGCATTCAGATCCAGGAGATAGATCCCGCTAAAATCAATAAAAACCGTTCGACACCCTGACATTTCACAGTGAAACTTGCAAATTCCAAAGATAATGAGAAGATCCTTAAAGCAGCAAGAGACAAGAAATCCCTAACCTTTATGGGAAGAAGGATTAGGTTAACAGCAGACCTCTCCACAGAGACCTGGCAGGCCAGAAAGGGCTGGAAGGATATAGTCAGGGTCCTAAATGAGAAGAACATGCAGCCAAGAATACTCTATCCAGCAAGACTCTCATTCAGAATAGAAGGAGAGATAAAGAGCTTCCAAGATAGGCAGAAACTGGAAGAATATGTGACCACCAAACCAGCTCTGCAAGAAATATTAAGGGGGACTCTGTAAAAGATAGACGAAGTCCAAGGAAACAATCCACAAAAACAGGGACTGAATAGGTATCATGATGACACTAAATTCATATCTTTCAATAGTAACTCTGAACGTGAATGGGCTTCCTGATCCCATCAAAGGCACAGGGTTTCAGATTGGATAAAAAAGCAAGACTCATCTATTTGCTGTCTACAAGAGACTCATTTTAGATGTAAGGACACTTACAGCCTGAAAAAAAAAAGGTTGGAGAATCATTTCCCATTTATTTTATTATTTTATTTTATTTTATTTTATTTTATTTTATTTTATTTTATTTTATTTTATTTTTTAATAATAAATTTATTTTTTTATTGGTGTTCAATTTACCATTTCCCATTTCAATGGTCCTCCAAAGAAAGCAGGGATAGCCATCCTCATATCAGATAAATTGAAGTTTATCCCAACGACTGTAGTAAGAGATGAAGAGGGACACTATATGATAGGGTCTATCCAACAAGAGGACCTAACATGCCCAAATGTGGGAGCAGCCAAGTTTATAAAACAATTAATAACCAAAGTTAAGACATACTTAGATAATAATACACTTATACTTGGAGACTTGAATACGGCGCTTCCTGCAATTGATAGATATTCAAGCACAACATCTCCAAAGAAACAAGAGGTTTAAATGATACACAGGACCAGATGGATTTCACAGATATTTACAGAACTTTACATCCAAATGCAACTGAATACACATTCTTCTTAAGTGCACATGGAACTTTTTCCAGAATAGACCACATCCTGGGTCACAAATCAGGTCTTAACTGATACCAAAAGATTGGGATCGTCCCCTGCATATTCCCAGACCATAATGCCTTGAAATTAGAACTAAATCACAACAAGAAGTTTGGAAAGACCTCAAACACGTGGAGGTTAAGGACCACTTGCTAAAAGATGAAAGGGTCAACCAGGAAATTAGAGAAGAATTAAAAAGATTCATGGACAGTAATGAGAATGAAGACACAACCCTTTAACATCTTAGTGATACAGCAAAAGCAGTCCTGAGGGGAAAATACAATGCCATACAAGCATGTATCTAAAAACTGGAAAGAACTCAAATACAAAAGCTAACCTTGCATGTAAAGGAGCTGGATACGGAACAGCAAATAAAACCTTCACCCAGCAGAAGAAGAGAGTTAATAAAGGTTCAAGCAGAACTCCTGAAATAGAGACCAGAAGAACTGTGGAACAGATCAACAAAACCAGGAGTTGATTCTTTGAAAGAATTAATAATATAGATAAACCATTAGCCAGCCTTATTAAAAAGAAGAGAGAAAAGACTCAAATTAATAAAACCACGAATGAAAAAGGAGAGATCACCACCAATACCAAGCAAATACAAACGATTTTAAAAACCTATTACGAGCAGCTTATGCCAATAAATTAGGCAATCTAGAAGAAATTTATGCATTTCTGGAAATCCACAAACTACCAAAACTGGAACAGGAAGAAATAGAAAACCTGAACAGGCCAATAACCAGGGAGGAAATTGAAGCAGTCATCAAAAACCTCCCAAGGCACAGAAGCCCAGGTCCAGATGGCTTCCCAGGGGAATTCTATTAAACGTTTAAAGAAGAAACCATATCTATTCTACTGAAGCTGTTCCGAAGGACAGAAAGTGATGGAATACTTCCAATCTCATTCTATGAGGCCAGCATCACCATAATTACAAAACCAGACAAAGATCCCACCAAAAAGGAGACTTCTAGACCAATATCCCTGATGAACACAGATGCAAAAATTCTCAACAAGATACTAGCCATTTGGATCCAACAATACATTAGGAAGATTATTCACCATGACCAAGTGGGATGTATCCCCGGGATGCAAGGCTGGTTCAACACTGGTAAAGCAATCAATGTGATTGATCATATCAACAAGAGAAAAACAAGAACCATATGATCCTCTCAATAGATGCAGAGTAAGCATTTATCAAAATACGGCATCCATTCCTGATCTAAACTCTTCAGAGTCTAGGGATCGAGGGAACATTCCTCAGAGTCTTAAAAGCCATCTACAAAAAGCCCACAGCAAATATCGTTCTCAATGGGGAAACACTGGGAGCCTTTCCCCTAAGATCAGGAACATGACAGGGATGTCCAGTCTCACCAATGCTATTCAACAGAGTACTAGAAATGCTAGCCTCAGCAATCATACAACAAAAAGAAATAAAAGGCATTCAAATTGGCAAAGAAGAAGTCAAACTCTCCCTCTTCGCAGATGACATGATACTGTATGTAAAAAACCCAAAAGACTCCACCCCAAGATTACTAGAACTCATACAGCAATTTGGCAGTGTGGCAGGATACAAAATCAATGCCCAGAAATCATTTCTATACACTAACAATGAGACTGAAGAAAGAGAAATTAAGGAGTCAATCCCATTTACAATTGCACGGAAATGCGTAAGATACCTAGGAATAAACCTAACCAAAGAGGTAAAGGATCTATACCCTAAAAACTATAGAACACTTCTGAAAGAAATTGAGGAAGACACAAAGAGATGGAAAAATATTCCATGCTAATGGACGGAAAGAACCAATATTGTGAAAATGTCAATGCTACCCAGGGCAATGTACACATTTAATACAATCCCTATCAAAAAACCATGGACTTTATTCAGAGAGTTGGAACAAATCATCTTAACATTTGTTCCCCTTTCTCCACATCCTCTCAAACATTTGTTGTTTCCTGTCTTATTTTTTTTATTGGAGTTCAGTTTGCCAACATATAGCATAACACCCAGTGCTCATCCCATCAAGTGCCCCCCTCAGTGTCTACCACCCAGTCACCCCCACCCCCCGTCCACCTCCTTTTCCCCCTCCCCTTGTTCGTTTCCCAAAGTTAGGAGTCTCTCATGTTCTGTCTCCCTTTCTGATATTTCCCACTCATTTTTTCTCCTTTCCCCTTTATTCCCTTTCACTATGTTTTATATTCACTAAATGAATGAGACCATATAAAGTTTGTCCTCTGATTGACTTATTCCACTCAGCATAATACCCTCCAGTTCCATCCACATTGAAGCAAATGGTGGATATTTTTCGTTTCTAATGGCTGAGGAATATTCCATTTTATACATATACCACATCTTCTTTATCCATTCATCTTAATTTTCATCATTCTCACTGGGGTGAGGTGGTATCTCATTGTGGTTTTGATTTGTATTTCCCTGATGGCCAGGGAAAATGCAGATCATTTTTTTAAAAATTTATTTATTATAGTCACACACACAGAGAGAGAGAGAGAGGCAGAGACATAGGCAGAGAGAGAAGCAGGCTCCATGCACCGGGAGCCCGACGTGGGATTCGATCCCGGGTCTCCAGGATCGCGCCCTGGGCCAAAGGCAGGCGCCAATCCGCTGCACCACCCAGGGATCCCTGCAGATCATTTTCTCATGTGCTTGTTGGCCATGTCTATATCTTCCTCTGAAATTTCTTTTCATGTCTTTTGCCTGTTTCATGATTGGATTGTTTGTTTCTTTGCTGTTGAGTTTAATATGTTCTTTATAGATCTTGTATACTAGCCCTTTATCTGATACGTCATTTGCAAATATCTTCTCCCATTCTGTAGGTTGTCTTTTAGTTTTGTTGAATTTTTCTTTTGCTGTGCAAAACCTTTTTATCTTGATGAAGTCCCAATAATTCATTTTTGCTCGTTTCTCTTGCCTTCATGGATGTATGTTGTAAGAAGTTACTATGGCCAAGTTCAAAAAGGGTGTTGCCTGTGTTCTCCTCTAGGATTCTGATGGAATCTTGTCTCACATTTAGATCTTTCATCCATTTTGAGTTTATCTTTGTGTATGGTGTACGAGAATGGTCTAGTTTCAGTCTTCTGCACGTGGCTGTCCCATTTTCCCAGCACCATTTTTTGAAGAGACTGAAGAGACAGAATAAAATGGTTGTTGTAAGCCAGTATGTTTTGAGTAATTGGTTACACAGCCAAAATAACTTAAATGGAAAAAGTTTCCAGATTAATAAAGAAATTCTATGAAGTATAAAAGAGGAAAAACTTCCCAATAAAGAAATAGGAAAAATTAGTTAAGAATTTCAAACAAAGGGATCCCTGGGTGGCTCAGCGATTTAGTGCTTGCCTTAGACCTGGGGCGTGATCCTGGATTCCTGGGATCAAGTCCCACATCCGGCTCCCTGCATGGAGCCTGCTTCTCCCTCTGCCTGTGTCTCTGCCTGTCTCTCTCTTTGTGTGTCTCTCATGAATAATAAATAAAATCTTAAAAAAAGAATTTCAAACAAAAAGAATTAGAAATGGGCCCCTAACTAAGGTATTAAACCTCATTTATAATCAGAGAGATTCAAAATAAAAGCACAACGAAATAACAATTGACATCCCTGTGAATTGGCAACATTTAAGCCACATAATATTAAATGTTGGTGGGGGCACCTGGGTGGCTCAGTCAATTAAGCAGCCAAGTCTTGATTTCAGCTCAGGTCATGACCTCAGGGTCCTGTGATTGAGCCCTGTGTCAGGCTCCCCACTGAGCGGGGAATTTGCTCAAGGATTCTCCCTCTGCCCCTCCTCCCACTTGAGCCATTTTTTTTTTCTTTCTCTGTCTCTCAAATAAATAAATCTTTAAAAAATATTAAATTTTGATGATGATTTGGAGATTGATGGAGGTTTAAATTGGTATAGCAACCTGGAGAACACTGACAATGTATCTTAAAACTGAAAATAGTCTTTGACCCAGCAATGCCACTGCTAGGTACATACCCTAGTGGAACTCTCTAAGAATATTTAGAGCAGCATTATTTGTGATAGCTACAAATGAGAAATAAATATCTGTCAATGGGAAAATTAATAAATACATTTCTGTACACACACACACACTCCCACAATGAAATATCATACAGAATTGAAAATTGATGAACCAAACTTGGATGTATTAAAATGGTGATTCTCACAAACATAAAGATTAGTTAACTAAATGGATGAATATAGAGAATATGATACCATTTTTATAAAGTTTAGGGATCCCTGGGTGGTGCAGCGGTTTGGCGCCTGCCTTTGGCCCAGGGCGCGATCCTGGAGACCCGGGATCGAATCCCACGTCGGGCTCCCGGTGCATGGAGCCTGCTTCTCCCTCTGCCTGTGTCTCTGCCTCTCTCTCTCTCTCTCTCTCTCTCTCTGTGACTCTCATAAATAAATAAAAAAAAAAAATTAAAAAAAAAAAATAAAAAAAAATAAAGTTTAAAACATGAGAACACAATAGTAGCAGTTGTTTAAATATCTTTTTTCCCCCTTTTTTGCAGTGGAAATGCAAAGAAATGTACATGAAGAACAGTGCTTCCCTCTATGGGGCAGAGAGCTGGAGGCTATTGGGAAGGAATATGCCAAGAGGTTAACTTCATTGCCAGTGTTTTCTGTCTTAGGTACTAGGTATAGAAGTATTGGTTGTACTTTTTATGCCTTTTTGTATGTTAAATATTGCAGAATGTAATTTTTTATAGTATTTACTTACCAGAAGTTCTTGTAAAAAAAAATTTCCAGGTCTGTCTCAGACCCAGTAGAACAGACTCTCCAGAGGTGGGGCTCAGGAGTTTGCCATCTAGGTAACCCTGATGCTATGGGCCTAAGCCAGGAGAAGGCCCCCCCGCTGTGGAGGTGGCCTACTTTATGCTCTATTACACTTCTACTTTATAAGTAACATTTATTTTTTTTATTTTTTTTTATTTTTTTTTATAAGTAACATTTATTTATCAGTTCCTCAATTTTAGTGATTTTGTGCTAGCTACTGTGCAAGACAATGGGGACATAAAAACAAATAAGATCTTTTTACTGGCTTCAAAGATCTTCTATTTGGGGATCCCTGGGTGGCTCAGTGGTTTGGCGCCTGCCTTCGGCCCAGGGCGTGGTCCTGGAGTCCCAGGATTGAGTCCCAGGATTGAGTCCCATGTTGGGCGCCCTGCATGGAGCCTGCTTCTCCCTCTGCCTGTGTCTGTGCCTCTCTCTCTCTCTCTCTCTCTCTCTCTGCATCTCTCAGGAATAAATAAAAATAAAAACAAAAAAAAACAAAGATCTTCTATTTGAATGGAGGAGATATTATTCTTTATTGTCCTTTGAGCAGAGAGTTGAGGAGGCCCTAAAACCAGAGTGAAGGTTAACACCAATCACAAAAAATGTTCAAAAGCTTTCGAAATGAACATATTGAAATCTATCACTTCGACCTTTGTGTCCCCAAATACTTCTTTATTGACATCCAGGACATCCATAGATCTGCTTCATTGCACCTGACTGGGACTCTACTTGCCTCTTCCCAGATAAATTCTGGATAACCCTCTTGGCCTTGGCTGTACTTTGCATCTCCCCATGATGCCTCATAACTTTGCCATTTACTCATTGTGTGACTTTGGGCTACTGAATCCCTTCTCTGAGACTCCCTTTCTGCCTCTCTAAGTTGAGTAGATGAGTAAGTCCTCAGAGTAGCAAAACTGGGACCAGTGTGTAGTCTTGCAGAACACCATGCTATTTCATTGCCTTTCCAGGAAAGGTGTTGGCTTTTGGCAACCAAATGTTTTATCAGAGACATGGAGTCTAAGTAACCTATGAAATGTTTTTAAGCAAAAACAGCAAAAAAGCAAAATAGCAAAAAAGACACACATGGTAGACTTTCAAAGCACCCCTGACTCAGTCTCATTCCATATACCATGGAAAATAATTCATGAGTATTAGAGAAAATAATCTTAGACAATTTTGCCATTTCCTAATTGATTGAGCAGAAGGAAACCTACAAGTCTGAGGTTGAGCCAATTTTCTGTCTAGTAAATATGAGGATTTTTCCTCCTCACAAGGACTTGAGTAGACAGAAACAAGACAAGTAAATTCTAATGTGAATGAAACAACCAGAAGAAAAATAGTCCCAAGTCTACTCAAAGGATTTTTAAAAAATATTTATTCATGAGAGACACACACAGAGAGAGGAGGAGAAATAGGCAGAGGGAGAAGCAGGCTCCACACAGGGAGCCCGATGCAGGACTCCATCAAGTGACCCCGGGATCATGTTCCAAGCCAAAGGCAGACACTCAACTGCTGAGCCACCCAGGCGTCCCTACTCAGAATTATGGGGACCAATTCAGGATCCAATTTCAACTCTACCTATACACAATAAGGTGCATGCCCTTGAACATATCCCTTAACAGAATGCATCGTCACAATGTGGAGTGGGAATATAAGTGGGCAGTTCTATGCCACACTCAGTATAAGGTGAATTTTCAGACCTGGTTGGGTGAATGAACCTCATCAGGTAATCAACCACACTCTCCTCCTTGTGTGGCTTGGGAGAGCCCTGCCCACTGGAGGCCAGCCAGGATGTAGTTGGCAGAGCAAGCAGGACCACTGGATCCTTTGTCAGAAGGGCAGTCCCTCCTTCCTTCCTTCTGATGCCCCTGGGACCCTTGGGATGCAGAACAGTACACTGCCTACTACCATCAGGAAAAGGCAGGCCCAAGGTATTGGGTTCCACATAGAGAAAGCAGCTTTTGCAGACAGTGGACTTGAAACAGTCAAAATGGAAAAAGTCCAGGCAAACCAGGACTCTGGGTCACCCTGTTTAGCACAGGCCACTGGCGCTGGGGTAGCGCCTTGGCCCTTCGTGCACCCACCGCGGCCTCGGCCCCTGCGCAAGCGTGGGGACTGCCGACCCTCCATTGGGGTGGAGTGTGTGAATGAGCCTGTGCGCATGTGGCATTTACCGCACGTGACCGCACGTGGACGAGGTGCTTCTCGCCTAGCTGGGACAGGACCAGTTCTGGAGGTGGGGGAGGAGGAAAACAAGCGAAGAAGCCCCCATAACGCACCCCCCGCACGCACACACCCTGTTCCCCACCCATGCCAGAGCACAACGCGGGCAGGCGCGTCTCGGGCCTGTCCAGCCGCTCTCCCGTGGGCACCCGGGGATGCGGAACCCTCGCCAGGCTGATGCCCTGAGGTCACGTCCTGCGAGGGGCGAGAGGGACCGGCGGCGGTGGACGGGCTTTGGGTCTAGGACGGGGACTCCGAGTCGCGGACCCCCAGGGTCCCCACCTGTGCCAGCGGCCCCTCGGGGGCGGGGGCGTCACCGCAGGTGACGTCACGCGCGGTCCCGGGGTGCCCGCGGCGGTGGCCACAGGCCGGCCGCGTGACCCCCGCGCGCCAATGGCCGGGCGATCTCCGGGGCGACGCGGAGGGTCCGCGCTCTGCCGCCACTGCGCCCCCACCCCGAGTCCGCACTGCAGAGAGTGGTGGCGAGCAGGCGCCGGCGCGCCGGCCCACGTGCCGCGCAGAGAGAGGGACGGGCAGAGGAAGGAAGAGAGGGAGTGAGAGAGCGCCCCGGGCAAGAGGCGCGCACGACCCGGCCGCCGCTCCGCGCAGCCCCTGCGCGCCTCCCGCGGGGACCTCCACCAGGAAGGACCCCCACCCGAGGAAGGTACCAGACCCGGGGAGGGTGCGGGCTTGGCCCCCGGGAAACCCCGCCGCCCTCCGCCCGCCCCAGCGGGACTGCGGCAGCCCGCGGGGGCAGGGGGACGGGCTGGGGAGGGGGCCGTGGCCCCTGCGGGCCGGTGGAAGGCGGGGCGGGGCTGGAGCCTGGGCTGCAGAGGCGCCGCCCGGGGGAGGAGGGTCACCTGGGGGTGTGAGGGGGGGTGTCGGCATTAACCTCGCTCTCGCCCCGTTCGTATTCACAGGCTGTGGAGACCTGGGCAGTTCTCTCTGAGTCCTAGGCTCCCGCCCCAATTCATTCTCCCCCACCCGCCCAGTACCATCCTGGTCTGCTACGGAACCGTTTCCTGCCCCTGGTTTTAGCCCCGCGCAGGCGGAAATTGCGCGGGATGGCGGTGACGATGCTGCAGGACTGGTGCAGGTGGATGGGCGTCAGCGCTCGAAGGGGTCTGCTCATTCTGGGCATCCCAGAGGACTGCGATGAAGCCGAACTCCAAGAGTCCCTGGAGGCCGCCCTGTGGCCCATGGGCCACTTTACTGTGCTCGGCAAAGTGTTCCGGGAGGAGGATAATGCCACCGCGGCCCTAGTCGAGCTTGACCGGGAAGTCAACTATGCGTTGGTCCCCAGGGAAATCCCGGGCACTGGGGGTCCCTGGAACGTGGTTTTTGTGCCCCGTTGCTCAGGCGAGGAGTTCCTCAGTCGCGTGTTCCACTTCATGGAGCAACAGGGGCAGACGGTGGAGAGTGTGGCTGGGGCCCTGGGGCTGGGACTGCGCAGGGTGTGCTGGCTCCGATCGGTCAGTCAGGCAGTCCAGCCCTGGGTGGAGGCCATGCGGTACCAGCGCCTGGGCGTGTTTTCCGGGAGGGATCAGCCCGCTCTGGGGGAGGAGTCCTTTGAGGCTTGGCTACACCACACTGCCGACATGCTACATGTGTGGCAGGGGGTCTCGGAAAGGGAGAAGAGGAGGCGGCTGATGGAAGGCCTTCGAGGGACGGCCCTGCAGCTCGTGCACGGACTCCTGGCCGAGAACCCTGCCAGAACCGCGCAGGACTGCCTGGCGGCCCTGATCCAGGTGTTTGGAGACAATGAGTCCCAGGCCACACTCCGGGTGAAGTGTTTAACTGCTCAGCAGCACTCAGGAGAGCGGCTCTCTGCTTTCGTGTTGAGGCTGGAAGTCCTGCTGCAGAAAGCCATTGAGAAGGGGGCCCTGGCCAGAGCCTCAGCTGACCACGTGCGCCTGAGGCAGGTGCTCACCAGGGCCAACCTCACCGAGCCACTGGATGAAGCTCTGAGGAAGCTGAGAATGGTTGGGAGGTCTCCAAGTTTCCTAGAGATGCTGGGGCTTGTTCGGGAGTCTGAGGCATGGGAGGCCAGTCTAGCCAGGAGTGAGAGAGCCCAGGCGGAGGAAGGGGCTGGCGCCCAGGCCCATGCCCAGGCTGATGCCAGAGCCGACGCTAAGGCAGAGGATGATAAAGTGGACGAGAAGGAGCAGGAGCAGCAGGAGCAGGAACGGGAGCGGGAGGAGGAGGACACTGATGACCTTGATGCTGTCCCTGCAGGCCTAGGTCAGGCACGACCCTCAGAGGCCCCTGGGGGCCCCACCCCTGCCCAGATGGGCACTGCTTCCAGGGCGGGCCCAGGAGGTCCTGGCTATGAGCCAGAGGGCCTCACCCAGTCAGGAGACCGGGAGGCTGGGGAGCCCCTCGAGGAGGGGCTCAAGCCCATCCCAGACGAGTCAGGAAACGAGGATGGGCCTGGGGGGCTGGGCCTCCCCAAGTCCTCCTCAGGCAAATAGGCTCGGAAGGCCCAGGGGCCCCCTCTCCTCTCAGGCAGCCAAGTTCTGGAGGCAGGGGGAGGCCATGCCAGGGCGCAACCTCACCCCGCATGAGGAGCAGGGCCAAGGGAAGGGCCCACCCGGCCCAAGCCAAGCCCCCCGGGCACTCCACCACCCCGAAGGGGACCTGAACACTACCATCAGCCCTTCCAAGTGACCAAGACGACCCTGCTTGACACCAAATGGGGCGGGGAGACCTGCCCCCCACCCTCCCATGGCAGCACCACACCCAGCCCCAGTCCAGTCAGGCACACCCAATCCCTGCCAACTCAGGCAGCCAGCCTGGGAAGCACCCCTCAGTGGCCGGCCCCAGCCTAGGTGAGGGGCACCTGAAGCCATCTGCCACCCACGCTGGACTGGAAAATGTTAGGGACCATCTCAAGGGTGCCAGCCTCTTGGGCCTCCCAAAACGGGGACCCTTGCCCACTGACCCCCGGGGCACGTTGCTCCATGTTCTGGGAAGCCCACCTGTGTCTCTGTAAGCTCCTTAGTGACCCACGTGTCAAGCTACCCCTCCTCCCCACACCCTCCCCCCCCCCCCCCACACACACACACTAGCCATCATTCCCATGCAGAGCCTTGAGGTGTGCAGGAACCTGCCGTGGGCGTCTTGGCCTCCCGGGGCACCCACCTGTCAGCACAGGCGCCATGAGCTTCAGTGTCCACCAAGGCTCTGCTCGCTCTCCTCCACTGTGGTGAGCTCAACCTCCGCTTTCTCGGTGTAGATTTAGGCCGAATGCTGCTTGCTCTTGTGGAGACGTGTGTGTGTGTGTGTGTGTGTGTGTGTGTGTGTGTGTGTTCTTATCTGAGCAGCTGCCCCCACCCCACCCCGGAGACCCTGAGCCCAGTTCCAGGAGATGGCGGGAAGGATGGAGGAGGGCACGGCCGGTGCTCACCCCGCGTGACCTCCGGAAGGAAGAACTGGCCCAACGACAGAAGTGGCCTGCGGCTGTCTCCACAGGAACTGTGCTCTGACGTGCCGCCTGTTGTCACTTGTGACTCAGTTTCCTTGGCTTGGCCAAGGGTCCCCTGCTGCCTTTTCAGCATCCTGGGACTGTCCCGTGCCGGCCATAGGGCAGGACCAGGCCCCAACATGTCTGCCGGGGGGGGGGGTGTCCTGGCGTGAGGGGACATGGCCAGCGTCCGTCATCCTGGCCAGAGGTTGATCGTGGCCCTCGGGAAGGGAGACTATGGCAGGAGGGCCATGGTGGTGGGGGATGCAGAGGCGCCCCGTTTGGGACCCTGAGAGGAGGGAGGCCGTGACCTATGGGCTCTACTGACCGTCAGACGTTCCCCTCTCTGTTGTCATTCCCTATCTTCAGTGGTTGCAGTACATTTTCTCTTCAATAAATTTCATTGAATGTTTCAGCCATGTCTTGCCTCTGCTCTGGGCTCTGGAAGGAACAACTTTCTACTGGAGCTGCAGGAGGGGATGGGGTTGTGAGTGGCAACATTAGTGTGGTACTGGAGTATTTCAGGGGTGTATCCAAGAGAAGTTGTGTGATCGTGATCACTTGGGCGGATGGAAACTGGTGAGAGGAGCTTACTAGAAGTGTGGCTGGTTGGGGCCACTAGAAACCTCAGGCAGCCCCCAGGAATAAAGAGGTTAGACTGTATAGTGAGGAGGGGACAGCAGATATCCTGAGGATCCAGGATTTGTGGAAACGCTGTATGCCTTAGGACATCCACTGGGTCTGAAAGTTCAAGTGCAAATCCCATAGACAAGCCAGTCTCCGAATTGCCTGGGTATGTTGTTGGATAGACCTATCAGGAGCTGCATGCTGGTGTGTGTGGCGAAGAGATCTCTCATCCATTTACAATCAGCCTACACTTGGAAGCCAACAAGAAGCCAGGCTCCATGTAGCCTCTGAAGGATTCTTTGGACTTGGGGGTGTGTGATAGCCAAAGAATGGGCAGGCTGGGTTCCACAGACCTCACGCCGTGTGTAGTGGGAGGAAATCCTTGGGAGACAAACGCAGTCATTCCATGTTCAAGACATTCCTGCCCTATATGAAATGCTACAGCTAGAAGCGAACTGGCATTAGGGGTAGACCTTCTTGTTGGCAGTGATGGTAGTATTCTTGTGTGATATGTTAGTGTAGGATATGATTAGGGCCTTTCTTTTATTTTTAAATGATTTACAAATTTGTGTCTATTGGTCTTCATCCTGGGAATGTCCCGTTTGCCTTGCCTTTCGAAATTAATTAATGAGGTTTATCAAAATTTTCTTCTTTACTGGGGGGGAAGTGTGGTTTTAGGCATCCCGTTCCTAGGCTTGAGGATTGCTTCACGTGTTTGATGCATGTAATGAGGCTATGCAAGAAAGAGCTGTCTTATCCCAAATTGTTGTAACATTCTTCATGAGGAAGCCAGAATTAGACTGATAGGGTTTTTATTTTAAGTTTTTTTTATTTATTTTTTTTAATTTTTATTTATTTATGATAGTCCAAAGAATCCTTCAGAGGCTACATGGAGCCTGGCTTCTTGTTGGCTTCCAAGTGTAGGCTGATTGTAAATGGATGAGAGATCTCTTCGCCACACACACCAGCATGCAGCTCCTGATAGGTCTATCCAACAACATACCCAGGCAATTCGGAGACTGGCTTGTCTATGGGATTTGCACTTGAACTTTCAGACCCAGTGGATGTCCTAAGGCATACAGCGTTTCCACAAATCCTGGATCCTCAGGATATCTGCTGTCCCCTCCTCACTATACAGTCTAACCTCTTTATTCCTGGGGGCTGCCTGAGGTTTCTAGTGGCCCCAACCAGCCACACTTCTAGTAAGCTCCTCTCACCAGTTTCCATCCGCCCAAGTGATCACGATCACACAACTTCTCTTGGATACACCCCTGAAATACTCCAGTACCACACTAATGTTGCCACTCACAACCCCATCCCCTCCTGCAGCTCCAGTAGAAAGTTGTTCCTTCCAGAGCCCAGAGCAGAGGCAAGACATGGCTGAAACATTCAATGAAATTTATTGAAGAGAAAATGTACTGCAACCACTGAAGATAGGGAATGACAACAGAGAGGGGAACGTCTGACGGTCAGTAGAGCCCATAGGTCACGGCCTCCCTCCTCTCAGGGTCCCAAACGGGGCGCCTCTGCATCCCCCACCACCATGGCCCTCCTGCCATAGTCTCCCTTCCCGAGGGCCACGATCAACCTCTGGCCAGGATGACGGACGCTGGCCATGTCCCCTCACGCCAGGACACCCCCCCCCCCGGCAGACATGTTGGGGCCTGGTCCTGCCCTATGGCCGGCACGGGACAGTCCCAGGATGCTGAAAAGGCAGCAGGGGACCCTTGGCCAAGCCAAGGAAACTGAGTCACAAGTGACAACAGGCGGCACGTCAGAGCACAGTTCCTGTGGAGACAGCCGCAGGCCACTTCTGTCGTTGGGCCAGTTCTTCCTTCCGGAGGTCACGCGGGGTGAGCACCGGCCGTGCCCTCCTCCATCCTTCCCGCCATCTCCTGGAACTGGGCTCAGGGTCTCCGGGGTGGGGTGGGGGCAGCTGCTCAGATAAGAACACACACACACACACACACACACACACACACACACACACGTCTCCACAAGAGCAAGCAGCATTCGGCCTAAATCTACACCGAGAAAGCGGAGGTTGAGCTCACCACAGTGGAGGAGAGCGAGCAGAGCCTTGGTGGACACTGAAGCTCATGGCGCCTGTGCTGACAGGTGGGTGCCCCGGGAGGCCAAGACGCCCACGGCAGGTTCCTGCACACCTCAAGGCTCTGCATGGGAATGATGGCTAGTGTGTGTGTGTGGGGGGGGGGGGGAGGGTGTGGGGAGGAGGGGTAGCTTGACACGTGGGTCACTAAGGAGCTTACAGAGACACAGGTGGGCTTCCCAGAACATGGAGCAACGTGCCCCGGGGGTCAGTGGGCAAGGGTCCCCGTTTTGGGAGGCCCAAGAGGCTGGCACCCTTGAGATGGTCCCTAACATTTTCCAGTCCAGCGTGGGTGGCAGATGGCTTCAGGTGCCCCTCACCTAGGCTGGGGCCGGCCACTGAGGGGTGCTTCCCAGGCTGGCTGCCTGAGTTGGCAGGGATTGGGTGTGCCTGACTGGACTGGGGCTGGGTGTGGTGCTGCCATGGGAGGGTGGGGGGCAGGTCTCCCCGCCCCATTTGGTGTCAAGCAGGGTCGTCTTGGTCACTTGGAAGGGCTGATGGTAGTGTTCAGGTCCCCTTCGGGGTGGTGGAGTGCCCGGGGGGCTTGGCTTGGGCCGGGTGGGCCCTTCCCTTGGCCCTGCTCCTCATGCGGGGTGAGGTTGCGCCCTGGCATGGCCTCCCCCTGCCTCCAGAACTTGGCTGCCTGAGAGGAGAGGGGGCCCCTGGGCCTTCCGAGCCTATTTGCCTGAGGAGGACTTGGGGAGGCCCAGCCCCCCAGGCCCATCCTCGTTTCCTGACTCGTCTGGGATGGGCTTGAGCCCCTCCTCGAGGGGCTCCCCAGCCTCCCGGTCTCCTGACTGGGTGAGGCCCTCTGGCTCATAGCCAGGACCTCCTGGGCCCGCCCTGGAAGCAGTGCCCATCTGGGCAGGGGTGGGGCCCCCAGGGGCCTCTGAGGGTCGTGCCTGACCTAGGCCTGCAGGGACAGCATCAAGGTCATCAGTGTCCTCCTCCTCCCGCTCCCGTTCCTGCTCCTGCTGCTCCTGCTCCTTCTCGTCCACTTTATCATCCTCTGCCTTAGCGTCGGCTCTGGCATCAGCCTGGGCATGGGCCTGGGCGCCAGCCCCTTCCTCCGCCTGGGCTCTCTCACTCCTGGCTAGACTGGCCTCCCATGCCTCAGACTCCCGAACAAGCCCCAGCATCTCTAGGAAACTTGGAGACCTCCCAACCATTCTCAGCTTCCTCAGAGCTTCATCCAGTGGCTCGGTGAGGTTGGCCCTGGTGAGCACCTGCCTCAGGCGCACGTGGTCAGCTGAGGCTCTGGCCAGGGCCCCCTTCTCAATGGCTTTCTGCAGCAGGACTTCCAGCCTCAACACGAAAGCAGAGAGCCGCTCTCCTGAGTGCTGCTGAGCAGTTAAACACTTCACCCGGAGTGTGGCCTGGGACTCATTGTCTCCAAACACCTGGATCAGGGCCGCCAGGCAGTCCTGCGCGGTTCTGGCAGGGTTCTCGGCCAGGAGTCCGTGCACGAGCTGCAGGGCCGTCCCTCGAAGGCCTTCCATCAGCCGCCTCCTCTTCTCCCTTTCCGAGACCCCCTGCCACACATGTAGCATGTCGGCAGTGTGGTGTAGCCAAGCCTCAAAGGACTCCTCCCCCAGAGCGGGCTGATCCCTCCCGGAAAACACGCCCAGGCGCTGGTACCGCATGGCCTCCACCCAGGGCTGGACTGCCTGACTGACCGATCGGAGCCAGCACACCCTGCGCAGTCCCAGCCCCAGGGCCCCAGCCACACTCTCCACCGTCTGCCCCTGTTGCTCCATGAAGTGGAACACGCGACTGAGGAACTCCTCGCCTGAGCAACGGGGCACAAAAACCACGTTCCAGGGACCCCCAGTGCCCGGGATTTCCCTGGGGACCAACGCATAGTTGACTTCCCGGTCAAGCTCGACTAGGGCCGCGGTGGCATTATCCTCCTCCCGGAACACTTTGCCGAGCACAGTAAAGTGGCCCATGGGCCACAGGGCGGCCTCCAGGGACTCTTGGAGTTCGGCTTCATCGCAGTCCTCTGGGATGCCCAGAATGAGCAGACCCCTTCGAGCGCTGACGCCCATCCACCTGCACCAGTCCTGCAGCATCGTCACCGCCATCCCGCGCAATTTCCGCCTGCGCGGGGCTAAAACCAGGGGCAGGAAACGGTTCCGTAGCAGACCAGGATGGTACTGGGCGGGTGGGGGAGAATGAATTGGGGCGGGAGCCTAGGACTCAGAGAGAACTGCCCAGGTCTCCACAGCCTGTGAATACGAACGGGGCGAGAGCGAGGTTAATGCCGACACCCCCCCTCACACCCCCAGGTGACCCTCCTCCCCCGGGCGGCGCCTCTGCAGCCCAGGCTCCAGCCCCGCCCCGCCTTCCACCGGCCCGCAGGGGCCACGGCCCCCTCCCCAGCCCGTCCCCCTGCCCCCGCGGGCTGCCGCAGTCCCGCTGGGGCGGGCGGAGGGCGGCGGGGTTTCCCGGGGGCCAAGCCCGCACCCTCCCCGGGTCTGGTACCTTCCTCGGGTGGGGGTCCTTCCTGGTGGAGGTCCCCGCGGGAGGCGCGCAGGGGCTGCGCGGAGCGGCGGCCGGGTCGTGCGCGCCTCTTGCCCGGGGCGCTCTCTCACTCCCTCTCTTCCTTCCTCTGCCCGTCCCTCTCTCTGCGCGGCACGTGGGCCGGCGCGCCGGCGCCTGCTCGCCACCACTCTCTGCAGTGCGGACTCGGGGTGGGGGCGCAGTGGCGGCAGAGCGCGGACCCTCCGCGTCGCCCCGGAGATCGCCCGGCCATTGGCGCGCGGGGGTCACGCGGCCGGCCTGTGGCCACCGCCGCGGGCACCCCGGGACCGCGCGTGACGTCACCTGCGGTGACGCCCCCGCCCCCGAGGGGCCGCTGGCACAGGTGGGGACCCTGGGGGTCCGCGACTCGGAGTCCCCGTCCTAGACCCAAAGCCCGTCCACCGCCGCCGGTCCCTCTCGCCCCTCGCAGGACGTGACCTCAGGGCATCAGCCTGGCGAGGGTTCCGCATCCCCGGGTGCCCACGGGAGAGCGGCTGGACAGGCCCGAGACGCGCCTGCCCGCGTTGTGCTCTGGCATGGGTGGGGAACAGGGTGTGTGCGTGCGGGGGGTGCGTTATGGGGGCTTCTTCGCTTGTTTTCCTCCTCCCCCACCTCCAGAACTGGTCCTGTCCCAGCTAGGCGAGAAGCACCTCGTCCACGTGCGGTCACGTGCGGTAAATGCCACATGCGCACAGGCTCATTCACACACTCCACCCCAATGGAGGGTCGGCAGTCCCCACGCTTGCGCAGGGGCCGAGGCCGCGGTGGGTGCACGAAGGGCCAAGGCGCTACCCCAGCGCCAGTGGCCAGCCCCAAGGAGGGTGCCTCAGACTCCCCTGTTTTGCTCAGTCCAAGTGCCGATCCCAAGAACCAGCTTCTGCTACTTGGGGGTCAACCCCTTGGGCCTGTATCTTACTTACCATGCGCCCTTGGGCAAGTCCTTACCCCTTCTCTGGGCCTCAGCGGAGCGATAGGTTTGGGGACTCTACCTGAAGGTGCGTCCAGGAGAGCCAATGGGCTGGGAGTGGAGCACTGGGTGTGGCCCCTGCCCCCTGTGCCCTCACCAGCCTAATGGGCTGTGAGACATTTGCTGCCTTGGCCTCTGAGGACAGCATGGCTGTCGTGCCTCCCCAGAGACCGCCAACTGTCTGTCCCCGACTCAGCCTTCTTCCACAGATCCTTCCCCTTTCCTTTGCTCCCTAGGCTAGTCACGGCACTAGGGCAGCGCTGCCACCACGTGAAACGGGGCTCCAGTCCCTCTGGGTCTCTGGCCACCCTGCACCTGTCCTGTCACAGGAGTCTGGTGCCATGTGGACAGCCTCCCTGCCAGTCAGATGGCAGACAGGTTCCCTCCAGTTCACACCTTCCACGGCTGTTCCCTGTCTGCCCCCCTTCTCTTTCCTTGCCTGGCATCTGGCCAGACATCCTCTTCTGTGGCTTGCTTTGCACTCTCAAGCTCTCCTGGTCACGGTTTCCCTGAGCATCCAGCTCACTCACGCTCCTTGTGGAATCTCAGCCCTGGCTTATTTGTCTGTGACCCTAGGGAAGGGCACTCACACTGTTCCCAGTCTTCAGGAATTACAGACACTACTGCCACCAGCGCCCTGCGATGCTGAGCCGCTGTTGGCACAACGGGCTCTGGCACATACACCAAGGGTTGGTTTTGCTGGGACTCGGGCACTTGGGTGCCCATCACCGCCATGGCCAGGCGTCGCTAATCTGTTATCTCCCTTGAGTGACTGAACCTGTGTTCACTCCCACCAGCAGCGTGGGCATGCTCCTGTGTGCCCCACAGCCTGAGCAGCCTTTGGTCCCTTCTGGCCTCGGCCACTTGCCCACCCCCACGGGGAGAAGCACTACCTCACTACTGTGTGCCTTGTGTTTCCCTGCCCTGGTCGGCGGTGAGCTTGGGCATCCCCGCACAAGTGTGTCAGCCATTCCCAGGTCCTCTTCTGGGAACCTCCTTTACTCATTTCCTCCCCGGTGCTGGGAAGCCTCATTGGCCTGTTTCTACAAGAGAGTTCCTGGCATTGAGGTCGAAGCACTCTCATGTTTTCTACACTCACCCATGGCCCAGAAGCAGGTCACGCTGGAATTGGTCTCATAGTTGGAGCTTGGCTGGCCTGTGTGGCCTTACTCCCCCAGCTCTCTTGTCTCCTGGGTGGTAAGTGCTGGGTGAATGAAGAAGTGCAGGGGTTCTGCCACAAACCAGCTTTCCCAGTCCGCCTCGTGTGTGGACTCCCTCCCTTTCTCCCCACTGAGGACCAAGACTGCCTCTCCTGATACACGTGAACCGCTGCCCTTAACGCCCACTGTGACGATTTCTGCCCACCAAACCTTGCTGTTAGCCCCACCATGGCTGGTGCCCCACGTTGTCCTCTTTCTTGGTTTCCGCCATGATCTATCTGGGATCATTCCCCAGAGAGGGCGCTCCCACGGGGATGTATGTGGGTCCCATGTTGCCAACTGTCAATTCATTCCCTCGGTTTTCAGCCTCGCTTCTTCCTCCTCTCCTTCCTTCCATACCTGCTGACTCCAGGTCCAGGACTCTCTGGCTCTCCCTTGGGGTACCCTACCCATTCCCCTCCTCTGCCAGGGCTGGGCTGTGACGCCTCAACTACATTTCCTTTGTCACCTTGCAGCCCTCACTTTGCTCCACTGTCTCAGCGCAGCTGACCCTCTTTCCTTCTCAAAACCTTTTCCTTCCTCGGCTTCTGTGAGCCCCCACCTTTGGGCTAATCTCCTCCCTCTCTGCCTGCCCAACTTTGGAACTCCCTCCTCTTTCTCCTTTGCTTGAGTTCAGTGTGGTGGAGGTGGGCTCCCAGCCTCAGCTCCAGGACCCCTGGGGCCTCCAACACCATTCTCACCTGAGGCCCGCTCATCCGAGAGACCCTCTGCTTGCTGACGGCTCCAAATGTTTTGTGTCTGGGCGGGACCCCTCCCCTGAGCTCCGCACAGTTTGGTGGGCTCACCAAACTGCCCACTTGGATGGTCCAGGGGAACTTCAGAATGAAGACGTCCAAATGTCCAGACAGGAGCACTTCATCCCCCTGGACACACCGGCCGCTTCCCTCGGCATCCCCCAAGGGTCCCGCCTTCCACCTGGTTGCTCCAGCAAAGATGCCAGGATTCTTTTCTCCCCTCTCCTTTGTTCTCCGCTCTCAATCTGACCCATTGTGGGATTTTGTCAACTCTAGTGGATGCCTGCTAACCCTCTCCACGTCTCCATGGTTCCTGGCCTCATCTCCTGTCTCCTACTCTCCCAGCCTCCGGGTTGGCCTCTCTGTCTACCTTCCTCCCACCCATGTGGCAGCCAGGGCGAACTCTTTGCAACACCACCAGATTCTGCTCCTCCCCAGTGTCAAGTCCTCCCTGTGGCTCCTCATCTCCCTAGACTAAGGAAACTCCAAAGTCCCCTCCCTGGCCAACAGTCCCTCTCTGCTGCTCCCCACCACCACTCCCCCTCCCTGCCTGCACCACACACGCCCTCCCCTCCACCCCTCCACTCCCACCCAGGGAGCTGGCCTCCTCCTCTGCTCTTCTTTCCGTACCAGCAGTCCCCAGCACCTCTCACCAAACTCCTGCTTCATCGGCCTTCTCGGCTTGCCCCAGAGCACCATACCCGGCTCTTTCTCACCTGTGGCCTTTGCCTTCCCTCCTCCTCTGTGTGGGACAACCCACCCCAAGACCTTCCCTTGGTAGTGGCCTCCTCCTCCTCCTCCTCCTCCTCCTCCTCCTCTTCCTCATCCAAATCTTGGCAGAAAGGTCCTCTCCTCCCTGAGGCCTCCTCTGCCCGTCCACCCACAGCAAAAAGTGGAATCTGGAATACTCTCCATCCATATTCACATCAGCGGCATTGTTTTTATGGGTCATCGTGTGACAGATAGCAGAGATTTGGGCCTCAGCTTTGGGGCATCAGGGCCTCCCTCCCCAGGTGGCAAGCCCCCCAGGAGAAGGGGCCTTGCCCATGTTTCTCGCCCCAGGGTGCCCAGCACCCGGAGCAGAGTCTGGCCCACCGGAGGCCCTTGGTGCCTTCTTTGGAGCAAGCACCCAAATCTGTCAGCCTGCCCCCGTCTGCCAGGGACCTGGGACAATTACCCCCCAAGGGCTGTGGAGAGCCCTGTTGGGTTTGAAGTAAAGGGATGGCAAGGATCAGCCCCGCTGTGGGGTGAACTGGGCAGCAGGGAGGTAGTAATCCTGGAGCAGAGGGTGGCTTCTGGAGTAGGCCAGACCAGATGGTGATGGCCTGGGCCTCCTTAGGCAGAGGGTTTAAGAGAAAGGGGGGGGGGCGCTCCAGGCTTCAGGGAGGGAGAAGGCGCAGGGAGGGCTCAAGCTGGGTCCCAGGTTTCTCACTTCTGTGTGGGCCCAGAGAATGGGCAGGCCCTTGTCTGACACGGGGATCACACCAGCACTTGTCTTTCCTCTCACCTTTTGTGAGAGGAGGTGTTGGCAAGTGGGGTGACAGGGGCAGGAATGAGTTTCTGTGGCCACGCTCAAATCTGAGAGTCCTGTGTGACACCATGTTGAAACATACTCTGCCCTCTTCCTCCCACCCCCACCACCACCCAGGCCCTGTGGGTGGCTGGGCTCCCTGGTGGACCTAAAGGAATCAGGTGTTCAATTAGGTGCTCAATTCCTAAAGGAATGAAGTGTCCCTCCTGCTTGGTCCAGCTCACAGGGTCTTCTGGCTTTTGGCTCGGTCCCCCTGATTGCCAGTCCTGGGCACTGTACAGAGCCAGCCCCCAGCAGGTGCTAACCACGCGGAGAAATAAACACAGAAACACTTCACTGTGGGGTGTTGCAGAGATGCTTCAATCAGGGTTCACAGAAGGCCCGGGCCTCTAGGCGACTGGATGCTCCCTCCCATAACATACCTCCTCTGGTAGTAGCTGTTGGGAATGAAGACCAAGACCAATGAAGACCAAGCTTAGCTGAGCACATAGAACCCAGGCGTGGCAGCGGGGGTGGGGTGGGGGATTCAATGTTTCTCTTCACCTGACTGCTCCCCATCTGGGTGACCTCAGATGTGTCCCTTAATCTTCACAGGTTGAGGGGGAGCGTAGTCTGCTCACAACCTGGGAAGGGGAAGGGCTTCTCTGCTTTACACCACAATCGCCAAGGGCTCAAGCCGTGAAGAGCCCAACGGACCCCTCCTGTCTCGTCTGGGGAGAGCCTGGAGTTCCCTCCTACCACCTTACCAGGCAGTTCCCACCCACATCTCCTAAACTGTGGCTTCAGACCACGTCCTTGCCAGCCAAAGACTGCTCTGGCTGCTCGCCAGCCCGCTTCCTCCACCACCCCCTCTGCTCACACACTCAGCTCCTGCTGCTCCCAGCATCTGGGGGCTCCCTGCACTGCCCAAAACCTTCCACAGGCTCTTGGGTAGCTCCTGGGTAGCGGGCCCACTCCTCCCTTTCTAAATGTGGGTGGTACTTGGGATGTGGCCAGCCTCGAATGGTGGCCAGCCTGCCTCTGCCTTGGGTCAGGATGGGGATGGTTCTCACGTAGAGAATTGGTGACGAGAGTGTGAATTGTGAGGCCATCTTTGGACCTCTGTGTGCAATCATTCCAAACAACTCATCTACCTACCTTGTGACCCAGCCCTGGCACTCCTACTTTCTCGCCCAGGGGAATGGAACACAAAGAGACTCACTCAAGGATGTGAGCCTTTCATCAGCTTTCCCATCAGCTTTCACCACAATAGCCCCATACTGGAGCCAACCCAGATGCCCATCAGCAGGAGAATGGACAAGGAGCTTGCAGTGAATCTCCTCTCTGTGGACCTCTGACCCTCACAACCACATGGGTGTGTCTCAAGGACGATGTGCCATGTGAGAAAAGTTAGACACCAGAGTGTGACCCTGTATGATTCCATTGATAGAGAGTGCAAGAGCAGGAATGCAAAAGGGAGGTAGGAGTGACTGGCAAGGAGGTCAGAGGTACTTTCTGGGAAGACACAAATGGTCTGTAGCTTGACAGGGGGGCTGGGTCAGTCACCGGGTAGATGCAGTTTTCAAAAAGCATTGAACTGTGTATACAGTGAACAGAAGCAGCAGTAAAATGAACCATGTTCTTTAGGGCTCCGTTACGGAGCACCTGGTGCTATGGACTGAATTTTGCCTCCCAATGTTTGTATGACTGTATGTGTATGTACGTTTATATGCCAAAGCCCTAAACCACAGTGACGGTATTTGGAGAAAAGGCCTATGAGGAGGCAATTAATGTTAAATGAGATCTTAAGGCCCTGATCCGATAGGAGTAGTGTCCTCCTAAGAAGAGATGCCAGAACTCTCTCTCTCTCTCTCTCTCTCTCTCTCTCCCTCTCTCTGTTTCTCTGTCTCTGTCTCTCTCTCTCTTACCGTCTCTCTTTCTCCCCTCCCTCCTACCCCAAACGCACAGAGAAGACATTTTGTGAGCACACAAAGAGATGGAAGCCACCCACAGGTTCAGAAGAGAGCTCTCTGCAAAACCCACTGTGCTGGCACCCTAATCTCAGACTTCTAGCCTCCAGAACTCTAAGAAAATCAAGGTCTGTTGTTCAGCTGCCCAGTCTGTGGTATTTCCTTATGGTGGCCGGAGCTAAGGCATCTGGGTTCCCTTATGTTTGCCTCGGAGAGTCATAGTTCCTTGGAGAACCCCTATTTCCTCATCTGCCAATCAGAGTCATCTTCCTGTCCCAACGGGAGGCCGTGAGAATCCCCTGTGAGGCTGTACGTTGTAGTGTTTTGAAGATTCCACGTTCTTGTATTCTCCTGAGGTGATATTGTATTCCCTGCCATGATGGGTACAGTGCCTCTACCCAGGCTCCGTCTCCTGTAACGTACATGGTGGGAGGTCAGGGTCAGAGCCACAGTGAGGGAGGGGGTAACAGAAACTCAGGAGCCTTTAGTCATGAAGGTTCTGGGGATGACAATTTCCAGGCTGTGGAGTTGAGCTCCTGCAAGGCAGGGAGGGCTGGCCCAGTGTTCTCAGGCTTGATCCCCATCTTCCAGCCCAGCCTCCTCAGAGCCTGGCGATGGCCATTGCAGTTTCCTAGGAACAAAGCCCCTGAAAGGGGGGCAAGTCTGTCTCTCCTGACGTGCCACCACCGTGCCTGGAATAAGGCTATGTCCTGCCCTATAATGTTGGACCTAGGCCCCTCAGGGGCCCAGCCAGGCCCAGCCCAGTCCACCCCAGCCCAGTGGGCGTTTGGTGAGCTCTGAAGCCTTTGCCTACTTGTCTATGCTCCCCCCACCCCTTCCTGGGCTGCCCCTCTCCTAAATAACCTCCAGCCTTCTCCAAATGCAAGTGCTCCTTTAGCCTCCGGGGGCCACGTGTATGGGGCACTTCCTGTCCCTCCCGCTTGGGAAGGAAAGATATGTTTTATTGTTTCCCTCCCTCCCTTCTCCCCACAGGGAAGGAAAATCCATCCCTGTGACCCTGGGTGGGGGGTGCTCCCAGGGCCTCCCCCAGACAAAACGAAGACCTTCATGTATTCATCCAACAAGGAGTTATGCTGTATCCTCTGTGTTCCACTCATTATAGTACGTGCTGAGCCTACGCCTATATGTCAGAGCAGAAGTACACCTGCCCTAACTCAGGGCATAGTCTAAGGGGTGACCACAGACCCTAAGGAAATCATCCCCCCAAGCAAACGTGGAAGGATAAACTCTGTCATATCCATCAAAGGGATCCACCCCACCCCTACCCCAGTGCCCTACCATCCATTCAGGTGGCAGCAAAAGCTCTTTGAGTGCATCTCCTTCCACGGATGGATGGCACAGAGATGCAAAGGATCAAGCAACATTCCCTGAGTGCTTCTTCCAAGCCAAGCATGGCTCTAGAGTTCAGGGATCTGGGCAGTGAGTACAATGAGAAGAGTCCGAAGACAATAAAGAGTGTAGCTCTTGGCCTCTTTATTCTTCTTCTCCTATCCCCCCCCCCCCCACACACATACTTCTGTGGAGCCTGGCAAAGGCCATCCTCTTGAAAACTATGACTCATGGCTATTGGAGCCAGGTGCCTGAAAAAGAAAGTTTTGGTGTCAAGAGAAAACTTTTAGTGTCAAGACTCATCAAGTGTGGAGAACTCAGCATAGGCAGTGCCCCCATAAACTGTAGTGTAGGGAGGCCAAGGGGCTGTTCTCTCATTCAAAAGGAACTGAGATTTTGACCTGTGGGTGGGTTGGGAATGCATGTGAAGGGACTGTAATTTTGTTTGTTCATTTGTTTTAAATCACTCCTGAGGCTTTGTGGATCTGCTCTAAGTATCATACCTGCCGATACATATAAAATGGCACATATGACTAGTGCTATGAAGGAAAGGTACACGGCGCTAATGAGAACTCTCAAGGGGGATATGAATCAGTCTGGAAAGTCAAGGAAGTCTTCCCTATGAAAATGGCAGGGGTGCTGAGACCTGAAGGACATGTAGGGGATACCTAGGGGAAGGAAGAAGGCGAGAGCAGTGCAGGCCATGGTTACAGCAATGTTCAAATGTCCAGTGGTGGGAACAGTATTACCTAAGAGGGGCTAAAATATGACAGGTCAACCAAGGGTGAAAGGCTGATGTGAGATCATGATTGGCAGACAGGTATCAGAACTCTCAGGCTGTATAAACCAGAGTAAAGAATTTTAGCCCCAGGAAGGAGGCAAGATGGCGGAAGAGTAGAGGTCCTCATTTCATCTGGTCCCCCAAATTTAGCTAGATAACTTTCAAACCACCCTGAACACCTATGAATTCCACCTGAGATGTAAAGGAAGGACAGCTGGAACGCTACAAGTAGAAAAGTGACCACTTCTCGCAAGGTGTTCTGCACTGGACAAAACAACCAGGAGGAAGAATTCACCACAAAGGAAAGAACCGGTGGTGATACTCTGTGCCACAGATCTAATGGATACAGGTTTAAGTGAAATATCGGAGATAGAATTCAAGAGCAGAACTAAAAAAAATCACTGGTGGCTCCTGAAAAAAAAAAAAGCATAAAAGATTCTAGAGTTCAAAAGGGGTGTTGCCTGTGTTCTCCTCTAGTATTTTGATGGAATCTTGCCTCACATTTAGGTCTTTCATCCATTTTGAGTTTATCTTTGTGTATGGTGCAAGAGAGTGGTCTAGTTTCATTCTTCTGCATGTGGATGTCCAAATTTCCCAGTACCATTTATTGAAGAGACTGTCTTTCTTCCAGCGGATAGTCTTTCCTCTTTTATCGAATATTAGTTGACCATAAAGTTCAGGGTCCACTTCTGGGTTCTCTATTCTGTTCCATTGATCTGTGTGTCTGTTTCTGTGCCAGTACCACACTGTCTTGATGACCACATCTTTGTAGTCCAACCTGTAATCTGGCATTGTGATGCCCCCAGCTATGGTTTTTTATTCTAAAATTCCCCTGGCTATTCGGGGTCTTTTCTGATTCCACACAAATATTACTCAGCCATTAGAAATGACAAATACCCACCATTTGCTTCAACGTGGATGGAACTGGTGGGTATTATGCTGAGTGAAATAAGTCAATCGGAGAAGGACAATCATTATATGGTCTCATTCATTTGGGGAATATAAATAATAGTGAAAGGGAATAGAAGAGAATGGAGAAGAAATGGGTGGTAAATGTCAGAAAGGGAGACAGAACATGAAGACTCCTAACTCTGGGAAACAAACTAGGGGTGGTGGAAGGGGAGGAGGGCGGGGCGTAGGGTGAATGGGTGATGGGCACTGAGGGGGGCACTTGACGGGATGAGCACTGGGTGTTATTCTGTATGTTGGCAAATTGAACACCAATAAAAAATAAATTTATTATTAAAAATATATATTAAAAAAAAGACTCTAGAGAATGTCTTACCACAGAAACGAGACCTAATCAGGCCAAAATTAAAAATGCTTTAATTGAGACGCAGTCTAAACTGGATGCTCTAACAGCTAGGGGTAAATGAGGCAGAGGAGAGAGTGAGTGCCATAGAAGGCAAGTTGATGGGAAGGGAGGAAGCTGAGGAAAAGAGAGAAAAACAACCAAGAGCTCATGGGGAAAGTCTCCGAGTATTAAGTGATAGTTCGAGAAAGAATAGCATCAGTCTTATTGGGATTTCAGATGATGTGGAGAGAGACAGACAGAGAGAGACAGAGACAGAGAGACAGAGACAGAGAGACAGAGAGAGACAGAGGACCAGAAAGTATGTTTGAATGAATCATAGCTGAGAACTTCCCTAACCTGGGGAAGGAAACAGGTATTCATACCCAAGAGATAGAGAGGACCCCCCCCCACACACAAAATTAACAAAAACCAATCAACATCCCAACATATAATAGCGAATCTTGAAAATGTCAGAAATAAAGAGAAAATCCTACAGCAGCTGGAGACAAGAGATCCCTAACTTACATGGGGAGAAATATCAGATGAAGAGCAGACCCATCCACAGAGACCTGGCAGGCCAGAAAGGGCTGGCATGATATCTTCAGGGTACCTAGCAAGAAAAACATGCATCCAAGAATCCTTTATCCAGCAAGGTTGTCATTCAGAAGAGAAGGAGAGATAAAGAGCTTCCAGGATAGACAGAAACTGAAAGAATATGTGACCACCAAACCAGCTCTGCAAGCAATATTAAAGGGGACCCCGTAAGCGAAGAGGAAGCCCAGAGAAACAATCTGCAGAAACAAGGACTGTACAGGTAATACTATGGCACCGAATTCATGTCTTTCAATAGTCACTCTGAACGTGAACAGGCTAAATGATCCAGTCAAAAGACACAGGGTATCAGACTGGATAAAAAAGCAAGGCCTATCCACATGCTGTCTACAAAAGACTTGTTTCAGACCTAAGGACACCTTTGGACTGAAAATGAGGGGGTGGAGAACCATTTACCATGCAAATAGCCCTCAAAAGAAAGCTGGGGGTAGCAATCCTCATATCAGATAAATTAGAGCTTAAACCAAAGACTGTATGAAGAGATGAAGAGGGACACTATATCATACTTAAAGGGTCTATCCAACAAGAAGACCTAGCTATCAATATTTATGCCTCTAATGTGGGAGCAGCCAATTATATCAACCAATTGATAACCAAAGTAATGAGACACATAGATAATAATACGTTAATAGTAGGAGATTTCAACACTGCACTCTCAGAAAAGGACAGATCTTGTAGGCGGAACATCGCCAAAGAAATAAGGGCCTTGAATGACACACTGGACCAAATGGATTTCACAGATATATACAGAAGATTCCATCCTTTTTTTTTTTTTTTTTTGGCTTCTAAACAACAAAAATTTATTTCTTACAATTCTATTTTTTTAATAATAAATTTATTTTTCATTGGTGTTCAATTTGCCAACATACAGAATAACACCCAGTTGCTCATCCCGTCAAGTGCCCCCCTCAGTGCCCGTCACCCATTCACCCCCACCCCGCACCCTCCTCCCCTTCCACCACCCCTAGTTTGTTTCCCAGAGTTAGGAGTCTTCCATGTTCTGTCCCCTTTCTAATATTTCCTACCCATTTCTTCTCCCTTCCCTTCTATTCCCTTTCACTATTATTTATATTCCCCAAATATATGAGACCATATAATGTTTGTCCTTCTCTGATTGACTCATTTCACTCAGCATAATACTCTCCAGTTCCACCCACGTCGAAGCAAATGGTGGGCATTTGTCGTTTCTAATGGCTGAGTAATATTCCATTGTATACATAGACCACATGTTCTTTATCCATCATCTTTCGATGGCACCGAGGCTCCTTCCACAGTTGGGCTATTGTGGACATTGCTGCTATAAACATCGGGGTGCAGGTGTCCCGGCGTTTCATTGCATCTGTATCTTTGGGGTAAATCCCCAGCAGTGCAATTGCTGGGTCGTAGGGCAGGTCTATTTTTAACTCTTTGAGGAACCTGCACACAGTTTTCCAGAGTGGGTGCACCAGTTCACATTCCCACCAACAGTGTAAGAGGGTTCCCTTTTCTCCGCATCCTCTCCAACATTTGTGGTTTCCTGCCTTGTTAATTTTCCCCATTCTCACTGGTGTGAGGTGGTATCTCATTGTGGTTTTGATTTGTATTTCCCTGATGGCAAGTGATGCAGAGCATTTTCTCATTCCATCCTAATGCAACTGAATACGTATTCTTCTCATGTGCACCTGGGACTTTCTTCAGAATAGGCCCCATACTGGGTCACAAATCAGGTCTCAACTGATACCAAAAGATTGGGATTATCCCCTGCATATTTTCAGACCACAATGCTTTGAAACTAGAACTCAATCACAAGAGAAATTTGGAAGGAACTCAAATACCTGGTGGTTAAAGAGCATCCTATTAAAAGATGAATGGGTCAGCCAGGAGATTAGAGAAGAGTTCCAAAGATTCATGCAAACTCATGAAAATGAAAGCACAACTTTTCAAAATCCTTGGGATACAGCAAAAGTGGTCCGAAGGGGGAAATACATCTCAATACAAGCCTCCCTCAAATAATTGGAAAAATCTCAAAGACACAAGCTAACCTTGCATCTAAAGGAACTGGAGAAAGAACAGCAAATAAAGCCTACACCAAGCAGAAGAAGAGAGATAATAAAGATTCGAGTGGAACTCAATGAAATAGAGACCAGAGGAACTGTAGAACAGATCAACGAAACCAGGAGCTGGTTCTTTGAAAGAATTAATAAGATCGCTAAACCCCTAGCCAGCCTTATTAAAAAGAAAAGAGAAAAGACTCAAATGAGTAAAATCACGAACGAAAGAGGAGAGATCACAACCAATACCAAGGAAATACAAACGATTTGAAAAACGTATTATGAACAACTATATGCCAACAAACTAGGCAATCTGGAAGAAATGGATGCATTTCTGGAAACCTACAAATTACCAGCACTGAAACAGGAAGAAATAAAAAACCCGAGCAGGCCAATAACCAGTGAAGAAATTGAAATTGAGGAAATTGAAGTCATGAAAAACCTCCCTGGACACAAAAGTCCAGAGCCACATGGCTTCCCAGGGGAATTCTACCAAAGGATTACAGAAGAAATAATCCCTCTTCTACTAAAGCTGTTTCAAGGGAAGAAATGGAGGGAATACTTCCAAACTCGTTCTATGAGGCCAGCATTACCTTGATCCCAACACCAGACAACGACCCCACCAAAAAGGAGAACTTACAGACCAATATCCCCGATGAACATGGATGCCAAAATTCTCACCAAGATAGTAGCCAATAGGATCCAACTGTACATTGAGAGGATTTATCCCCAGGATGCAAGGGTGGGTCAACATTCATAAAGCAATCCACGTGATAGATCACATCAATCAGAGAAAAGACAACAGCCATATTATCCTCTCGATAGATGCAGAGAAAGCATTTGACAAAATACAGCACCCATTCCTGATTAAACATTTTCAATATGTAAGGACAGAGGGAGCATAGCTCAATATCATAAAAGCCATTTATGAAGAGCCCACATCGAATACCATTCTCAATGGGGAAAAACTGAGAGCCTTTCCCCTAAGGTCAGGATCAAGACAGGGGCGTCCACTCTCACCATTGTTACTCAACATAGTGCTGGAAGTCCTAGCCTCAGCAATCAGACAACAGGAAATAAACGGCATTCAAATTGACAAAGAAGAAGTCAAACTCTCCCTCTTCGCAGATGACATGATACTGGACATAGGAAACCCAAAAGACTCCACCCAAGATCGGTAGAACTCATACAGCAATTCCGCAATGTGGCAGGATACAAAATCAATGCACAGAAATCAGTTGCATTTCTATACACTAACAATGATAATGGAGAAAGAGAAATTAGGAGAGGAATATGGAGTCAATCCCATTTACAATTACACCCAAAACCATAAGATACCTAAGAATAAACCTAAGCAAAGAGGTAAAGGATATATATACCCTAAAAACTACAGAAGACTTCTGAAAGAAATCAAGGAAAACGTAAAGAGATGGAAAGACATTCCATGCCCATGGATTGGGAGAATAAATACTGTGAAAATGTCTATGTGATCCAGATCAATCTACACGTTCAGTGCAATCCCTATCAACATACCATCCACATTTTTCACAGAGCTGGGACAAATAATCCTAAAATTTGTATGGAACCAGAAAAGACCCCAAATAGCTGGAGGAATGTTGAAAAACAAAAACAAAACTGGGGGCATAACAATGCCTGACTTCAGGCTGTATTACAAAGCTGTGATCATCAAGACAGTGTGGTACTGGCACAAAAACAGACACATAGATCAATAGAACAGGGTAGAGAACCCAGAAATGGGCCCTCAACTCTATGGTCAACTCATCTTTGACAAAGCAGGAAAGAATCTCCAGGGGCGGAAAGACAGTCTCTTCAATAAATGGTGCTGGGGCAATTGGACAGCCACATGCAGAAGAATAAACCGGACCATTATCTTACACCATACACAAAGATGAACTCAAAATACTTGGAAGATCTTAGTGTGAGACAAGAATCCATCAAAATCCTAGAGGAGAACACAGACAACACCCTTTTTGAACTTGGCCACAGCAACTTCTTGCAAGACACATCTATGAAGGGAAGGAAAACAAAAGCAATAATGAGCTCCTGGGACCTGCTCAAGATAAAAACCTTCTGTATAGCAAAGGAACAGTCAACAACAACAACAAAGACAACCTACAGAATGGGAGAAGATGTTTGCAAATGTCTTATCAGATAAAGGGCTAGTATCCAAGATCTATATAGAACTTATCAAAATCAACACCAAAGAAACAAACAATCCAGTCATGAAATGGGCAGAACACGGACAGAAATTTCTCCAAAGAAAACCTACACATGGCCAACAAGCATATGAAAAATGCTTCGCAACACATGCCATCAGGAAAGAACAAATCAAAACCACAGTGAGATACCACCTTTTTTTTTATTGTCACAGAATTAGGATTATCTCAGTTTGTCTCACTAGTGAATTTTATCAAATATTGATGAAATAACACCAGTTATTATTTCTTCACTTCCTCACTAATATTTCTGTTCCCTGTCTTGTAATTTTCGCCATTCTCACTGATATGAGGTGGTATCTCACTGTGGTTTTAATAAAAATAAATTTATTATTAAAAAATAAAATATTTCAATCTACATCTAAATTGTAAATATATCATTTATACTATATCATAATTGTGGACATTTTATTCTATTATTTTTTTATTGGTGTTCAATTTGCCAACATATAGCATAACACCCAGTGCTCATCCCATCAAGTGCCCCCCTCAGTGCCCGTCACCCAGTCACCCCCACAACCTGTCCACCTCCGTTCCACCACCCCTTGTTCGTTTCCCAGAGTTAAGAGTCTCTCATGTTCTGTGTCCCATTCTGATATTTCCCACCCATTTTCTCTCCTTTCCCCTTTATTCTTTTTCACTATTTTTTATATTCCCCAAATGAATTAATCAAAATTTCTCAAACGAGTGAGGCCATATAATGTTTGTCCTTCTACGACTGACTCATTTCACTCCGCATAATACCCTCCAGTTCCATCCACGTCGAAGCAAATGGTGGGTGTCATTTCTTTTTTTTTAATAATAAATTTATTTTTTATTGGTGTGCAATTTACCAGCATACAGAATAACACCCAGTGCTCATCCCGTCAAGTGCCCCTTCAGTGCCCGTCACCCATTCACCCCCACCCCCACCCTCCTCCCCATCCATCACCCCTAGTTCGTTTCCCAGAGTTTCGAGTCTTTATGTTCTGTCTCCCTTTCTGATATTTCCCACACATTTCTTCTCCCTTCCCTTATATTCCCTTTCACTATTATTTACATTCCCCAAATGAATGAGAACATACAATGTTTGTCCTTCTCCGATTGACTTACTTCACTCAGCATAATACCTTCCAGTTCCATCCACGTTGACGCAAATGGTGGGTATTTGTCATTTCTAATGGCTGAGTAATATTCCATTGTATACATAAACCACATCTTCTTTATCCATTCATCTTTCGATGGACACCGAGGCTCCTTCCACAGTTTGGCTATGGTGGACATTGCTGCTATAAACTTTGGGGTGCAGGTGTCCCGGGATTTCACTGCATCTGTATCTTTGGGGTAAATCCCCAGCAGTGCAATTGCTGGGTCATAGGGCAGGTCTATTTTTAACTCTTTGAGGAACCTCCACACAGTGTTCCAGAGTGGCTGCACCAGTTCACCTTCCCACCAACAGTGCAAAAGGTTTCCCTTTTCTCCGCATCCTCTCCAACATTTGTGGTTTCCTGCCTTGTTAATTTTCCCCATTCTCACTGGTGTGACGTGGTATCTCATTATGGTTTTCATTTGTATTTCCCTGATGGCCAGTGATGCGGAGCATTTTCTCATGTGCTTATTGGCCATGTCTATGTCTTTCTCTGTGAGATTTCTGTTCATGTATTTTGCCATTTCATGATTGGATTGTTTGTTTCTTTCCTGTTGAGTTTAGTAAGTTCTTTATAGATCTTGGAAAATAACCCTTTATCTGAGAGGTCATTTGCAAATATCTTCTCCCATTCTGTTGGTTGTCTTTGAGTTTTGTTGACCATATCCTTTGCTGTGCAAAAGCTTCTCATCTTAATGAAGTCCCAATTGTTCATTATTGCTTTTGTTTCTTTTGCCTTTGTGGATGTATCTTGCAAGAAGTTACTGTGGCCGAGTTCAAAAAGGGTGTTGCCTGTGTTCTCCTCTAGGAGATTTTGATGGAATCTTGTCTCACGTTTAGATCATTCATCCATTTTGAGTTTATCTTTGTGTATCGTGCAAGACAGTGGTCTAGTTTCATTTTTCTGCATGTGGATGTCCAATTTTCCCAACAGCATTTATTGAAGAGACTGTCCTTTTTCCAGTGGATAGTCTTTCATGCTTTGTCAAATATTAGTTGACCATGATGTTGAGGGTCCACTTCTGAATTCTCTTTTCTGTTCCATTGATCTCTGTGTCTGTTTTTGTGCCAGTACCACACTGTCTTGATGACCACAGCTTTGTAGTACAGCCTGAAATCTGGCATTGTGATGCCCCCAACTATGGTTTTCTTTTTTAAAATTCCCCTGGCTATTCGGGGTCTTTTCTGATTCCACAGAAATGTTAAGATGATTTGTTCCAACTCTCTGAAAAAAGTCCATGTTATTTTGATATGGATTGCATTATACATGTAAATTCGCCTGGGTAACATTGACATTTTCACAATATTAATTCTGCCAATCCATGAGCATGGAATATTTTTCCATCTCTTTGTGTCTTCCTCAATTTCTTTCAGAAGTGTTCTGTAGTTTTTAGGGTATAGATCCTTTACCTCTTTGGTTAGGTTTATTCCTAGGTATCTTATGCTTTTGGGTGCAATTGTAAATGGGATTGACTCCTTAATTTCTCTTTCTTCAGTCTCATTGTTAGTGTATAGAAATGCCACTGACTTCTGGGCATTGATTTTGTACCCTGCCACACTGCCAAAGTGCTGTATGAGTTCCAGCAATCTTGGGGTGGAGTCTTTTGGGTTTTCTAAGTAGAGTATCATGTCATCTGTGAAGAGGGAGAGTTTGACTTCTTCTTTGCCAATTTGAATGCCTTTCATGTCTTTTTGTTGTCTGATTGTGGAGGCTAGGACTTCTAGTACTATGTTGAAAAGTAGTGGTGAGAGTGGACATCCCTGTCTTGTCCCTGATCTTAGGGGAAAGGCTCCCAGAGATTCCTCATTGAGAATTATATTTGCTGTGGGCTTTTCGTAGATGTCTTTGAAGATGCTGAGGAATGTTCCCTCTATCCCTACACTCTGAAGAGTTCTGATCAGGAATGGATGCTGTATTTTGTCCAATGCTTTCTCTGCATCTATTGACAGGATCATATATTTCTCTTTTTTTCTCCTGCTAATGTGATCAAGCACTTTGATTTCTTTACAAGTGTTGGACCAGCCTTGCATCCCCAGGGTAATCCCACTTGGTCATGGTGAATAATATTAATGTATTGTCGGATCCTATTGCCTAGTCTCTTGTTGAGAATTTTTGCATCCATGTTCATCAGGGATATTGGTCTGTAATTCTCCGTTTTGGTGGGGTCTTTGGTTTTGCAATTAAGGTGATGCTGACCTCATAGAACGCGTTCGGATATATTCTATGTCTTTCTATCTTTATGAACAGCTTTAGTAGAATAGGTAAGGTTTCTTCTTTAAACATTTAACAGAATTCCCCTGGGATGCCATCTGGCCCTGGACTTTTGTGTCTTGGGAGGTTTTTGATGCCCGCTTCCATTTTCTCCCTATCCGCCTGTTTAGGTTTTCTATTTCTTCCTGTTTCAGTTTTGGTAGTTTTCCAGAAATGCATCCATTTCATTTAGATTGCCTAATGTATTGGCGTATAGCTGCTCATAATAAGTTTTTAAAATCATTTGTATTTCCTTGATGTTGGTGGTGATGTCTCCTTTCTCTCTTTTTTCACATGTTCTTTTTTTTAATTTTAATTTTATTGTTTTACTTATTTTTTAATCGGAGTTTATTTATCCAAGATATAGCATAACATCCAGTTCTCATCCCATCATGTGCCCCCCTCAGTGCCTGTCACCCATTCACCCCCACCCCGCCTTCTCCTTTCTCATTTATGATTTTATTAATTTGAGTCTTTTCTCTCTTCTTTTTAATAGGGCTGGCTAATGGTTTATCTATCTTATTAATTATTCCAAAGAACAAACTCCTGGTTTTGTTAATATCTTCCACAGTTCTGTTCTCTATTTCATTGATTTCTGTTCTAATCTTTACTAACTCTCTTCTTCTGCTGAGTGTAGGATCTGTTTGCTGTTTTTTCTCCAGCTCCTTTCAGTGCAAGGTTAGCTTTTGTATTTGAGTTCTTTCCGGTTTTTGGATGGATGCTTGTATTGCGATGTATTTCCCCCTCTGTACTGCTTTTGCTGTATCCCAAAGATTTTGAATGGTTTTATCATCATTTTCATTAGTTTCCATGAATCTTTTTAATTTTTCTCTAATTTCCTGGTTGACCCTTTCATCTTTTAGCAGGATGGTCCTTAACCTCCATGTGTTTGGAATCCTTCCAAACTTCTTGTTGTGATTTAGTTCTAATTTCAAAGCATTATGGCTTGAAAATACGCAAGGGACAGTCCCCATCTTTTGGTATTGGCTAAGACCTGTTTTGTGACCCCGTATGTGGTCTATTCTGGAGAAAGTTCTATGTGCACTTGAGAAGAATATGTATTCAGTTGCATTTGGATGTAAAATTCTGTAAATATCTGTGAAATCCATCTGGTCCAGTGTATCATTTAAAGCTATTGTTTATTTGGAGATGTTGTGCTTGAAGTTCTATCAATTGCAGAAAGCACCGTATTCAAGTCTCCAAGTGTGAGTGTATTATTATGTAAGTATGTCTTAACTTTGGTTATTAATTGATTGATATACTTGGCAGCTCCCACATTCGGGTCATAAATATTGAGGATTGTTAGGTCCTCTTGCTGGATAGATCCTTTAAGTATGATATAGTGTCCCTCTTCATGTCTTACTACCATCTTCGGGATAAACTTTAGTTTATCTGATATAAGGATGGCTACACCTGCTTTCTTTTGAGGACTATTTGAATGGTAAATGGTTCTCCAACCTTTTATTTTCAGGCTGTAGGTGTCCTTATGTCTAAAGTGAGTCTCTTGTAGACTGAAAATGGATGGGTCTTGCTTTTTTATCCAGTCTGAAACCCTGCGTCTTTTGATGAGGTCATTAAGCCCATTCACGTTTGAGTTACTATTGAAAGAGATGAATTTAGTGTCATCATGGTATCTATTTAGTCCCTGTTTTTGTGGATTGTTCCCTTGGACTTCCTCTGTTACAGAGTCCCCCTTTTTATGTCTTGCAGAGCTGATTTGGTGGTTACATATTCTTTCTGTTTCTGCCTATCTTGGAAGCTCTTCATCTCTCCTTTTTTCTGAATGAGAGTCTTGCTGGATAAAGTATTCTTGGTTGCATGTTCTTCTTCATTTAGGACCCTGAATATATCCTGCCAGCCCTTTCTGGCCTGCCAGGTCTCTGTGGAGAGGTCTGCTGTTAATATCATATTTCTCCCCATAAACGTTAGAGATTTCTTGTCTCTTGCTGCTTTAAGGATCTCTTTATCTTTGGAATTTGCAAGTTTCTCTATGAAATGTCGAGGTATTGAGTGGTTTTTATTGATTTTAGGGGGGGGGGGAATCTCTCTATTTTCTGGATCTGAATGCCTGTTTCCCTCCCCAAATTAGGGAAGTTCTCAGCTATTATTTGTTCAAATACATATTCTGGACCTCTGTCCCTTTTGGCGCCCTCGGGAACCCCAATTAAGCGTAGATTTTTCCTTCTGAGGTTGTCATTTTTTTCCCTTAACCTATCCTCATGATCTTTTAATTGCTTTTCTCTTTTTTCCTCAGTTTCCCTCCTTGGCATCAACTTGTCTTCTATGTCACTCACTTGTTCTTCTACCTTGTTAACTCTGGTCGTTAAGACCTCTAGTTTGGATTGCATCTCATTTAATTGTTTTTTAATTTCTGCCTGATTAGATATAAATTCTGCAGTCATGAAGTCTTTTGAATCCTTTATGCTTTTTTCTGGAGCTACCAGTGGCTTTATAATTGTGCTTCTGAATTGGCTTTCTGACATTGAATTGTAACCCAAATTTTGTAACTCTCTGGGAGAGAGAACTGTTTCTGATTTTTTCTTTTGAGGTGAGTTTTTCCTTCTAGTCATTTTGCTCAGTGCAAAAACAAATTGTACTGGGAAAAGGAGAAAAGGAGAGAAGAGAAAAAAGAAAAGAAAAAAAGAAGAAAAAATAGAAGGGAAAAAAAAAGGCGGGGGGAAGCAAAGAGAAAAAAAAACAAGGGAGAGTATCGTCTGATTCTATATACTGTAAATCCCTTGTCTACCCCTGGATCTTCCCAGTGCTGCTTGTTCAATAACTTGCTTTTCCCCAGTCCTTCTAGCTGGTCTTCTGGGGGAGGGTCTGCTGTGCTGATTCTCAGGTGTGAGCACCTGGGGGAGCTGCTCAGCCTCGTGCCTGGTGCCTGGCTCAGTGCAAGTTGTTTATCCTGTTTATCCAGTTTGGGCGCTGTGAAGCTCAGTGGGGGTTGTTTATCCTGTGAGGCCCCAGGAGGAACAACAACAGTGGTGCGGCCAGCTCTCCAGCCCTAGAGTCAGCTCTAGCAGTATCTACTGCAGCTCCCAGTCTGCAGGGTCCTGGATGCCTCGTGGCCGGGAGCATGTGCCTGCACAACTCGGGGCCTCCCGGCAGTAGGAGCGTCCTTGCTTCCCTGTGTCCTCCTGTCCTCTGCTTGTCCCAGGGGGGAGCGCCAGATCATGGGCTGTGTCCCCTGGCGCCCTGGGCTGTGGGACCTGCACAGCTGGAATCGCGCCAGGCCCCGCAGCCCCCTCCCCAGTGGAGCCGCTGCCTGTGCCGCCTTCGAGCAGCTCCCGGGTCCCAGGTCCCCCCGTGCGCACTCTGCCCTTTAGGGAGCCTGGACCACGGTGTGTGGTGCACTCTACCCAGTGGCGCACATCCTCTGTTAGTGACCCTGGGAACCTGGGGGCTCCACTGCCCCTCCTGGGGTCCTGCCGGAGCTCCCTGCAAGTGCCTTTCCCTTCGGGAAGATTGCTGAAGCTCCTGCTTCTCTGGGATGGGGCTTTCCTGTCCTGGGGGTTCTCACCCAGCTCCTCGTGGGGCCCCTCCCCCTTGGATGCTGTTTTATTTCTTTATTATTTTTTTCCCGTTTTCCTACCTTGATAGAAGTGTGAGCTCTTCTCACTGTAGCATTTCAGCTGTTCTCTCTTTAAATCTCAGGCCGAATTCGTAGGTTTTCAGGATGATTTGAAAGTTATCTAGGTAATTTGGTAGGGACAGATGACTTGGGGACCCTACTCTTCTGCCATCTTGCCCCCTTCAAGCAGTGTGGACATTTTATTTATTTATTTATTTATTTATTTATTTATTTATTTATAAATGAGGTCATTCTTTTTTTTTAAGATTTTATTTATTTATGAGAGAGAGAGAGAGAGAGAGAGAGGTGGAGACACAAGCAAAAGGAGAAGCAAACTCCACACAGGGAGCCAGACATGGGACTCGATCCCAGGTCCCCAGGATCACACCCTGGGCTGAAGGCAGTGCTAAACCGCCTGGCCACCAGGGCTGCTTGCCCCAGTGTGCACATTTTAAAACAAAAGTTTAACATTACTATATTGATGCTACCCAGTGAAATCTAAGTATCCTGGCAATTTGACACCCATCATCATCTACTTAAAAATACAAGAAAAATGTGTCCTAAGTTGGAAGATTGACATCTTCATTTTATCTCCACTCCCCCTCCCTCACATAATTTTATCTGAATGAAATCTCTCTTTCATCCTCAACATCTTTTATCGAACCCTATAGTGGTTCTCTGCAACAAAAATATATAAATAAATTGAAATGCTATTTTCTTCATTGCAATTTTTATTCACTGTGCTAAGACTCTTCATTTTTTAATTTTCCACCAGCACAATTATTGATCATATTACCCAGCTGCTCAGAATAACTTAGTAAATTTTTTCAGAAGTAAGTAAAAAGTAAAATTTGGATGGAAATGAATCGGTAAGAGAGACAGATGGGATTTTTTTCAATGAATTAATATTTTCATGGATAAGTATGAGGAGTGCGAATATGAGGCAGGATCATTTACCTTTTTTTAAATCCAAAGTATCAGATGAGACTAGCCACAGCAGTTGGAAAACAAAAGGAAATAAAAGGCATTCAAATCAGACAGGAAAGGGGCAGCCCGGGTGGCTCAGTGGTTTGGTGCTTCCTGCAGCCCACGGTGTGATCCTGGAGACCCAGGATCGAGTCCCATGTGGAGCTTCCTGCATGGAGCCCATTTCTCCCTCTGCCTGTCTCTGTGCCTCTCTCTCTCTTGTCTCTCAGGAATAAAGTAATAAAATCTTAAAAAAAAACAAATTGGAGAGGAAAAAGTAAAACTGTCACTATTTGCAGATGACATGATACTACTTGTATATAGAAAACCCTAAAGCCTCCACCCCAAAACTTTTAGAACAATGAATGAATTCAGTACAGTTGCAGGATACAAAATCAACATACAGAAATCTGTTGCACTTCTATACACTCATAACGAACTACCAGAAGGAGAAATTAAGAAAACAATCCTATTTACAATTGTACCAAAAAGAATAAAATACCTAGGAATAAACTTACCCAAGGAGGTGAAAATCCTGACCTCTGGAAACTATAAGACACTGCTGAAAGAAATTGAAGACAACTCAAACAAATGGAAACATATACCATGCTCATGGACTGGAAGAATTAATATTATTGAAATATCCATATCATCCAAAGCAATCTACAGATCCAAAGGAATCTCTATCAAAAATACCAATGGCAGTCTTCCACAGGGTTAAAACAGGGACCCTTAAGATTTGTATGGAATTACAGAATATCCCAAATATCCAAGGCAATCTTGAGGAAGAAGAAAACAGGTAGAGGTATTATGCCCCAAGATTTCAAGTTATACCACAGAGTTATAGTAATCAAAACAGTTTGGTCCTGGCACAAAAACAGAAACATAGTTCAATAAAAACAGAATAGAGAGCCCAGGAATGAACCCATGTTTGTATGGCTCAAAAAACCTACAGCATAGGAGTCAAGAATATACAATGGGGGAAAACACAGTCCCTTCAATAAATGGTGTTTGGAAAACTGGACAACTACATGCAAAAAATAAAACTGGACCATTTTCTTACACCATATACAAAATAAACTCAAAATGGATTAAAGGCTTAAATGTAAGACCTGAAACCATAAAAATACTGGGAGTACAGGCAGTAAGCTCTGTTGGTCTGACATTGCTCCTAGTGATGGATTTTTTTGGATCTGTCTCCTCAGGCAAGGGCAACAAAAATAAACAAACTGGGACTAATCAGACTAAAAAGCCTTTGCACAGCAAAGGAAACCACTAACAACAAAAAGACAATCGGCTGAAGGGGAGAGAATGTATTTACAATTGATATATGAGAAGGAGTTAAAATCAAAATATATAAAGAAGCCATAAACTCAATATCCCCTACCGGTCCCCCCAAAACCCTAAGCTGATGAAAAATGGGCAGAGGACCTGAGTAGACATTTCTCCAAAGAAGACGTGTGGATGGCCAACAGGCCCATGAAAAGATGCTTGACATCACTCATCATCAGGGAAATGAAAATCAAAATTACAGTGAGGGGATCCCTGGGTGGCGCAGCGGTTTGGCGCTTGTCTTTGGCCCAGGGCGCGATCCTGGAGACCCGGGATCGAATCCCACGTCGGGCTCCCGGTGCATGGAGCCTGCTTCTCCCTCTGCCTGTGTCTCTGCCTCTCTCTCTCTCTCTCTCTCTCTCTGTGTGACTATCATAAATAAATAAAAATTTAAAAAAAACAAAAACAAAATTACAGTGAGATAACATCTCACACTTGTCAGGATGACTACTATTAAAAAGACAAAAACTAACCTGTATTACCGAGGAGTGATGAAAAGGGCACTCTTCTGCACTGTTTTTTTGTTTGTTTGTTTGTTTGTTTGTTTGGTTTGGGTTTTTTGTTTTGTTTTGGGTAGGGATTTTTTGGAGTTTGGGGGAAAACCTTTTGTTTTAATTTTTTATTACAGTATAGTTGATATGCAAAGTTATATTAGTTTCAGGTGTACAACATAGAGATTCAACTTCTCTATCCCTTACACTATACTCACCACAGGTGTAGCTACTATCTGTCACTGAACAGTGCTATTACAATATCATTGACCATATTCCCTATGTTGTACCTTTTATTCTTGTGGCATATTCATTCCACAACTGGAAGTCTATCTCCCACATCCTTTCACTCATTTTACCGAACCCCCCATCAACCCCCAGCAACCATCATTTTGTTCTCTGTATTTGAAGGTCTGATTCTGATGATTGTTTGTTTATTAATTTGTTTTGTGTTTTAGATTCCACACATGAGTGAAATCATATGGTATTTGTCTTTCTCAGTCTGACTAATTTCACTTAGCAAAATATCTTCCAGGTCCATCCATGTTGTCACAAATGGCTGGATCTCATTCTTTTTTATTTTTTTTAATGTTCAGGATTTTATTTATTTACTTATTCATGAGAGAGAGAGAGAGAGAGAGAGGCAGAGGGAGAAGCAGGCTCCATGCAGGGAGCCTGACGCGGGACTCGATCCGGGGTCTCCAGGATCAGGCCCTGGGCTGAAGGTGGCGCTAAACCACTGAGCCACCTGGGCTGCCCCTCTCATTCTTTTTTTAATGGCTGTGCAGTATTCCATTGCGTGTGTGTGTGTGTGTGTACCCCACATCTTCCTTATCAATTCTTCTTTTTTTTTTTAAATAATTTTTTTAATTTTTTTTATTTATTTATGATAGTCACACACACAGAGAGAGAGAGAGAGGCAGAGACACAGGCAGGGGGAGAAGCAGGCTCCATGCACCGGGAGCCTGATGTGGGATTCGATCCCGGGTCTCCAGGATCGCGCCCTGGGCCAAAGGTAGGCGCCAAACCGCTGCGCCACCCAGGGATCCCCATCAATTCTTCTTTTAATGGACACTTAGGTTGCTTCCATATGTTGGCTACTGTAAGTAATGTTGCAATAAACACAGGGGAGCACATATCTTTTCAAGTTAGTGTTTTCTTTGTCCTCAGTTAAATATCCAGTAGTGGATTATTGGATCATATGGTAGTTCTATTTTTAATACCATTGTGCACTGTTGGTAGGAATGTAAATTGGTGCAGCCACTATGGAAAACATTTTGGAGGTTCCCCAAATAACTAAAAATAGAAATATCATATGATCCAATAATTCCCTTTCTAGGTATTTATCAAAAAGTAAAAAATAAAAAAGCAAATTTATTTATTTTTAAAGATTTTATTTATTTACTCATGAGAGACACAGAGAGAGAGAGGCAGAGACATAGGTAGAGGGAGAAGCAGGATCCGTGCAGGAAGCCCAGCGTGGGACTTAATTCCAGGTCTCCAGGATCACACCCTGGGCTGAAGGCGGCGCTAAACTGCCGAGCCACCTGCGCTGTCCTAAAAAAGCAAATTTAAAAAAGAATATGCACCCCTGTGTTCATCACAGCATTATTTACAATAGCTGAGATATGGAAGCAACCTAAATGTCCATCGATAGATAAATGGATAAAGAATATGTGGTGTAAACTGTGGAAGGAGCCTCGGTGTCCATGGAAAGATGAATGGATAAAGAAGATGCGGTATACGTATACAATGGAATATTCCTCAGCCATTAGAAACGACAAATACCTACCATTTGCTTCGACGTGGATGGAACTGGCGGGTATTATGCTAAGTGAAATAAGTCAATCGGAGAAGGACAAACATTATATGGTCTCATTCATTTGGACATTCATATGGTCTCATTCATTCATTTTCACTATTCAAAATAGTGAAAGGGAATAAAGGGGAAAGGAGAAAAAATGAGTGGGAAATATCGGAAAGGGAGACAGAACATGAGAGACTCCTAACTCTGGGAAAGGAACAAGGGGTGGTAGAAAGGGAGGTGGGTGGGGGGTGGGGGTGACTGGGTGACGGGCACTGAGGGGGACACTTGATGGGATGAGCACTGGGTGTTATTCTATATGTTGGCCAATTGAACACCCATAAAAAATAAACAAAAAAGAATATGTGGTGTATATACAATGAAATATTATTCAGCCACACAGAAAAAGGACATCTTGCCCTTTGTAACAACATGGATGGACCTAGAGGGTATCATGCTAAGTGAAATAAACCAGACAGAGAAAGACAAATACCATGCGACTTTACTTACTTATGGAATCTAAAAAACAAACAAACAAACAAACAAACAAACAAACAAACGAAACAAAATGGAAACAGACTTACAGATTCAGAGAACAAAAGGATGGTTGCCAGATGGGGAGAGATATGGATGAGATAGGTGAAGAGGATTAAGAAGTAAAAAGTTCCTAAAAAAAAAAAAAGAAGTAAAAACTTCCTGTTATAAAATAAATAAGACACAGGGATGTAATGTACAGCATAGAGAATATAGTCAATAATATTGTAATGACTTTGTACGGTGACAGATGGTAATGAGACTTACCATGGTGACCATTTTGTAATTATATGAATGTCCAATCACTGTCTTACTGATATGATATTATATGTCAATTATTCTCCAATTTAAAAACCTCAAAAATTCAAAGGAAAAAAAGAAGAAGCGGGTGGGAGCAAAAGCAGATTTAATGTAGTATGTCATCTCATTCTTTGAATTCCTTCCATGAGGTTAACCCACAATCACACAACAATCTCTCATTAAAAATTGTTTTTAAGGATCTATCAATCAGCTGACAACTCTATTAAGTCCTTTTGGAAACTACCTGGCCTGAAAAAGGATGGATCCTCCACTCATTAGAGTCCTTTGTTTCACAATTTCTGAGAAACATATCAAAAAGCCTTTGCAAAGGGTGGTAGAAAGGGAGGTGGGCGGGGCGGGGTGGGGGTGACCGGGTGATGGGCACTGAGGGGGGCACTTGATGGGATGAGCACTGGGTGTTATGCTATATGTTGGCAAATTGAACTCCAATAAAAATAAATAAATATAAAAAAATAAAATATGCTAAAAAAAGCCTTTGCAAAGACATAGCTATAAATTCTCTCTTATTCTTTCAGTTAGAACTACTCTTTCATTTGATTTGCTTGGAAAAGTCCAGGTACACTAGGAATTGATTTAAATATACGCTTTGCCAATAATTAGTTCTTGATAAAAATTATTTTGCCAATAATTAGTTCTTTATAAAAATGATAAAAAAGATAAAAATATCTTATGCATGTTTTCTAAATATTGTTGCTAACACTTTAAAGTTGCAGATCTAGCTCATTCAGTGTATGGGAAATATATGCCCTGGAACTTTACTGGAAAAGGCCTTTATCATTGTCACACCAATGAAGCACATTGGCCTTAATTTCTGTCAGATCAGTATGACTCTTTCTCTTTCCAAATTAAACAATTGTGCTAATACACAGTTGGAATAATATTTTTAAAATATTTTATTTATATATTTGAGAGAGAGATCACAAGAGAGAGCATGAGAGAGAGCATAAACAGGCAGGGAGGGGCAGAGGCAGAGGCAGAAGTAGAGGTAGAGGGAGAAGCAGACTCCCCGCTAAGTAGGGATCCTAATGTGGGTCTCCATCACAGGACCTGGGGATCATGACGTGAGCTGAAAGCAGATGTTTAACTGACTGAGCCACCCAGATGCCCCTGGAAGAATATTTTTTAAACTACTAAGAAATACATGATAGGATACTTCTTTGAATAAGCATATTACTGAAGTCTTCGATATTGAGCTTTAAATGATATAGAGGTAACATATTTTATCCATCTTCTAATCAATTGCAAAACTTGTTAAAAAGGCTATTTATCATCACTGAGTGTATTATAAACCTATGTGATATGTACCTAAAATTTTATGTTATCGAATAAGGCATTATAACGAAAAGCATGACATGCATCCATGTTTTTCACTCCAATGATCTTTCAGGAATAAATAAATCACAATCATGTAAACCTCAGAAATAAGTTCATTAATTTTACTAGGTATTATGGTCAACTCTTTGTCATGTCATGAAGAACGATAAATGGTGGCATCTGTGTGGATCAGTCAGTCAAGCACCTAACTGTTGATTTCTGCTCAGGTGGTGATCTCAGGGTTGTGAGATCGAGCCCCAGTGGGGCTCCATGCTCACTGTTAGTCTGCTTGAGATTCTTTCTCTCCCTCTCCCTCTGCCCCTCCCCTGCTCATGCTCTTCTATAAATAAATAAATATATAAATAAATAAATAAGACAGAGAAATGGATATACTGCTAAAAATTGTCTTGTAGCTGGCCTTTTGTTTATTTAAAAGAGGTGGAAGATATAAAATATTTTGTAAGACGAACTAAGGTAATGATAATTGGAATACTTATTGATTTAATTTGTACAAAATAGTTTTAACTATTTTAAGAAGCTAATTTATCTCAAAGAATCTTGTAAACTTTTAATTTGTTGGTATCATTCAGTGTATCTTCGATATATGGTATCATCAGAAAATACTCCAGATATAAAATAAAATAATAAAATAGTCCAGATATCTGAAAATGCTTATTATTCTAACCTGATTAAGTTATTTTATGTGATTTTCTCTTGCAGGCTCAAGCATCAAGAATAATTGGCAAAGACATTATTATGGGGAAAATGTAGGAGTCTGCTTTTCAGAAAATATAAATTATATAATAATATTGTGGCGCATTAGGTGTCAAATCATGCATATGGGCCCATTGTACAGTAATATATGAAATCATAATATCTCAACACAGCCTAAAATACTGATGTTTTGGAACCATGCATCATTCCCAGCAGAAATTAGTGTGTGTACAATAGGATATTTCAAGTCCTAAAGAATTGATGATTTGATTATCTCACTGATGGAGGTTTTTTCCAAACTAATAATTGGTGGTGTTCCTGTATTTTGCCCGCCCACTGAGATTTTTAAATCCTGGGAAAGTACACTTCAGTTATCAGCATGAATATTTCAAGATGAATAATGAATATGCTTTCCTTTGTAAGTTTCATGAAAGTGATTGTGGAGGGGGATCCCTGGGTGGCTCAGCGGTTGGCTGAGGGCGCTATTTGGCCCAGGGCGCTATCCTGGAGACTCCGGATCGAGTCCCACTTCGGGCTCCTGGCATGGAGCCTGCTTCTCCCTCCTCCTGTGTTTCTGCGTCTCTCTCTCTCTCTCTCTCTATGTTTATCATAAATAAGTAAATAAATAAATAAACCTTTTTTTTTTAAAAAAGAAAGTGATTGTGGAGATGGACAGCATGCACCAACAAAGTGTCAAGTTTTAAGCACCCGAATGTGAAAATTGAACATAGCCTTTCCCACCTAACCCTTGGAAAGTGTGCACATCCCAAGAAGCACACAGACCCCTTTTTTTGTAGACCCCTCAGGTGGACGGACTATGGTGGTATTTAGGCAAGTGGAGAAAAGTAAATGAATTTGATAGTTTGAAGGTAGAATGAACATAATTTTTCATTGCATTGCATAGTGTTTGGGAGATTATTCATGTAACTGGTATTTGCCCTTCACCTTTGCCTGGCTAAATTTTATTGTTCCTTACAGCAGTGCTTTGATACATGCAGGTGGTCTATAGACCCAGAGCCGACGGTATCTGTGGAGTCGAGGCCTTGGTGTCTCAGGCATTTCTCTGGTTGAAAGTCTCCTATTGGATCCCATCTCTAGTGTTGCTGTGGGCTAGGGATTAGCTACTGTTTTTAGTAACTTCCTATATCCTTGCAAGACGACTCAACTGCTCAGTAAGTGATTAACTCCTCGAGGGCAGGGCCCATACCTGTCTGGGTTCTCTGCACTCCTGAGCCTGGGATAGTATCTGACTCATGCAAGGCAGTCAACCCATAGCTGTGGCGGAAGTTAATCTTCACGACCTCACTCTGTTCCCTGTAGTCGGCTGGTACACCAAGTGCTTGTCCTGTAATTACACTGGCGCCTTCTCTGTCTGGACGCCCATGGCTGCAGGTGTGCTAGCAGGCAGCTGGGCCTAAGGAGCTGGTGGGTGCTAGCTCAGGACGGAGGTCCTGGTCCTTGAGTTCCTTGGGGCTGACGCAGCTGCCAAGGTAGCGACCTCCTCTCTAGCCACCTGTGGAAGGACGGTGCCCGGTAGACCCTGCCTGTGTCTGGGCTGCGGACTACAACTCCCAGGATCCTTAGGGAAGGCTGGAGTACCTCCTTGCGCCCTCAGGGGCCAGGGGTAGCTAATAGCCCTCTCTGAGGAGCGCGCAACAGATAGGCTTGGACTCCGAAGACGCGATGGCGGGCGCTGGAGGAGCCTGGGGCGGGGTGGCGGCGGTGGCTGTAGAGCGCATGCGCCCTGTGTGCCTGTGGCCGGCTTGGCGACCTTTCTGAGCCTGCGGCCTCACAGTTGTCGAGTGACTCAGGTGGCCTGTGAGACTGAGTTGCCGTGGTGACGGCCGTGCGTGGCCGCGCGTGACAGTTAGATGAGAGCTTGCTGGAGGAGATTGGCGATGCTGAGCGCCGGAGGTAAGCTGTTGCACGGGCTGCCTGCACTGCCCCCGGGGGCGCCCCTCTACCACAGTGCTGGGAACCTAAAGCGCTCAGTGTGGGAGTCCACACTCCAGATGGGAAGGAAAAGTGATGTGAAGGAACCAACTCAGATAGTGCGGGCAGAGAGGCGAGCCCTTCAGTCTACGGATGAAGGAGGGGGGCCAGCTACTTTCCCAGAATGAGGGAAGAGAAAACCGATGCTTGGGGTGGGGAGGTGTGGGAGGACTGCAGGACTGGATGTTTGGTGCAGGAAGGCATCCATAGCCTTGGAGATGTCAGGCCACCACCATCCCCTAGGGGGCAGCGCTGTCCAATAGAAACACAATGTGAGCTGCCTGTGTGCTGTATTAGAAGTTAAAAGAAACTGGTGAAATTAACTTTAATAATGTGTTTTACTTAACCCACCATATCCAAAAGTATTATTTCAGCATGTGATCAATATAAGAAGTTAGCAACGAGATATTTTACATTCTTTTTTCCTTCACCAACTCTTCAAAATCCAATGTGTATTTGACCCGTACAGCACATCTCAAGTCATACTCAGCACACAGACGCATTTGACTGCATGGCTGCCCCCACTGGACAGCGCAGCCCAGAGTGTTCTCTGGGCTGCCCCTTCAATGGGGCAGGGTATACAGGAGTAGCTCAGATGTCACCTGCTGCCTGGTGTAAACCCTGCCTTGCCAAGGTTTCTGCCACTTAGGTGTTAGGTCATTCCTTTTATTTCATTCTGGCGCCACTGAGCAAAGCACTGCCATGTCTCTTACCTAGTTTTGAACTTCAGTGCCTGTAAGGCAGGTAGGGGGTAGGTGATAACACTGTTTCACAGGGGAGTAGTACCCAGTCAATTTTTACCATAGATTTCTTCAGGACAGGGCCAGAGTTTCTCACAGTTTCTTCCTCCTCCTCCAGCAGTACCTTCCTAGGACCCTGTTCTTACCCAGAAGCATAACCCAGAAAAATAGGGAAAGATTAGGTTCCTGACAGGATATTTAGATGTGAGCTTGCATTTCTTTTTCTTCTCTGAAAGGCTTCCTCAATTCTTAGGTAGAGAGTGTATCATCCTTTCTGCCCTGCAGTGTCTCTGCTAAGCCAGTGGCCGCCAAGAGGTTGAGCTTCAAACTCCTCACAGATTGCCCATCTTGAAAGAAGATGGAGTCCATAGGACACCCTTCTGCAGTTCTCTCCTCTCCACCCACCATTTGGTCATTCACTACACCTTTGACATATACTCTGTGCCTCAAACTTCTCGGTTATGCCATGTGTGAGACCCAGTCCTGGGTGTGAAGGAAATTAGGGCCTGTTGGGGGAGAGAAAACAGGACAAGATCTGAATATGCAATGATGAAATATTAAGAAACTGCACAATTAACCACTCATATCACAAGTTTAAATAAGAAGTAGTATGGGAAGCAAAAGAAGGAGAAATTTAAGCTGCCTTTGGAGATGTAGAAATGATAGTTTCTAAGCTAGAGAATACTATGACAAGTGCTCAGGAGCAGAAATGAACAGTTTTTTCTTTCTTGTTTTTTTTTCTTTAAAGATTGTACTTATTTATTCATGACAGACACACAGAGAGAGGCAGAGACATAGGCAGAAGGAGAAGCAGGTTCCCTGTGGGAGAGGCTGATGTGGGACTCGATCCCAGGACCCTGGGATCACAACCCAAGCCAAAGGCAGATGCTCAACCACTGAGCCACCAAGATACCCTCTGAACAGTTTTTTTTTCTAGAACTAGTGAGAAGACAGGGTAGAATAGAACGTATGTCAGAGTATAAATTGATGTTTATACATAAGAATAAACCCAGATGGTGTTTATACTCTTTTTTAAAAATTACATATCTCAAAAATTACCGTTCTAGCCATTTTTAAGTGCACAGCTTAGTGGCATTAAGCTGTATGTTGGCAAATTGAACACCAATAAAAAATAAATTTATTATTAAAAAAAACAAATATACTGAAAAAAAAGAAGGGTTTCAAATATCTAATTTACATTACCTTACCAATGTGTAAAAGAAAAAAAAGCCTCCACTTTTTTTTATAAATTTGTTTTTTATTGGTGTTCAATTTGCCAACATATAGAATAACACCCAGTGCTCATCCCATCAAGTGCCCCCCTCAGTGCCCATCACCCAGTCACCCCCACCCCCCACCCACCGCCCCTTCCCCACCCCTAGTTCGTTTCCCAGAGTCAGGAGTCTCTCATGTTCTGTCTCCCACCCTGATATTTCCCACTCATTTTTTCTCCTTTCCCCTTTATTCCCTTTCACTATTTTTTATATTCCCCAAATGAATGAGACCATATAATGTTTGTCCTTCTCCGATTGACTTATTTCACTCCGCATAATACCCTCCAGTTCCATCCACATCGAAGCAAATGGTGGGTATTTGTCGTTTCTAATGGCTGAGGAATATTCCAGTGTATACATAAACCACATCTTCTTTATCCATCATCTTTCGATGGACACCGAGGCTCCTTCCACAGTTTGGCTATTGTGGACATTGCTGCTAGAAACATGGGGTCCCAGTGTTTCATTGCATTTGTATCTTTGGGATAAATCCCCAGCAGTGCAATTGCTGGGTCGTAGGGCAGATCTATTTTTAACTCTTTGAAAAGCCTCCACTTTTTCCAGGACAGTTAAGTAATCACTGATGGATTCCTGCAGGATTTCCTGTGATCCACTAAAAAAGCACAGCCTGGTCAGGCCTGTGCAGAGACCTGGAGGAAATGCTTAGTTTTTGGTGCCAGATAGTTGTTTTCACTGGATTGAAGAAAGCAGGCAGAAGAGAGTTTAGTCTTTTACTGTATTACCCACAATAAAGAAGACCTTTGGTTACTGTGATTTTAGGTTAACCTTTAGGTCAATTTTCAAAATGTCAAATTTTTTAAAGATTTTATTTATTTATATAAGGGGAGCAGGGCAGAGGAAGAGAGAGAATCTCAAGCAGACTTTCTGCTGAACATGGAGCCAGATGCGTGACTCCATCCTAGGACCCTGAGATCACCTGACCTGAGCTGAAACCAAGAGTTGGACAATCAGCCAACTGTGTTTGTGTTACCCAGGTGCCCCTCAAAGTAGCAAATTTTTAAACATTTCACATTGCATATAAATACACATCTACAAATCTAGTATCAGCGCAACTCTTTTCAAGACCAGAGAAGTGTATTTTTGAGCAAAAAATAAACAGATTTCAAGTTTTGTTTATCTCCATTTCTTGTGTTGGGCATAGGAATTGCCACAAGGCTTTCAGACACTTTAAGATCTAAACAAGACTATTGCTTTCTGTAATTTAGGCCCATTTGTTAAACATGATTTATACACCTAAGACAAAGAATTTGAGAAGCAGCTTAAAGGAATCCGTTTTGTCACAGATATGAGAATAAACAGGCTTTAATTGCATTTTATGGACTAGTTGGAGCATAAACCTTTTTAGTCTTTATTGTCCCCATCATATAAAATTGTGGTTTTTGCATTTAGAATGTGACGTGGGACTCAAAGATGCAGCCTCTGACAAAGCCAGCTCCTCTACACACTTCACTTTGAAAAATCTCTTCACTCTGGGAACACCAACATGCAGATTCTCTCCTGCCCTTTTGGCACAGGGCGTCAGTCACTGCAGTTCTTCAGTTATCTGAGCCAAGATCTCTGGCCTCTGGTTGCTTCTTAGGGAACTGTCATATATTTTCATTCTCTTATTTATTAAAAATTGGTTATAGAGTTTAATGATTGCTTTTTTTGGCATTTCAGGATCTTTCTGTATTGTCTTTTTTATTTATTTATTTTTATAAATTTATTTTTATTTTTTTCTTTTTATAAATTTATTTTTTATTGGTGTTCAATTTGCCAACATATAGAATAACACCCAGTGCTCATCCCATCAAGTACCCCCTTCAGTGCCCGTCACCCAGTCACCCCCACCCACCACCCACCTCCCTTTCTACCATCCCTAGTTTGTATTGTCTTTTATAAAGCTTGCTTTTATCATTTTACCTGTTTTTAAAGATTTATTTATTTGCTTATTTATGTATTTATGAGAGACACACAGAGAGAAGCAGAGACACAGACAGAGGGAGAAACAGGCTCCTCACAGGGAGCCTGACATGGGACTCAATCCCTGGACCCGGGATCATGCCCTGAGTCGAAGGCAGTCGCTCAACTGCTGAGCCACCCAGATGTCCCTATTATTTTATCTTTTTAAAAATTACTTGAAAAATTGTAACAGTTGCCTTTTGAGACTTTAATCCTAATTCTTAAATTTGTTAAACTGGTCTTCAGATCACATTAAATAGATTTGGGGTAGGGTATCTAGGAATCCATCAAACTAATTCCTTTTTAACTTCCAGTCAAGGGACGCTTGGGTGCCTCAGCAGCTGAGCGTCTGTCTGCCTTCGGCCTAGGGCATGATCCTGGAATCCTGGGATCGAGTCCCGAATCGAGGTCCCTGCATGGAGCCTGCTTTTCTCTCTGCCTGTGTCTCTGCCTCTCTCTGTGTCTCTCATGAACAAATAAATAAAATCTTAAAAATAACTTCCAGTCAGAAGAAATTGCTTTAACATTATTATAACAACATTAAGAAAAATAGAAGTCATCAGGAAAGCACCCATGATCTCAACATGATCTCTACTTTCATTTGTCTATGATCCCTTTCCGGTTGCTCAGAAATATACACAGGGGTAGGGATTGGAATTGTTAGCTCTGTCACTTACATGCTAGGGGCTAGGCAAGTTCTAGAACCACTCTGAATGTACTTCTGTTGTGAAAGGGTATAAGAGGTCTATTCCTCACCAGGTTGTTGTGAAGGTTTCATGGCCTACCATATGTAACTTCTGACCATGGTGCTTAGCATGTGTAGATACTCAACAAATATTATTTTCCTTCCTGTTTCCTCTCATTCTCAGATATTTCTGCTATTCCCAAAGGAACATAAAGCTTCTTGGGAATTCACTACTCCCCTACCCCCAAGAGTACAACCCTCGTAACTGCAGCAAAACCAGTGTGTTCTCAGGTAACAGCCATGTACCATTTCTAGATATCAGTGGCCATTTCAGGCACCAAGTATGATCACATTATCTCTCATCTAGGAGTTGTCTGACTTCCGTCCTTTTACCTGTACTCCTAGAGTCATTGTGGTCCCTGACACGGCCCGCCACCCCTTACAGGCAGCAGTCTTGGCTGTGTCTTGAGCACAAGCCTCTTGCTCTTTCTAGCTGTTGTGACATGGTTCAGGACATTCCCTCCTACTGTTAACTGAAAAATTGTCTCTTCCATAATGGTGTCTAGCCCACTGTGCTCTTTTGGTTGAATAATTACCTCCAAAGCAGATTCTTTACCTTAATGCCTCCTATCATTTGGTACACTATTGCTTGCTGTTTTTTTAATCAGTAAAAAATATGTTGTAGTGACACTAACATATTTCTTCTTGTAGAAGAAATTGCTTATAACTCTATTACTCAACAAGCCTTATCTCACATTTGTGCATTTCTTTCTAATCTTTGTCCATTTGTATGTCTGTTTTTGTCATCAGGTCATCTTTTTCACTTATGCATGTAATTATGAGGTTCTAGATGTTTTAAATCCCCAAGGAGACAGTTGAGGGTGTTTTTTTTTTTTAAGATTTACTTATTTATTTATTCATGATAGACATAGAGAGAGAGAGAGAGAGAGAGAGGCAGAGACACAGGCAGAGGGAGAAGCAGGCTCCATGCTGGGAGCCCGATGCGGGACTTGATCCCGGGACTCCAGGATCGCGCCCTGGGCTAAAGGCAGGCGCTAAACCGCTGAGCCACCCAGGGATCCCCGAGGGTGTTTTTAAGATCAGATAGCAATTACCTTTGAGCTTGAATGTATTTGAAAGCAAGTACAAAAGCATTGGAAACCTAGAAGAGCATTAACATATGCATTCCAAGAACAGTGAGAAGGACTGTTTCCCTGGAGTATGGAGTCTATGTGGGCTGGAGTAGGAGGAGATGAGACCAGACAGGTACATCAGGCCCAGGTTGCCAAAGGCCTAGAATATCATCGGAAGGAATGTAGTTTCTTCATCTGAGAAAGAATGCTTACAGATGATTTTTAAAAAGAAGCGTGCCATACCTAGGTTTGCACTTTGAATGGCCACTCTGGTGTAGACAATGGAATGGTAGAACATGAGTTGAAGTGGCAAGAAATCCAGTTACAGGAAAGTTGCAGTAATCCAGCAGAAGGCTTGGCAGTGGGGACCCCTCCCTGCAAAGCAATGGCAGAACTGCTGTTGTAAGGACTTCTGGTGCCATGGGCCAAAGGAGTGAGGTGTCCCATCCAAGTGTCACCCTCCTTTAAAGACCACCTCCTTCCTAAAGTCACTCTCAGTCATTCATCATCCCCACCCCCACTTCACTTCCTTCTCTGTTGCTCCAGCAGGCCATGTGTTCTCTACAATAAAACTCATCATTATTTGACTTTGCACTCAGGGCTTTTGTTCTCAGATTGTTTTAATTATTCACCTGACAGATATCTATTGAGGAGGCAGAGATCTGGGGCTGGAAGGGATTGGAATTGGGAGTCCTCATCATATACCGCGAGGGGCAAATTGAGCCAGTTCCTTGCTGCTGAATTTCCCATCTCCACCATGCCCAGCATGTAGGGACTTACTGGAATCTGCTTAAGCTCTTTCCTTCCTGATTAAATGACTGTCTCCTTGAGAGATATGTGTTTACTCTTTTTTGTAGTTTCCACGGAGTAAAGTACTTGGCTAGACACATACTAGGTCCTCGGTAGGCATCAGACTTGGAGCAGAGAGACCTTCCTGTCCATCTTCTCTTCCTCCAGCACTACCAACTCCAGCCTTCCCAAAGGAAGTTCAGGGTAAGTAGGAATGGTTTGGATCTTTTTGGAGTCTTTGATATTCACAGATGTGCCCTCAGACTTCTGCCAGGAGGGTAGGAGTGAGCTGGACCCTGCTGATAGGGATGTAGGTAAGGAAGGGACACTGGTGAAGTATAGGACCCTGGTCTCCCTGTGTAAGTACAGCATTCCTTCTGTGGATCCTATGAGCTAGGACTGGAGAGCCAGGGCTCAGATTTGTGTTTTCTTGGGAGCCAGAAACTGATAGTTTCTGTTTCTCTTTCCTTCTGCAAGCCTAGTGGCAAATGGAGTTATTGATAAACTTCCTTATGCTGCTTCAGGTTTTGGTCTCTCTGTCCTCTGATCCTCGATGTCAGACTCCTCTGGAGATGACCAGATTTCCATTCTTTCTGGGAAGGCAAAGCCAGTTGTTCATTGTAGCGGAGCTTCCCACTCCTGCTCCCACACACATCCTCCTTTCTTTCCTCCAGTCCTTCTTAGAAGTCAGATTGGGCCCTGTGAAGATATTCTTGTACCACTCTGTGGGGTATCCTAGAGTACCTTTTTCTCCTGAAGGCCAAGTGATTGGAATGGATCTCTGGGATGCCATTGTGTCCCCACAACAAATAGCCATCCTCTTTATTTTTCAAAAATCAGAGATTCCAATTTCCAAACTACATAATTTCCAAGTTACAGCCAGCAGAGGAACTATGGATGCTGAAAAGAGTAGTTCCATGAGGCTTCTGTGCAGGTGACCGAGTGAAAGCCAGATAAGTTGATACGCTTATGGTCAGCAAAAGAGTACAATGGCCCTTTTCAATTTCTGGTAGTGTGAGAAGTTTTATGTTTATTTTTATACCCCATGGGAGGTACTCATACCCAATCCATTCATAGAAAGTGAAAACTAAGCATTTGGAGCCCCTGAATTGAAATAGAGTTTGCAATTTTAGTTCTGAGAAGAAAAATGAACATTTTAAGAATTCTAAATGTTGTATGGTGTTTTTGTTGTCTGCTCACCTACTCACATTTAGCATTCATAATTATCTGGGAGATATTCCCAATTGCATTCTCCCTCACTGTCAGAAGAACAGCATGCTTAATAATGGCAACTTGGCCCCAAAAAAAGGGGTGGGAGGAGGGTGACAAAAGGAACTATTTGTTGTGGATTTTTAAAAGACATTCATTCATTTCACAAAATTTTTTTTTTACACAATCAGATTTGCCTATGACAAAGATAATCATGCTCATTCTAGAAACTAAAAAAATAGAGACATAAAGAAGAAAACATAAATGTCTTCAAACCCTACCTCCCAGAGACAATCACTATCAATCTTTATATATTCTTCGATCCCTTTCTTTCTGTACAACTACAGAAAGGGATTGTGCCTTCAATAATGTGCTGTGCACAGCTTTCTGTGCCAGTGCATATATAGATGTAGATGGAGATTCATCCCATTTAATGGCTGCATAGCATTCCACTTTACCAGCATGTCATAATCTATCTACCCCAATCCACAATTGATAACAAAGTTGTTTCCAAGTTTACATTATTCTGTGCAACACCAAAATTAAACAAACTTATACCACATATTTGCAGACTTGTCAGTCTAGGTCCTGTGGATAAATTCCTTGCAGTGGTATTAATGGAGCAAGTGGTGGAGTTCAAGTCATCTAAAATATGTTCTTTCCTTTAAACTCAAAACAATCCTGGATCATTGTTAACCAAATGCAAAATCTACTTGAATTGATCTTAAAAAATTAATTGACAACATTTTCTAAACAGTTCCCCAGGCCTGTGATGAAGATTGATGATGCTGGGATGTGGGGGTTCTCTTTAACTTCCTCATTTTCACCCAAGTCTCTACTTTCTTGTTTTTACTTCTTCTGGGCCTCCCTGACAGATCAATGACTTCCTCCATGTTAGAACTGAGCCCCTTAATATTCACTATTTGTATTTCAGGCCATCTCAAATCAGTATGTGGGTAATGGCAACAAATAATAACAATAACAAACACTTGTAGAGCATTTCCAGTGTGCCAGGCATGCAGTTATATATACTTTTCTATAACGTAGTTCATGGTCCAGAAAGCCTTAGGTAGTAGTTGCCCTCATCTTCATTTCACTGATGAAGAAATGACGGCCCTGAAAGCCTAATTGGTCCAAATTCACACAGAGAATATGTGGTTGAGCCAGGAGTTAAGACCTGTACAGTTGGCTCGAGACATTTATGGGTACATCTAAGCCAATGTGCCTTCCCTTTCCAGTTCACAAAGGTGTTAGACACAAGTGCTCCATGTTCTAGCTAGCCAACTTCTGTAAGCAGCCAGAGGCATCTCCTCCTCCCCCACCATCTCAGTTGAATTCAGATGTGGCAGTGACCTGTGCTCACTTGATAGGACATATGCCTCTTCTTGTGTGTGAATGAACCCTCCAGGGCTGATATATGATCCTTCTTTCTACATCTCTTTCCCCTCCCCATTGTTCAAGGCCAAGTTTAACCCCACTCATGCCAGAACAAAACTCACTTCTGGTTCTGTGTTCAAGCCAGTGGGCAATTTTGCATAGGAGCTCGATTCTTTCATGCAGTTCTAAGCTTCAGGGCTGGAAGAAACTGGGATTTCTCCCCTTCTAGTTTGTAAATGATGTCTTCTATTGGCAGAGTTTCTTAATCTTGCTTTAATCATAAAAGTGTAAGAAAAAAAAAATCATAAAAGTGTGATGTGCTGGTTGCATAAAAAGATTTAACAGGCAGAAAAATATAAAGAAGCAAATAAAATCACTTGTTAGAGAAAAGCACTATTGATGTTTTGGTGTATTTCCTACCATTTTTTAAATGTACACATGTAAGTATGTATGTACTTAAAGTTATGCATCATAATTATAAACAGATTATGGTCATGTACTTGTATACTGATTTTTAAAAAAGATTGTATTTATTTATTTGAAAGAGAGAGAACACGAACAAGGGAGTGGGGAGAGGAAGAAGCACACTCCCCACTGATGGGGGGGGGTTGCTCCATTCCAGGACCCTGGGATCATGACCTAAGTTGAAGGCAGATGCTTAACTGCCTGACCCACCCAAGTGCCGCTAGTATACTGATTTTTGTTTATTTATTATTGATTATTTATTTATTTGGTCTTTAAATATTTGTTTGATTTTATATCATAGCCATTTTTACAAGTCATTAAAAATTCTTTAAAATCATGATCTTCAAAGGCTGAGTATTTCATCATCTAGATATAATTTATTTATTCATTCCTCTGTTGTGGGAAACTTTAATTTTTCCCTTTTTACAGTGATTACTCACACTGTTTTGAGCATCCTTCCATTTAGATGTATCTCTACAGCTCTGTTTTTTTTTTCTCCTCTAGAATAACTGGAACAGGAATTTTCAAGGTACTTGATTTGTGCTATGAATTGCTTATCAAAACGCTTTCCAGTTTATATTCTTGTAGTGGTATGTGAGAATGTGTATGTCACCACACCGTGCCAGCGTGTATTAGAGTTTTTAAAAATCCCTGCCAGCTTCAAAAGGGCAAAATAGTTTTATTTTGGAACTTTTTTCAGGTGTTTATTGGCCACTTCTTGCTTTATTCCCCTGTTCCTCCAGGTTCCCCTTTAATGACAGGGGATATGGGGAACCATAGACCCTTAACCTGAACATCTAGACTTGTTCACTCCTAGTTTCCTCTTTGAAGTGTGCCCTTCTACTTGCACTCTGGAGCCCATCCTAATACCTCCTTGTACTCTTGGTATTAGGATGGGCTCCAGAGTGTAATAATAATTATAGGGGCAAGAGTACAAGGAGGTATTAGGATGGGCTCCAGGGTACAATTATTACATATATAATGTAATAATTATGGGGGCAAGTAACTTCAGAAACTTCATCCTTTGCTCTTGAAGTCATGCCTGCTCTGTTTTCCATTATTTTTTCTTTATTATTTTTTATTGGAGTTCAATTTGCCAACATAAAACATAACACCCAGTGCTCATCCCGCCAAGTGCCCCCCTCAGTGCCTGTCACCCAGTCACCCCAACCCCCCACCCACCTACCCTTGCATTACCCCTTGTTCATTTCCCAGAGTTAGGTGTCTCTCATGTTTTGTCACCCTCACTGATATTTTCACTCATTTTCTCTCCTTTCCCCTTTATTCCCTTTCACTATTTTTTATATTCCCCAAATGAATGAGACCATATAATGTTTGTCCTTCTCCAATTGACTTATTTCACTCAGCATAATACCCTCCAGTTCCATCCACGTTGAGGCAAATGGTGGGTATTTGTCGTTTCTAATGTCTGCCTTCAATTAAAATCAGAACTTCATGTTCACTCCTATTACCTTTTCTAATATGAAGTATGTCTGTGTAATTTGTGAAATTCCTCTTGTGTACTCAGTGTGTGACCTCTGCCCCTTAAGGAGATGAGATCTATACTGGCTGGCTCTCACCATTGTTCTCTTGTGCCTCTCTGCCATGTTGGATAGTGCTGATTTTCTTAAAAACACTTGCTTTGTCACATTGTGCCACATTTTCCATAACTTTGCCTACTTCTGGGACTCTTCTAAATGTTCCTTGGTTCCTTTCCCTTTACCAACTGTGCCTTGCACACAGCTGCTATTCACTTGGTTTACTTTAGAAGACACATAGACCTTTTTAGTGATTGCCTTGTAGTAATTGAATGTTGTCATCGATGGGGGAAACAGTAAATTCTGAGAGTGGTGGCCCTCAGGGTTATAAGTTAAGAAGAGGGATTTCCTGCCTCCTTGCTGAGATTGAGTTTCCTTGCCAATGTGTGGTACAAAATTGAACTCAGTTCATTAAAACAAATTAAAACTTAGGCACTAACACAGTGTCAACTTAGATTATCTTCACAACAAACTTGATATTTACAAATTGTTTTTCATATGCTTTTGGCTATGCTTCATTTGATGTCATAATTTGATATTTCCACTAGTGCTACAAGACAGACCTCTAGATTATAGAGTAACCAAGTCACTGTGGCATCAAAATTAACAAATAAGTGGATCAAAGAGAGACTACATGTGGTATACACATATGTACAATATACACAAAGGAAACTGCAATCATCGCTATGGAAGGATGATTAAAAGATGGTATTAGAACATTTAGGTATTTGGAGGAAAAATTAGTGCAGAGCCTTAAGACATGCCATACTCTAATGTATATATCAAAAGGATTGAAGGCTAAATATTAAGAAAAATATTAGGACAAAACGCCAGTGAATATTTACATCGTCTCTGGATAGGAAAGAATATTCTGAGCTTAAAAACAGTGAAAGAGGGATCCCTGGGTGGTGCAGCAGTTTGGCGCCTGCCTTTGGCCCAGGGCGTGATCCTGGAGACCCGGGATTGAGTCCCATGTCGGGCTCCCGGTGCATGGAGCCTGCTTCTCCCTCTGCCTATGTCTCTGCCTCTCTCTCTCTCTGTGTGTGTGTGGCCATCATGAATAAATAAAATTTAAAAAAAACAGTGAAAGAAATTAGAAGGAAAATCTTAATAAATTCAACAATATAAAAGATTTTTAAAAAATCTTTACATCAAGCATCATAACAAGTAAATTGTAAATAAAAGGTGGAACAAAACATCTGCAACAAATATAATTGACAAAAGGTTAATATATGAATCAGTCTTAAAATTAGAAAATGAAAATACTAATTTCTAGCAGCTAAATGGGTAATTGATAGGTACGGGCAATTTACCAAGGAAGAAATACATGTAGCCATTAAGTAAAATCCTACTATAATTAGTCATCAAAGAAATACAAATAAGTTTTGCCATTTGTGAAAGAGCAATCAAAAATGATAGTTTGTGGGAAAACAATGGGCACTTTCATTTGCTGGCATTAGGAAAACAGATATTTCTTGCCAAAAGGCCTACTAGAGAAGATATATCAACACTCTGAAAGATGTTTTTATTTTCTAACCCTCCAGTGGTATTTCTAAGAGATCACCTAAAATGCAAATAAACAGTCATGCAAAAAGATGCTTAGTTGAAACATTACAAAAGCATAAAATTGTGTTAGATATAATAGTATATGATAGAATATACCAATCAATCATGTAAAAATAAAGACTTAAATGACAGGAGTATATGGCTAATATTATGCTAAAGAAAAAAACAAAATATGAAATTGTACACATAGATAGCATAACCTTAACCGTGAAAAAATAGCTGAAAGTAACATGAATTCATATTACATGCCAGACACTTGGCTGAACAACTAGGACTGTGCTGGAGTCCTTAGAGAAGTCTTGGGGGGAGGTGGGCACTGTTATGACCCCTTTAATCCAAATGAGAACACTGGGCGCAGAAAGATTTGGAGACTTGCTCAAAGTCCCACAGCTCCGCAGTGGATGCATTGGGACTATAGGGCCAGGCTAACAGGCTGCATAGCCCAGGCCCTGGAAATGGTGGAAAGACCCTCGAGGCATGTGGGTAGCAATGACAGTCATAGAAGCAGAGCTGAGGGCCACACAGCAGATTGGTAATGGTGACAGCCCTGGGAAATACCTGAATGAAGGACCTACCATATGTGGGTAGCAGTGGCAGGTGTTCCCTGAGTAGTAAACGTGTTGTTTCTGCAATCAGGACAAAAACTCAAGAACATCGATGTCTTTTAAAAGCCTGTAAGAAAAAAAGACTGGATGTACATGTGCCACATGTTCATGACAAGTGCTTGTGCAGAAGACATGACAGCAGTGAGTTCTCGGTTTCTCTTCTGCAGCCTCCAGTCAAGTGCACATTTCTAGATGCACTGGCAGAGGAGCTCCACTGGGGTGGGCCCTGGTCTTCAGATCCCACCTGCTCCTAGGCATGGCCCTGTTGCCAGCCTTCTGCTGGGGCTGGTGTTGGGTGTCTTTCTGGCATTTTTTGGACTGTCGTCCCTTCCCTGTACTCAGGGCCCTGCTGGATATCTCCTTGTCCACCATTTCTCTGTGCACACCACTTGCTCACTCTCAGCCAGCTCAAACTTGTTGCACACGTGGCACCCTGGTCCAACCTTGGTGCCAAGCAAAGGTGGCCAGATCCTGCTGGAAATGGAAAGGAAGAGAGCAAGAGGGGCTAAGGCAGAACTGGAATGGGCCTTTCAGTGTACCTTACTAAGTTCCTGTTCCGGAAATCACACCTGATGCCAGACATGGGGCCTGCAGATGTGAGCTCTAACCCCATTGTACCTGACCTTGGGGAACCCCTACGTCCTTCCCAGGCCCTCTGTCTTGTGCTGTGGCTGCCCTCAGACCACAAGGTGTGAGGACCAGTACCAGAGCTCTGTGGATGCCCAGGGCAAGTTGGGGCATCCAGAGGGAAGCCAGATTGGTGGTTCGGGTATGAAGTGTATGTCGGACAGGACTCATGCCCCCCGTCTCCACTCCCACCCCATTGTGGGAGTCAGGCTCCCTGGTGGAGACCAAGGAGCAAGTCTGCAAGTGCCTGGCATAGCTTTACAATTGGAGGGGACCTGGACACGCAGGCAGGGGGCCAAGTGAGGCTGCATAGGGAGACGGGGAGCCTCCCTTGGGGCGAATAGGCATCAGCTTGGCCAAGGGGACACCTTCGCCCAGCTTGTCCCAGGGCCTTCGGGGTCCTTCCCCGGGCAGAAACTGGCTCCTAGGAGAGGCCCAGGGAAGGTTCCAGATAGGCCACAGGGCCTCGGAGTGAGCAGGGCCAGGCCACTGCCAGCATCTGTGCCAAGGACCCTGTCCCTTGCTCGGCCTCTCACCGCCCCTCCCCACCCCCCCGTCGGCCCACAGCAACCACACAGTTTGAAACAGGGAGCTCCCATGCCCTGCATTGTACTTGGTGTTCCCAGGGCAGTGCTTCCTTTACCCAGAGCCAAGCACATCACCTGTTGTCGGAGGCCCTCAAGCTTGTCGGGCACAGCCCTCAGGACACATCCCTGTCCTGTCCCCTCACCCCCATCCCTGGGGGATCTGGGACAGCTCCTCCCTCTCCGGGGGCCCCAGTGGCACAGCTTGAGCTGGCTGTGTCCCCGTCTATCCAGGATTTCCTGAGGAACCTTGGGCTCTTAGTGGCTGTCCCCAGGCCCAACTTGGTGCACACCAGCTGCTGACATAGATGTGAGGGGAAGGGGGTCTTCCTTTTCCCTGTTGTTCAAGTAAAGACAGGTGGGAGTGGCATTCGTGATACCCTAGTTCAGAGGGTGCTGTCTCACTGAGTCTATCCAGTCCAGCCTTGACCGAAGCCAAGGCTCCCCTTTCCCGTGGCCATCACCCCTGAAGAGGGCTCAAATGTCCCTCTTCTGTTTTGGGGGCTTAGGGGTGTTGGGGCCATCGGGCAGTAGAGGTGGGGACCTCCTTCAGGGAGCCCCTGCCACTTGTGGAATGGTCCCTTTTCCTTCCCCCTGTGGATCCAGTTTTCTCCTTCTCTTCTTTCTCTTAAAATTTTTTTTTTTATTGGAGTTCAATTTGCCAACATATAGTATAACACCCAGTGTTCATCCCACCAAGTTTCCCCCTTAGTGCCCATCACCCAGTCACCCCAACCCCCTGCCCGCCTCCCCTTCCATTACCCCTTGTTCATTTCCTGAGTTGGGTGTCTTGTTTTGTCACCCTCACTGATATTTTCACTCATTTTCTCTCCTTTCCCTTTATTCCCTTTCATTAATTTTTATATTCCCCAAATGAATGAGACCATATAATGTTTGTCCTTCTGCGATTGACTTATTTCACTCCGCATAATACCCTCCAGGTCCCTCCGCATCAAAGCAAATGGTGGTTATTTGTCGTTTCTAATGGCTGAATAATATTCCATTGTATACATGGACCACAGCTTCTTTATCCATCATCTTTCGATGGACACCGAGGCTCCTTCCACAGTTTGGCTATTGTGGACATTGCTGCTAGAAACATCGGGGTGCAGGTGTTCCAGCATTTCACTGCATCTGTATCTTTGGGGTAAATCCCCAGCAGAGCAATTGCTGGGTCATAGGGCAGATCTATTTTTAACTCTTTGAGGAACCTCCACACAGTTTTCCAGAGTGGCTGCACCAGGTCACATTCCCACCAACAGTGTAAGAGGGTTCCCCTTTCTCCACATCCTCTCCAACATTTGTGGTTTCCTGCCTTGTTAATGTTCCCCATTCTCACTGGTGTGAGATGGTATTCTTCTTTCTCTGTAGCCCCTTTGGTCTCCCGCTTTCTCCAGGAACCTTGCTCAATACACAGGACACAGTCCTCTCCCTTTTATCCAGTTTTTCTGCCTTTGCTGTAGTCCTCAGCCCAGAGACTCAGAGGTGGGGCAAGGGGATAGAAATGCTACAGAGGGAAGGCAGAAGAGTTGACAGTGGGGCAGAGAAACACTCAGATTTTATTTGTCCATAAGCCTGCCCCTGCTCACCCCAACCACACACATAGACACACAGTACATACATCAAGTACTTTGTAACCTAATACTGATGCCACCATCCCCTTTCATTCAGAGCCATTTCTGGAAGGCCCTTTCTGGACCAAGCCTTGCACCAGATACAGGGAATTCTGCAGTGAATGTCATAGTGAATCCTGCTCCAGTGGTCCTTACAGTCAATGGGGGAATGGACAGTAACTCAAGGAAAAAAATTTATGTCATTGCAAATCATGGTCAGTGTGAAGACAAAAAGATGAAACTTAAGCATTGAGGAAGAATTACTATAGACGAGTTTTAAAAAGCCACTTTAAGGGCAGCCTGGGTGGCTCAGCGGTTTAGCGCCGCCTTTGGTCCAGGACATGATCCTGGAGACCCAGGATCGAATCCCGCATTGGGCTCCCTGCATGGAACCTGCTTCTCTCTCTGCCTGTGTCTCTGCCTCTCTCTGTGTGTGACTCTCATGAATAAATAAAATCCACTTTTAAAAATAAAAAGCCACTTTAACAAGATGAGAGAAGGATGAAAAGGAGCCCCAATTTGGGGAGGACTGGGGAAAAAGCCCAGGCAAGTGAAGGGAAAAACAAGGGTGCAATCTCTGAGACAGGCTTTTCAAGATATAAAAAGGCCTATGCCCCTTACCTGGAATAGAATCAGTGAAAGGGATATGAGTGGGAGCTGTACTTGGAAGGCTAGGCATGGGGCTTCATAGTCCATGGATAGGAGTCTGGTAGCCACTGGAGGGTTCTGAGCCAAGCAGTGACATGATTAGATAGGTGTTTTAGAATAACCCCCTGACTGACTTTTTGGAAATGGGTGCAGAAGAAACCCAGACAAGGAGACAGTGGCTGGGAGCATAGTGAGTTGTCCAGGGTAGATATGTCAGTGGCATGCATGGAGAGAGGCATTGGCCATGGAGCAATGCAGAAACACTCCAGTAAGGCACGAGTGGTTAGGCCCCAAGCTGTGCACTATAGCCCTCTGCAAAGGAAAAAGAACCTCTTTTGATGAACATTCACTTTTCCCTCTGCTTCAAAATGAACATTTTGTACATTTTTTGTTAAAACAAAAGAGTGAAGCCCTTAAAAATGGATTGGAACTGATTGGAGCCTCTGTGTATAAGGGTCAGGGAGCTCTACTCACTGGAGGCCATGATTGTGGAGTCACAAGGAGGTTAACTGGCTTTTTTATAGTGGATTATCTTAAGGCTACTGTCTACAGGTATTTTCTCTTGACCTAGTTTTTTCCTCCTTTCTTCTCAATGGAGAAATTCTTTTTCATATTCTGCCTGAGAGATATTCACCTTATTGCTAGTGGTCTGGGAGCTGGGTGAGAATTGTAGCTGGGCGTCTCACTGTCCATCTATCTAGACTTTCACTTCAATCTCTAGTTTTGAGTAAGTGCTTCTACCCCAAGGTATTCATCAGCATTTGCTGCAATACTTCAGTTGCCAGACCTCAGTGGTTTACAACATTTATTTCTCATGCACTGGCCTTTTTAGATCAGTTGTAGTGTGCATCAGTGTGTGGACATAGCTTCAGGTATGCTTCATGTGTCTTCTCATTCTGGGACCCAGATGGAGGGAGCACTGGCCACCTGAGTAAGGCAGGGTCTCCTGATGGTCTAGGGCAGGGGTGGAGGAGGGCAAGCCAAACCATGCAATCACATTAAAGCCTCTGGCTGCACATGGTATACCTCATATCTATTCACATTTTATTGGCTAATGTAAGTCATGGATCAAAGCCCAAAGGCAATGGGGCATGGAAGTATATTCCACCTACAGTGAACTATAGCAAGGACAGGAAGGGAACGGAGACTTGTGATCAAACAAATGTTCATACCACATATGCTGAAACAGTGGTGTTGGATGAAGACCTGAGGGATGGAGAGATGTTGGGCATCTGAAGAGGAAGAATGCTCCCAGAAGAAGGAATAGCATACACACAAAATCCTGGTATGTCCCCAGAACTGGGAGATCTGAATGGATGGAGCAGTAAGTAGGGACATCACCATGAGAGGAGGTCAGATGGGCACTTGGGGCAGTGAGGCAGAATGCCATGGAAAGAAGTCAAGATTTATATCCAAAGGTGGTAGGAAGCCCCTGCTTGGCATATTTTCAGAGAGGGATGTGACAGGTTTGGATTTATTTTTAAAGGCTCTCTCTAGTTACCTTGGGAAAGAAAGATGGAGGGGGGAAGAGAGGTTGCAGGAGGACTAAATAGGAGGTGAATGCAGCCAGTAGTTTGGGCTAAAGATAGTGGCATCTGGGCAGCCCGGCTGGCTCAGCAGTTTAGCGCCGCCTTTGGTCCAGGACATGATCCTGGAGACCCAGGATCGAGTCCCACGTCGGGCTCCCTGCATGGAGCCTGCTTCTCCCTCTGCCTGTGTCTCTGCCTCTCTCTCTCTCTCTCTCTCTCTCTCTGTGTGTCTCTCATGAATAAATAAATGAAATCTAAAAAAGAAAGATAGTGGCATCTTTAACTTAGGATGTGGCTGTGGAGATAGAAGTTGGTAGAATTAGGGGACACCTGGGTGGCTCAGTGGTTGAGCGTCTGCCTTCAGCTCAGGGCATGATCCCGGGGTTCCGGGATCAAGTCCCACATCGGGCTCCCTGCAGGGAGCCTACTTCTTTCTCCCTCTGCCTATGTCTCTGCCTTCTTTCTGTGTCTCTCATGAATAAATAAATAAAATAGTAAAAAGATGTTGGTATAATTGGAAGACAGCTGAAAGATGAATAGATAGACTTGATGATAGAGTAAGTGTGGGTGAATGAGGGAGAGGAGAAGTGAGAAATTAGTCTCAGGCACTAGTTTGGACTATCACAGGGATATGGTTATCATTTAGGAACAGAGAGGTGGGGATGGGGGGGGAGAGAGCTATCAAGATCATAGGGCCTGGAGGAAGGGCCATTTCTAAATTGAGGAGTCTTGCTGGGACATAGTGAGGTCCTTCAGGAAAAAAATAACCCAAAGACTGTTCTATGAGCAATAAAAGGGAGCCAGGTGGTGGGTTTGGCAGAGTGAGCTCTCAGCCTGAGAGGAGCTGGCCCAAGTCAAGTTCACCTCCAGGACAAAGGAGTCTGAGAAAGTGCAACAGGCCCAAGTCAAGTTCATCTCCAGGACAAAGGAGTCTGAGAAAGTGCAACAAACTCTCCAGCAGCAATTCAGTGGAATATGACCCTTTTTGTCATTATTATCATTGACAGTGGGTACCCCTGGGGAAAGGGATATAGTATATGGAACTGTAAGAAGTCCATGGTGTGTTTTTATATTTTATTCTACATAAATCTGGACTGTTTAAATTCTTTTACATATAATATTTTGTGCTGTTACTATAGGACAAAAAACCATGAAAAACACAAAAGTCACTATAATAATTGAAGGCAGCCTGGTATATATGAGAACTAGGAAAATGAATATGTTTCAGCTTTAGCTATACAGTCCCATCACTGTGGGACATAGAGCAAGTCCACTTCTTCCCTAGACCTCAGTTTCCCTATCTGTATAATGAGGAAATGACACCATATCCTGCTCACACTGAAGGCCTGGAACTCTGTCAGCCTGAGGCTATGCTCATGTGGCCCATGTGCTTCCTCTTTCCCTAGTGCACCTACATCCCTTCCACCACTCCCAAGAGTAAAAATAGTCCTCATGGAGTGGGTGAAGGAGGAAGAGAAAAGTTGTGCAGATGACTTTATTGAAGAGTTTTGCTGAGAAGGAGCACAGAAAACCAGGGCTGTAATTAGAGGGAAATGTGAAGACAAAAGAGAGGCTTCTAAGGATGTGAGATAAAGAGCATGTGTGTGTGCTGATGGGATAGATATGATTAAAAAAAAAAAAGAAGTAATGATGCAGAGAAAAGAAGGGGAGAAGGGCATGAGATTGCTTCTAGGAGGTGGGAAGGGATGGAAGTTGGCCTTAGAGGTAGAGACAGTTCATTTATTATCACCAGGTCAAGGCTAAAAATAGAGACACAGACACAGGCAATGGGTAGGTATGATGGTGGGAAGATGACATGAATCTTGGCAGATTGCACCTGTCTTCTCAGTGAAGTATGGGGCAAAGTCATTAGGCGGGAGTTTGGAATTTTGATGAGAGGAGATACTGTTAAAGAATAATTTAGAGAGAGGGACTAGGAGTATAACCAGGAAATGGGCCATTAAAATTAAAGCTATTCAGAACTGTAGAGATATATGCCCCAACAAAATTCAACTGTTTAGGTACAACTAGGACGTAGGCTTGTCCCGGGGTTCAGGAAGCCATGGGGCTTTAGATAAGCAAAGATACTGGAGGGAAAGGGTGCAAAGAAACTAAGGGTGCTGGCAAAGGAGCATTTATGGGCTTGGATCATAACATCTAACTGGATAAACAGGGAAGTGTGGGCATGGAGTGAGTGTGGTGGTGGAGCAGGTGAATGTGGCATGTATATGTGTGTCTGTGAGTGTGTACACATGCATGTGTACTGGGTAATGGATAGGGAAAGGGGGTTAGATTGATGGATTGGTGGACTGTTGACACCAGTGGGAAGCTAAGAAACAGGAGGTGATGATCAGAGAATGGAATGCTTGAAACCAAGAATTTGGAAGCACTGCAGTTATTGGTAACAACAAGGTGATGGCAAGGGGGTGACCTTGGAAGTGAGTGGCTAAGATGGGCTTTAGGGAAAGGTAGTGGTGGTCAGAATACTGAAAGGCCAGGTGAGGAATGGGAACCCACATGGACAATGGATTTCCCAAAAGTAACAACAGACATAGAAGTAGGGAGAAACACAGGAATGGGAGTAGGGAGTGACAGAGGCAGGTGTTGAAAGATGATTGCAACTGAGAAAGATAGTGGGTGGCAGACTCTGATGTACTTGCAATGAGTTGGGAATTTCTCAGGATACATAAGAAAAGTGATTGAGAGATAGTGGCTTTCTTCCCAGATCTGTCACCCAAGGCAGTGTGGGAACTGTGGATGACAATACTTTAGTAAGGGGCTTTTTTCCCCCAGCCTAACTGGGTATATATACCCACTGATAAGTGTCATGGGGAAATCTTATATTTTTTCCAGACATTTATTGGCCACCTTCTCTGTGATAGTTCTACCAAGAGTAGCTATATAATTTATTGTCCAAACCAGGGTAGTTTAGAGAATGCTAGAAGGCTAAACTGGATGGAACTCCAGGACAACCAGAGTAAACCAGGCAAACTGTGATGTGGGTTGACCACCAAATGACTGAATGTGTGACTTTCATTCAGCCAGTAGTACTGTGAGATTGGTAACCCCCTTTTCACAAGGTGTGAGGGCTAAGTCAAAAGAAAATAATTTGAGGTTTAGTCAACTTGAGAATGAAAAATTATTAATCTCAGAAACACACTAGTCTAGTAATTGAATAAATTTATTTATTTTTATTAGCTAAAATAGCTTCTGAATGTTCTTTGAAAACCTTTTTATTTTAAAATAAATTTTAAATTCACAGAACCACTGCAAAGACATTACAGGGTTCCAATATATTCTTCACTAGCTTCCCTTAAACGTGTTTATATTTAACTTTAAATAATACAAGTCTCAACAGAACAACAGACAGAACAAATCTTCAAACAAAAAGAGTACTCTACAGCACCAAATACCCATACCCTCCAGTTTGTTCTGTCCTTTCTATTAGTTTGACACTCTCCATTCCATGTTGGCTGGTAAGCAGTTAAAATGCCATACTCATGCTACTTTTCTAGTTAAATGCAGTACTCAGGCTATTTTGCTAGTTACCCAGTCTCTTTTATTTTTCTTCTTTATTATACCTCAAAGCAACCAGGCTTTGCTAAGTTCTGTCTTGTTGTCTAGAAGAGCCCTACTCAAAAAGAGTTCCACAGACTTGTATCAGGCCATATGCTCTTTGGTACCAGTCCATGCTGAGATGAATATAGAAACAGAAAGTAAGAATTCAGAAACTTTGATTCAACAATTTAACAGTGCTGTTACATCTTTATTGTACTTTAGAGAAAGTTCCCCAGAGATTGAGAATCAAAAGTTTTAGTGGCTCGATGTCTAGAGAAGAGAGTAGAATCACAGAAGCCAGTTAACTAGGCCATTTTCTAACAGTGAAAAATGAGCAGGACCTGACCTGTGGTAGTGAGGCTATAGAGGAGAGGTCTGAGGTGAGACTGGTGCTATGTTGGTGTTGCCAAGAAAAAAGAAAACAAATCAAAGATGACCATTAATAATTACCCCTATTTCTGGCTCTGTTGTCACTCAGGCTCCTATCTGTTTGAAATTCCTCTTCTGCCCTGCTCCAAGCCCTCCAATGCAGACACACACACACACACACACTCTCTCTCTCTCTCTGTCACTTATATTCTACATACATTCACACACACATTCTGTCACACATTTTCACATACATTTTTTTCTTTTTTAATAAATTTATTTTTTATTGGTGTTCAATTTGTCAACATACAGAATAACACCCAGTGCTCATCCCGTCAAGGGCCCACTTCAGTGCCCGCCACCCAGTCACCCCCACCCCCCGCCCACCTCCCCTTCCACCACCCCTAGTTCGTTTCCCAGAGTTAGGAGTCTTTATGTTCTGTCTCCCTTTGTGATATTTCCCACTCATTTTTTCTCCTTTCCCCTTTATTCCCTTTCACTATTTTTTATATTCTCACCTACCCTTGTTAATATTCCACTGGTAATGGAGGTTAGCAGAGATTAATGTCGAATAAGTGAAGCAACATCTGTCCCAGTAGGTACCTTAGATGAAGTCTTTGCAGCGTCTCTGAGAACAAGGAAGCTACTCTCCAGTAACAAGGGTCAGGGGGTTGCTAATGCCCAGGTGAGGTTTCAGGGGATTATGGGTATTCAGTATTTCCATGCTCATCACCTTAGTGTGTCTCGGGGTTCCACTATATCTTCTTCAGATGAACACTTAAATATGGAGAACAATCAATTCTGTGCATGCCGTGTCCATGCAGCTCTGCCAACCAACAGTTAGAGTCAGGACCCGATGTTCCACCCTCCGCCTTGTGACCATAGGAGAGGAGGCCTCCTTAATCCACGAGGTTAGGGTGGGTGACAGGTTGGGGTAGCCCATCACACACACACACACACACACACACACACACACAGACACAGACACACACACACACTCCCATGCTACAGAACCAGTTTAGGGCGATCTTAGAACCCCTTAACAATTGCTCAGGCTGAAAGGTATCTCAGAGTCTACACAGCCAGCCCCCCAATTCGGCTACACACCCCAAATGTGATCCTGGTTCACACGGGATCTTTGTGGAGGAGATGAGATACATGTCCTAGGCATGTCCGCCCTCTTCAGTGGATGCCTCAGGCATACATGACACCCCAAGGGGGAGAGGGTCCTCCCCCTTCACGCCAAACCAAAGGATACCCGCAATTTCACAGGCATGGGGAAATCTGGGGTTCTGGTTTCACATATAGGCCATCAAACCATGATACTGATACCAATTTCTTACTAAGAAGGCAAAGTAGTGCCTCACAGTCACCTTAGAAATGAGAGAGTCTTCAACTGTATCTTACTTAATCTACTGACTCACAGTGCCAGGAGTGGATGATGGGTGGATGGATGATGGATGGATGACAGAACATAAAGACTCCGAACTCTGGGAAATGAACTTGGGGTGGTGGAAGGGGAGGAGGGCGGGGGGTGGGGGTGAATGGGTGACGGGCACTGAGGGGGGCACTTGACAGGATGAGCACTGGGTGTTATTCTGTATGTAGGTAAATTGAACACCAATAAAAAATAAATTCATTATAAAAAAAGATGATGGATGGATGGATGAGGTAGTGAACAAAATATTAGAATGTAGAGCCAGATATGGCCATATGAAAAGGCTGAAGTTGAGTAGTCAATTTGGCCGGGAGATACGATGTTCATAGAAGAACTAGAGTGTGTTGTTCCAGTGTAAAAGGTCCACAGACAGCATGAGATGGTGTGTTTCCAAGTACTTTTCAGGACCATGAGGATGTCATGTGGATTAGCCCAAGCAGAACGCCTCAGGAGTCATTGGCATCTCTCAGGCAGCATCCAAAGAAGTTGCTTTTGGGCCTCAAGCTTACACAATTTGGAAGGCCCTCTTCTAAACTTATGCAAAATGAGCATGAACGTGAATATTGATTTAGGATGTGAAGAAAATTCATAATGAACTTTTAAAAATGACGACTAAATCACTGAAATTCCAATATAGTATGTACATACACACACACAGTTGTGTGTGTGCATGTATTTAGATACAACTGTGTAGTTGTACAATCTAAAGTGTGAAGAAGTGCAAGTTCAAAGAAAAAGGTACAACGTTTTATTGGGAATCAAAACAGCTAACTCTTGCAAATTTTACACACACATTCTCACAAATCACAGGGCCGTATGAACATATAACAGAGGCCTGTGAGTGACAGCTGACTCCCTCTAAGAATAGAAATGCACTCGGGTTCATGTCAGACCAATAGTGCTCATTTTCACATCACATTTTAAAAGCAAACTAGCTTTTCTAACATTTTTTTCCTCAAAAACTCTTACATTCCGAATGTTACCATCCCCATGTTCAAGTTAAGATAACAATTCATAGGCTTCAGGGTTTATCTTTTAGTTATGCACGTTTCATTGTACCCTGTCAACAGCCACAGGTAACCAAATGGAGGCTTTTCTGTAGCTCATTTCTGACTCCCAGATCCCGGTCCATCTATTGCTCACACAGCCTGGAACGACTTACCAGCCTGCATATATAACTGTCGGAACCTGTCAGGGCTAGCCAGTGAATAAATCAAAAGAGAGCCCTGGCTTGGTAGGAGACAGATGACTGCGTCTTAGGGGACACAGTTCCGGAACAAAGTGCATGCTTTCCTACAATGCGTGCCACTTAGATGGGCGCCCAGCAGTGAACCTGGACTCCAGCTAGGTCTAAAATCGCTAAACTGTGTGTCCGATTACTCTAGTTCTCTTCCACAGGGGAATAAGCCACTACATGCAAAGCATCCCATCAGTCAGGAAGACAGCTTGGAGCCTGTTTGTTTTAGGAAACCACTTAGCCACTGAGCAAGAACTGCTTCCCTAAGTGGAATCTCAGGCAAGTGTAGAGGTCACAGTCTCGCACAGGCCGACAAAATGTTCACCGCACGTTGAGATGCTGTTCACTCCCATGTGGACTACACGCAGATGACCAGTCATTAACTTTGGGTTCCAGACGGCTTTTCCAGGAACCATGAGAAGGTAGTGACAGTATATCGCAAACATCCGTGCCGTTGGCTTCACCCCTCAGGGCTTTTCTTCCACACAGATAAGCATGGCAGATCAAATTCAAGGAATTATCCTAAGAACGAATGCACTCATTTACACCTGTGTGAGGTGTCACAGAGAGAGTGAGAAATCCATGTGATGTTTCTGCGAAAACCCATATTACATTTTAAAAGCGATTGTTGCTTCATGTCTGACACCAGGGCTCTTTCACGTCATAAGAGATCATACGTCCCGTATTTAAAATACGAAGTGCTGACCAAAGCAACCTTATGAAAACATCTAGACAATGACACATCCAAGTAAGTAGAGAGAAGTACGACAGTCTGCAGTCTATTTTTCATCAAATTAGTTTGCGAGGCGTTTGGGAACCAGAAACAATGGTGGCCGTGCTACGCACAAGGGACACAGATGGATCCAAAATGAACACAGCATGTTGCCGGGGTCTCAAACTTCTAGAATGTATGTACATGGCATAGAGAATGGAAGGATCCCGCCCTGCATACAGACAGGGCAATGAGAGGTCTCCCTGCTGCAGTGTGGGCACAGGAAGGCTTACTTATTAGGCCTGAGCCCGGGTGCCGATCTCTTCCGTATTTTTTTAAAGATATTTTTATCAAACAGCTCTTTTTCCCGGTAATGCACGGGTGGGCCCCGTAGGTACTTCTCTTCTGCCTCCTTATAACCTAATCCGTCAAGTGCAGCAATTGAACAAATGATTGCTTCTGGCAGAAGAACTTCCAGAACAAATCTCACTTTGTCGTCCCTTGCCAGAGTCAGCCTCTTCCTGTCTATTTGTTTGTAGATTTCTTGTAAATGTCCCATCACGACATCCAACTGGTCTTCATCCTCCAGGTATGTTTCAATGCAGAGCGTGTACCTGTTGGAATTCAGAAATGATGTCAGCCACCTGGACTGTTTCCTGCCTTTGACAATGTCCAGAAGGTGGTGATCAGCCCCTTTCGTTTTCACGATGAAGTCCACGAGCCTCTGGTTGGCTCGGTCCCGAGCAGCCCTCATCCGGTCAGGGAGAATCTTCTTGCGGGGCCTCTTCCCGCCCGCGGAGGTCTCCTCCTCAGAATCCTCCAGGTCGGCATAATTGACCTTCGGGAAGTCAGCCTCCAGGTCCCCATCCTGGATGGCTTTCCTAACTGGGTAACTGACGTCAGCAGCAAAATAGTCCAGGAAGGAGCCTGCAAAAGACCCACAAGTGAGCCCTTCTCTGTAGTGAGAAATCAGGGAGAAGCACCAGTTCACACTTTGCTCGTACACTTTCCTGGCTCTCTTCATCAGTGTTTCTTTCTCTTTGCATTCCAGGGGCTTTAATCTTCGAAGAGGAACTCGAATGCCACTCATTTCAGCGTGCATGTTTGCCTCAATCAAAAGCACCCTTGCAGTCTGCTCTGCTTGGCTGACGCTCTTTACCACCGCTGGCCAAAAGGGGTGATTTTGAAATTTAAACCAGACCATCATTCCTCCTTCAATGGGACAAGGCTCCTGTGGAGAAAGCATGCTGGTCAGTTGTCCCATTTCCTGGCTGACATCCTTCTTAATAGCAGTGGTGGGGTTCACAGCCTTTGAGCTGGCCGAAGGTCGAGATTCCTGCAGCCCTTTCTCAAGCTCTCGTACCTGTAGCTTCCTTCTCCTGTTTGCCAGACGGAGTAAACAACGTGGCGTCAGGTTAGGGGCACTGGAGGAGGCTGCCACAGCTTTCAAGCCGGGATTCAAGGGACCCTCTCTGTGGTCCTCAACATTCCCAGGGGAGGCAGAGCGCTCAGAGGAGGCAGCCGGGGTCTGTGCGTGGGTGTCAGGTAACTCTTCTTTCAGAGCCTCCTCGGGCACAGTGAGGTTGAGACCTGGTGGCGGAGATGGAAGGATGCCTCCATCTTCAGCCCCGGTACCCTCTTCCTTGGCTATGCCATGCGAGGGCCTAACTCTTGAGGTGTCCCTCTCTTCCTTGCCTTCTTTCTCACCACCATCTTCTGCAAGCGACGGTAAGTTCGGGTGCCTGCTGGAGCTTGGTGAGGACTTTGCTCGCCTTTTCCTTGGAACGGGAGTGACGGTTGTGTGTGCCTGTGATTGGCCGCCTTCTGGGGCGTCCAGTCTCTGAGTACGCACCAGCCGTGATTTGAGGTTTCTGCGTTTCCTGAGACGCCTCAGTAAGATCCCTTTGGCCTTCCGGTAGTTTTTAAGAGATCGCTTTCTTGGTCCCCTTCGGGACGGTGTAGTGGTCTCTGGATCATCCGATGCTCCTGCTGGGCGCACATCTGCTCTCTCCTTCAGAATCTCCAATGCCACTGTAAGAGCGTTTCTGTAAGGCACTTCCTGTCCCGCTGGGACACTGGCCTTCGACTGGGCTGTTAGCAAGGAGGTAATGGATTCAATCTGAGATTCGTTTAGGATCTTTACATCTGTGCTTTTCACTTTAATTTTTTCATCTACCGAGAGTATTTCAACTTCTAGAGAAAGTGCTCCTTTCCTCTTATTTCTTGGTGAGACCCCGAATCTAGACAAAACCCTTGCTGGCCACAAGTGGCCTTTCCAATTGCATAGGACATACTCAGCATCCATTGTGATTTGGGTGTCCTCTCAAGTGGTGACTAATAGAGGTTGAGGGGTCTGGCCGTCAGACACACTCCGAGGGCACGTCTTCCCTCAAACAATGTCCTTCAGCATGGCTTTTGGCCTCGGGCCACAAAGGGTTTACGGCTTGTGTGGACTGTCCTTCTTCACCTGAGGCTCCCAGGGTCACGGGGACTTGTCATCGGAATGGACTGTATAGGAGAATACTGGAATGTGGGAAAGGAAGAGAAGAAAAGCATTAGGGGAAAAAATTCCTTTTGTGAACGTAGAAGAACATCGGTCAATGAGAATTGAAAGGAGATAAAACAAAGTACTATAAAGAGTGTGTGTCAGATAGGGGGGTAAATACAAGGCAAGTATCGGGGAACATACAGAAGATACCTGAGGAGTTTTTTAACCTTCCATACCCAACTTCTTGCCCTGCTTGTTGCCACTCCGTACTAAAGAGCATCTGTGTGGGGAGGCGGGTGTCATATTCCAGATCTCATTTGTGTTATTGGCCGTCTTGTGCCTTTTGTGCTCCCTGGGGCTCATCCTGGGGGAATGCTTCACTCGGGCCTTATTTTCTGGGGGCGCTGATGTCACCCTGTGCACCAAGGAAGCCAGGGACAATCTCCTGCCTAGAGACCCTGAACGCCAGCCAGCCCAGTCTTGGGTTCAAGAGCATGAGCTTAGAATCCAGAGGTTCACCAAGATCATCCTGGTGGTTACTGGTGCCATCCTTCATAAGGATTGCTACAGGCATGGGCCATTGGCTGTGACCTGCCCTTTTGCATTGCACTACGGTGGCTCAAAAGGCTGTTGCCCATCCCCCTCCCCTCCCCCAGCGCTAACTTTTCGGAAAGAGATGGCTGTAGAGCCAGGAGCGGAATAAGCCACACTCCAAATGTCAACATGAAATGACTGCAAGTGAAATGTTTAGTAAAATAGGAACATCTTACAAAACACCACGTAGATGAGGGGAGGCGTGAGTCTATTCGCACCACCTGTTGGTTCACACGCTCCAACTGCTTGTCTGGCAGTCCCTTTCCTCTGCTCTGTGCCTCTGAGGTGCACAGTCCTTCCAGGGATCAAATGGCCTCAAATGTAGATACCCAGGACGTACGTACCTCTAATGTTAATCTTGAAAATCGGAAAGCCAGATGGGAAATGAAGCCAACGAAATGGGGATGGAGTCATCATTTTCCCTTCCCCAACTCTGGAATACAGGCTATTCTGAAACAGAAATGTTAGTTACATCTCATTTGGAATGTAGACCTGTCTCTCTGCTTCCTTCTTTTGCATTTCAAAAATATTGCCACATTAACCTGTTTAGTTTAGGCTAATCCTCCTATTTCAGAACCATGGCAACTACGGCTTTCATAATAGCCTTTTTGTCCATCTTAAATGCAAAGATTTAATAGTAGCAGCGTTTGGGTGTGTGTGTGTTTGTGTGTGTGCAACAAAAACGGTGTCTATTTTGTAAGTGTGTGTTGGTGTTTCTGAAGTAAAATTGTGAAGAGAAAAACCATGCCGAGGGGTGTACACGGGGGGCAATACATTATAGATGCTTGCTGTCAACATGATGGTATGAGGGTTCAGTGCACGTTCCCAATGCGCCATATACACACGCGTGCACATATTGCCTAGGACTGTATTTCTTCACTCAAGAGCAGTATGGTATCACTGTTTCGTAAGAATCTGATTTTTTGTATCAATTTTGTGAATCAGTTTTTGCAATGTGGTTTCCCTGACATTTAAAAACTTAATTTAAATACATTTCAATCTTTTAGATGTGTGTCATGCAGAAAATGCAGTTGTTCTCTCAATCCCCCTTCCGACCCATCAGGAAATACCTGTTAATGGGTTCTACTTTTCCACATATACTGTTCAATTATGTATCACAGTTCGCTTACAGATTTTAGTTCATCCAGTATCGGTTTCAAATGGTACGCTTTGATTTACAACAGATTATTTCCCTAAAAAAAATGCGTGTATGCCGGACATTGTTCACACATACTCCTGGCTACAATATGCAACGTATGATGACTCAGACTTTGGGCCCAGCCTGCACAAACCTTTTCTTGCCAGAATGTATGATCATGCAGGTATTGTGTCCTCTGCTTTACAGAACTCAGTGTACTGGCTCTTAGATCACGGGTGTCGGGTGAGGACACGGAACAGAGAAGAGAAGGAAAAACAGGTAACTCAACCAACTGCAGTCTCCCTGCAGCATGACCTGCCAGTCTCTCACACAGAACAGGAGTGCCTGAGTCACCTGAGCTCCAAACAGACCCCCAAGAAACACACACACTCACAGGTACATACACAGATTCAGAGTGATGAGGTTAGAGATGCAAGATATCTGATATTGATGCATGGAATCCATGCTTTCTGCTCTACACATGCATGCAAATGTTGTTGCTTCCAGGGCAGGGCTTCTTTCAAGCTTCCCTCAGTTCCTTATCTTGGAAATACACACAGAGATTCTAAAATGCTGTTTAAGATTATAAAGTAGGAAAACCGTTAAGGATCAGTAAACTGATCACCCAGAAGGAATGCGAACTGCAAATATATGAGTCTCGCACTTTTAAATTCTGTTTAAACCTATTTTCTATAAGATATTAGAAAGGGCTTTAAAAACCATAGCACCTATTTGACTATTCTCTCCCATCCACGTTTGTGTACATCTGTTCAACTACGAAGCACTTTAATGGAGTAACTTGCAGCGGACAACCAAAATATCAATTCCAATCATTTTGTCCGGTTACCAAAACAATGCATCCTTGAGAGACGCAGTCAGAAGGAAAGGGTTTTTAAGGGAAATATAAAATCCTCCATGGCCTACTCAACAGATGCTTTGGCCCACTGTCCAAACATCTTCCATTTAAGGGTTGGCACATAATGTTGCAGATGATTTCCTTATTTTTTCATCCTAACAGGAGCACAGCTCTCTTCTTTCCCTCTAAGGGTGCATCCAGGTGGGTGTGTAGACAGACACGTGGCAGTTGGACAGAAAGAGGGACAGAGAGAGGGAATTATATGTAAATGTTGATCCTCTTCTGCACACCAGGAACAAGTATTAAAAATAGAACCTTGGATGACACTGAAGTAACTATTAAAGTGACCCCCAATCCTGGAGGGCTTGGATCTGAACATGTATCCACAATTCTAGTTTACAGTCATACCAAACATGCCTGCCCAGTAAAAATGAATAGAATAAAACAGAAGGGGAATCGTAGAAGTAACAACTCCACAATTTGTAACTTCAGGGTCAATTCCAGACCATCAAGAAATAGAACCCTCAGATGAACCAGCTTCAATTTTGAAGTCCTGCTGTTAACTCTAGTCCCTTTGCCCCTTGGCTAAGGAATGAGAGAACGTGGTGGCAACGAACATTTATTTCTCCAGTCAATGGCAATGACTTTTGGAAGAATGAATTTGGAAGCTTTGTTCCTTAACTCCTTTCCCCATTGAGGGCTGTGATCACTTCCAAACAAAAATGAACGCAACCCTCTGAACGTGTTCTGTCAAAACAAGGGCACTGTCGTTGATAGAACTCCCGCACCCCTCCACTCCCCAGAGGCAGAACTTCTCTCATCTTTAACCCAACACCCTCTCATCCCTTCCCTAAATTCATTGCTTATTTATTGGACTTTTTTTTCTGTGTTTTTCATTCTGAGAGGGAGGAGGAAGGCGGGGCCATAGGTAGAGGGAGATGGAATCTTAAGTAGGCTCCATGCCCAGTGCAGAGCCCCACACGGGGTTCGATCTCATGACCCTGATATGATAAACTGAGCTGAAATCAAGAGTGGTGTCCCCTACCGACTGAGCCTCCGAGGCACACCTTGGAGCTTCTTTAAAGCTGTAGGCTTTGTGACCTTAAACTGTCCCCACAACATGTATTTCCATGAATAGACGAGTTAGCAGTTTCCCCTTTCAGCAATAAAGGCACATTTCATGTAATTTCACTTAGAGAGAAAACACGTTCTTGCCTACTGTTATGCCTTTCCACCGCCCCATGAATCCAGCATGAACTTTCCACATGTCAAAGTTTTTAACCACATTCCATTTGTAGAGCAACTGAGTGGGAATTGCATCTTCAGACCTTTCCCTTATGTTGCTCACTAGTTTCATAAACTCATAGAGGTCACACCTACTTGGAAATGTGGACCATTTTTGTATAAATATTTCAATGGGAAGTAGCGCAGACTGAAAACTCGTGAACCACCCTCAATTCTATCAAAGAACTGACAAAACTAGGCTTGCTTCTCACCTACAAATGATCCACTACAACCCTAAGAGCACCTACACGTTCAAATTGCCAAACCCTGCCCCCCATTTTCCCTTAAGAAAGAAGGAACCATAGCAACTATGCTTGCAGGCACACACCATCAAGAGTACTAGAGCTACCCAGAGGAGCAAAAGCATGAGTGCTTGTGCAAAGGACTACACAAACATCAGGGTTCGCCTCGGGGCCTTATTTTAAGACTAGAGTGACTTCTGTCCCATTCCTTTAGCAAACTCAGGTGGTTTCTCCCATCAAGCAGGCCAATTTTCTTCCAGAGATTCTCTGTTACCCCTACAGTCACTGTTACCTGCCACAGGGAGACCTCCACTTCCCTCTCTAACAGTCATGAAATCATGCACAGCCTTAGGACTGAAAAAGTCAAGGGCATCGTGGTCTTTCCTGCAGGCGAGACTTCCATAATTACTGATATCCAGGTGAGTGGACAAAGTGTGTATTTCAGAACCTATTAATTTCCCTGTGTCGGGCACAAGGAGAAAAAGGTGCCCTAATTCACAAGACAACTCACTGCATCGTAGCTTGTCATAACGGCATTGGATGTCTGCCAGGTGCTTGCTACCCATGGGAATAGACTAAAACCGATAATCTAAGCCAACAAGGGCATGTTATGCATCCAACACAAGGACTGATGCAGACCTTCATGTGCTGACAGTGGACAAAAATTCATTCCCCCCCCCAAAGAAAACATATCTAGAGACCAATGAAGTGCAAATATTACGCTTTCCGTAAGGCACACATTCACATGAGAGCAACGGTGTCTACTTCATCTTTGGATACAAAAGACATGTCAATGCAAGAGAAGAGTCCAGAATGATGAACAGAAATGTCATGGCACTGTTGCATTGGCAAGAGTGGAAGGAAAAGGACAGAAGTGGGTGGTGAGGGTAGACATCATTTCTCAAATGTTTTATTTTTTTTTTAATTTTTTTTTTTTATGATAGTCACAGAGAGAGAGAGAGAGAGAGGCAGAGACACAGGCGGAGGGAGAAGCAGGCTCCATGCACCGGGAGCCCGACGTGGGAGCCCGACGTGGGATTCGATCCCGGGTCTCCAGGATCGCGCCCTGGGCCAAAGGCAGGCGCCAAACCGCTGCGCCACCCAGGGATCCCCTCTCAAATGTTTTAAAACATTACACGGAGGACACATTTATGTGTACATAGGCACCGACACCTTACTTTGCAAAGATTCTAAGGTGATATGAAATGAAATCCTGGATGTAAGTGAACAAAAAGCAGGCAAGCAAAACAGTACCAACCATTGCATAGAAAGCAATGCAAATACATTGGAAATGTCTTTGAGGTACATTTTGTATGGATCAAAGGAAATGTTCATTATTAAAATGTATATATTTAACCACAGAAGATATATTGTACTGCAGTCCAAGAAGAGGGAAGGGCTGCTGAATGTGTGAAGGAACAATAGGCAACAATGTTCCAAAATAAAGAAAAATATCAGATGGTGTATTGATATGCCAACTTGTAAGTATAATATATTCCCTCCCTCTGCCTGCTCTCCCTCTCCTCTTCTCTAACATTCACACACACACACACACACACACACACACACACAGGTCTAGGCTCATCATGGTTAAACTTCTAGAACCCAGTGGGAAAAGAACAGCTTTAAAAGCAAAGAGGGAAGACCAGCATGACTTTTAGGCAACACTCTCTTCCTAGTTCTGTGAAAGATAGCTTGAGTTATTTGAGAACAAAAAAGAAAAAAAAAAGAACAATTGAGCAACGACACAAGAGTGTCATGACAGGAAGAGTGGGCACTTGTAGTTCCAGAGAACCCAATGGAGGATACGGTGGTTCTGAGAAGCCATGACGTCTGAAGAGGAGACCTCAGAGCGTGGGCTCCGACTTTGTCTGTTAGAGATGTTTCTTAGATCATGTGTGTGTCGGCTACTCAGAGTGAGCACAATATCATCCCCTAGGCTACACAGAGTCACATTAGATCTTCCAATCCTACCCATTTACCTTATTTGCCGACTTCTAATGCTCTCCCATTTCACACACATAATAACTGGATTTTCAGTCAGTGCAAGTGAGTCGACTTATATCTTTAAGGGTTCATGGGACACTCATCAAGCAGAGGTACATGATGAGGAATATTTGGGGATATCTGCTTTCAAGAAGTCAGGTAACAATGCCCTCGGGCAATGGTGTCACCTTAGGACAGCAGAAAGGGGCCCTGGTGTGACAGAGTTATTCAGTCACCTAAGCTCCCCAGCCCCAAGAGAAGCTGCCATCCCCTCTGATAAAACAGGAGGGATTAGAGCTCTTAAAGTCCAACTGAAGACCACACTCTGGCAACACACATACACACACACGACTAACACATTGATAGCAGACACTGACTAGTCCGATGTTTCTACATGTACTCCATCTCTCCAGTCTGTAAATATCCTTGTTAAATGTTTCTTCTGTCTCCATAAAAGAATGGCTTACCCCAGTTGTCATGGAAACCAGAATGTCATCAGAAAAGGTCTTCCTGATGTTCGCTTGCTCTGGAAACGAGGAAGTACTAATACCTCCTCAGATGCCGAGCGTTGATCGTGGTCTCAGTCAATTACACCCTGACCAATCCAGTGAATGAATGAATGAGTTTGTGAGTGAATGAATGAATGAAACATTGAAGACAATATCTGATGGTCTCAGAAAAGGCATTGAGGGCAGGGGAGTTTTTGTAAAATGGGTTATGGAAGAAATAAAGTGGAAAGATAACAGCTTCTGTCTTCACTTCACACGCACACGCTGAGGATCCAGGTTCCATTAAGGACCTCCTTTCAATGTGCCAAGACACATGAGGCCGTGTGTGTTTGTGTGGGTGGGATTCAAGGACTCTCAGTCAATTAAAAATGACCCAAGAGGAGAAGACGTGTCAGGACAAAGGCCCTGGATGTAAGAGATCCATTTGCCTTAACTAGAAACTCGGGTTGCAACAAGACCAAATGACCCTCAGTGTACCCTTGGACAACTGTGTACTGACCTTGTTTTCAGGACACCAGTGGTTCCTGAGAAGAGAGGCGAGTCCCCAGAAATGTCCCTGATGGAGGACAATAGGGAGATAGAGATGAGATAGAGCCTCTCACATTTGGGATGTGCGCTCAGCTTGTACTGCTGCAACCACACTGCCAATGATGGCTATGCCCCGAGGTAGGGCTCCTCTCAGAAGGGCACACAGCGCACACTTCCACTCTCATAGTCATCTACATTAGGGGGCAGAGGTGCCCTGTGACATAGCTCTTGTTTCCTGTTAAGGAGCTCCAGGCAATTCTTCTGTGGCCAGTCCTGGGCAGTGTGATGTGCTGGAAACAGGCTTTCGGGAGGGGAGATTGCAGGTCCGAGCTCCAGGGTTTTCCTATTTCCATGTTGTAAGTAGTTCCATTATGGCCGAATTCAAACCACTGACACGATGTCACCGAGTGCTGATTTGGCAAGTGATGCCCCAAATCAGCCCTCACACTGGTTCCAGACAGACCCAGCACAGCCCTGGACCCCAGATTCCAGAGCCAGACAAAGGCCTCTCGTTTTATGTGCAATCCAGGAGAGCAGGGCAAGCTGGAGTTTTCATAGAACTGTGTGCCGCCTGAATGAAGGCTTTCGAAAGGTTCTTGGTGAAGAGGAGAGGAAGAGGCATACCAAGAGCCTCCATGTATGTAGCCTATGTAGTTTTAGGGGTGGGAAAATAGTGGGAAGCACCCATGGCCCATCTTTTCAAATCAGAGATGCTTTCTGAAAGACCAACTCTTTCCCCTTAATGTTAGACATTCTAGGGGCATTAACAGCTATTGTTAGGCTTTGGTTTGCAATTCCCAGTGACTAATAATATTGAGCATATTACCATGTGACTTTTGGCCATTTGTTTATCTTCCCTCGGGAAATATGTACTCAGATCTCTTTCCATCCTTATTTGTTTTTAAATTTGGTTGGAGTTTAAGGGTTCTTTCTATACTCTGGTTGCTAGACTCTCTCTAGACATATGATTTGCAGGGGGAACCCTGGGTGGCTCAGCGGTTTGGTGCCTGCCTTTGGCCCAGGGCGTGATCCTGGGGTCCTGGGATCGAGTCCCATGTCAAGATCCCTGCATGGAGCCTGCTTCACCCTCTGCCTGTGTCTCCGCCTCCCTCTTTCTCTCCTTGACTCTCTTGAATAAATACATATAATACTTTTTTAAAAATCATATGGGCAGCCCGGGTTACTGAGCAGGTTAGCGCCAACTTCAGCCGAGGGCGTGATCCTGGAGACCAGGGATCAAGTCCCACATCCGGCTCCCTGCATGGAACCTGCTTCTCCCTCTGCCTGTGTCTCTGCCTCTCTCTCTCTCCTCTCTGTGTATTCTCATGAATAAATAAATAAAATCGTTTTTAAAAAGACATATGATTTGACAATATTTTCTCCCATCTTTAGGATATCTTTCTCTCTCTCTTTATAGTGTCTTTTATTTTTTGTTCTTTTAAAGATTTTACTAATTTACTTGAGAGAGACAGCGAGAGACAGAGACAGAGAAGAGAGAGAGAGAGACAGCGACAGAGACAAAAAGATAGAGAGAGAGAGAGGGAGAGAGAAAGAGAGAGACAGAGAACAGAAGCAGGAGGAGCAGGAGAGGAAGCAGGCTCTCCGCTGAGCAGGGAGCCCGATGCGGTGCTCAATCCCAGGACTCTAGGACCACAACCCGAGCCAAAGGCAGATGCTAACTGATTGAGCCACCCAGGTGCCCAAAGATAGTGTCTTTTAATGCAAAAACTTGTTTTCAGTTTGGTGAACGTCAATTTTCCCATTTCTTTTCTTTTGTTGCTTTTGGTCTAATGTTTAAGAAATCCAAATTCATGGAGGTTTACTGCTACCTTTTATTTTAAGAGTTTTATAGTTTTTTGCTCTCACATTTAGGCGTTTTGTGTATGCTGTGACTAGCGTGTCCAACTTATGAGCTAACCTCTGGAAGGATAACTTCAAAATTCCTGAAATCCTCTTGGCACTGCCGTAAGAAATCAAAACGTGCTGATACGATCTATAGACAGGAGTCATCCAATACCTGTGGTTTTCTATAGTCGGAAGACCTCTGAGATGTATCAATTTGATTTCTCCTTACAAGTGTAAAACTGACAAGTTCACGGTCGGTGTTAGAAAAGTCAAAAGCTGTTATAACTCAAAAGGTGTCATAACTCTTCTTGGTTAGTCATGGAGCAGATGCTCCACTAAAGTCCCTTGTTCCAATTTCTTTCCTGATTTTCAGATTTTTAATATATTCCTCACATCCTTGGTGGGCATTTGCAAAACAAAGACAGTGGTTTTATGAAGCCACCAGATGGAGATATTGAGCTGCCACTGTTTGTGACAGTCAGGTCCTTCTTGACTAATACAGTGGTTCCAAGTTTGAGAACAACCTGGAGAATTTACTTAAAATGCAGATTCCTAGCACGCCCACATGGTTGATTGGGCAGGCTTAGGACAGATCTAAGGAATCTGGACTTTAACACTCTCCTTTCAGGGATTCTGATATACCGGTGATCCCATGCACCACCCTTTGAGAAGCTCTGATGTAAATGGCCATTGAAATCATGCACATAGGTGGAAAAGTATAGGGAAAGTATATTGATTGAGATAAGAATCAAGTAAAACAAAGTCCTGAGGAACATCATCATGCGAAGGCTCATCTGAAGAGAAGGAGCTAGCAATGGTAATAAGTTGCCAGAATGAAAGGAGATAACGGGACACTATGCAGTTATGGAGGCCAAAGGAAAACAGAGAGAGTGGAAGGGAAAAAAAGGAGATAAGAAGGGTCAACCAGACTGCATGCATTTTTGTTCAAATTTATCCACACATCCGTCATCATCTTCTCTGACTTCTTTGGAAGAAATATTGCCTTAAACAGTAAGAATGTGGGATCCCTGGGTGGCTCAGCTGTCTAGTGCCTGCCTTCGGCCCAGGGTGGGATCCTGGAGTCCTGAATTCGAGTCCCACATCGGGCTCCATGCATGGCAGCTGCTCTCTCGTTCTCTCTTTATCTCATGAAAAAATAAATTTTAAAAAGAGTAAATATGCCCTTGTGATATCCGACACACCCTAAATTATTCATATACTTGAAATATGTATTACCCGTCCCAAGTCCACATTTGTTAATGAAATGTTACTGTTAATCATGATGATGAAAAAGTTAGCTTTTATGCTTTGATATATGTAGTAGGCACCAGCTTGCATTCAATGTTTGATATTCAGGAAATTGTGTGCCAGTGGCTCACAAAGTGGCCACAATAATGGCAATACAATAAACACGAAACACCGATCAACATTACGGTAGAATGAATCAGAAACAGTAATGCTGCTATACTGTTACTAATATTTGACTGTTTCCCGGATATTACTGAGGGCCCATACGAGTTTTTATGCATTATTTCAGTTAGCGGCATCGAAAATATCATGAGACAAATACTGTCGGTATGCCTTTAAGATAGTACGAAAGTGATCAAGGCTTCGAGAGAGAGGTCAAGAAGTCACCTCAGTGTCTCACAGTCCCCGAGGGGGACAGCCACGTTTAATGGCATGCTGGACTGTCAGTTCGTGCTTTGAGCATTTTTGTGAGTTTCTCTTTAAGAAAACCCAACGTAGTCAAGTTTTGGATTACTTTCAGAAAGGCACAGGTTGCAGGGACCTCCCGGTTGCCACCTAAATCCTTGCTCTCCTCTTCTTCCTGGGCCACATCTAGGCATCATTGCCCAGCTTTCCTTGCTGTTACGCGTGACCGTGTGCCTGAGATGTAGGCAATGGGACGGCAAGCGGAAATGATGCGTGCCACTGCCAGGCCTAACTTGTAAACACCTGGTACCTGGTGCACCTCTGTGCTCTTTGCCCCTTCTAGCAAACTGCCAAGGGGGCCATGTCCGGGGCTCCCATGGAAGCCCCATGTTGGATGTGGCAGACTTTCTGACAGCCGGGATCACTGTGGAAGTGCATGGATAGTGCCTGCCAGGAGGACCCAGTCACTTTCCCAGTAAAGTGCAAAGAGTAATAGATAAACGAGTTGAGATAAACCAGTTGAGTCCCTGTACACATTTGGGTTTAGGTGTTAGGGTAATAGTCTACCACCCCTGACACAAGCTGGGCAAAAATAAATTTCAGGTATGCCCTGCTCTGTCACCGTGAATTGCATCTTCCTGCATGTTGAATAGTGGCTCAAAGAGGGGCTTTGTTTATTCCAGGTAACACATGGCAGGAATACATAATCCAGGGCTGGTACTACAGTTCAGGGAGGCAGGATCTCCTCTCTTCTCGTCCCTCTCTCCTTAAATGTGGCTTTTGTCTCCCTGGCCACAGGCACTCCGTCTGTATCACTGGCAGGATCAAGTGGGAAAGATCAAAGGGGAATGCCAGCTGCATCTTTCCAGTTCCAGGAGCTTTCCTAGTAATGCCACCAGCGTCATCTGGGACACGTATCATGACCAGCCTAGGGGCTGGACTGAGCCACGTGCTCACCTGTCTGTGAAATGGGGTCAGGGTTCTATTAGTAAGGACGAAAGGGTGAGGGAAGGAGTGCTCGGGGAGGTCCAGGACCTGCCACAGCACTTACACGTATCTATATTGATCATAAAAATCCCCAGTGGGAGCTTCTGACAAATCGCGATTCCTGTCCTGGTGCCAGCCATAGGGAATCAGAATGTCCCTGACAATTTGGAACCCGAAAGTCGTTGTTGAGCTACTGGCCTTTGCTCTACCGAGGACAGACCCTTCTTCCCGTCATCTGGTTTGGTCTGCGTGAACTCTTCAATGGGTTTGTCATTTCATACCGCTTAGGTGCATTCCAAAATGCCAAAGAGAGCACCTTTCTCGATTGACATGTTTTGAAATTTACATGGAAATCAAGAACTTTGTAAAGGACTTCCACCTCCACAGTGACAGCCTTCAAACAATTTTCTGCAGTACTGGGAGAGGCAGGCACTACTAGAGACCATGGCTTGTAGCTGAAGATGTGCTGTAGCCCCAGAGCAGCAAAGGGACACAAACCAGTGAAGAGGCGAGGGCCAGGGGTGGGCAAAGGGGTGGTGGAAGGGGATGAGTGCGGGGGGTGGGGGTGAATGGGTGACGGGCACTGAGGGGGGCACTTGATGGGATGAGCACTGGGTGCTATTCTCTATGTTGGCAAATGGAACACCAATAAAAAATAAATTTATTATTTAAAAAAAAAGTACCAAAGGTCTGGCCCTTCCTCCACTGTGTGGCTCTGCAAACTTGGGTAAGCATCTGTAGTCTCTGACCATGGTCCTCTTAACTTATACACGGGCCTTGCACCAATTCACCTTCCAGAGGGTTATTAAGATCATCCAGTGAGTCACGGGTATGTATCCCTTCAGGCCAGGACCGCATCGCTCGCTGAAATGTTGTCTGTATTCATGGGCAAACAGTGTCCAATACGAATTGTGAGTTCCAAATCTGCTTGGTAGAATGATACAGGCTTCCTGCACGGTCAATGCGAGGCACAGGAATACGGTCCTGTTAGCACACAGAGGACTGGATTACAGTGCAGTGAGAGGAGCGAGGTGGCACAAGTCAAAGCGACAGGCAAAGGAAGGAGTGACAGCCAAGGGTCTCGGCAGAGAGGTTGGTTGAGCTCATTCAAGGGCGCAGTGGCAGGCCACAGCCAGGGTGTGCTTCGGGGAGTGGCAAGAAGCTCAGGATGGGGAGGATAAAGGGGGAGTCAAAGGAGACGAGGTGCTAAGGATCCTCGTATGTAGGGTCGACCCTCCTGTGGAGGCTGTCAGGAATCACGGAAGGATCTGAGTCATCAGAGTGTAAGCTTAATACGGGAGGACTCAGAGTTAGGCCTGACTTAGAATCTTTGTTTTTTCTCTTTAAAGATTTTTATTTATTTATTTCTTCCTGAGAGATGCAGAGAGAAAGCGAGGCAGAGACACAGGCGGAGTTGGAGAACCAGGCTCCAGGCGTGGAGTCCTACCTGGGACTCCATCCCGGGTCTCCAGGATGAGGCCCCGGGCTGAGGGGGAACTAAACCGCTGAGCCGCCCGGGCGGCCCCGACTTAGGAGTGTTCATTCTAACACAGGCTGTGGCTTTTGGCACAGGATAAACGAAATGAGTGGTGGGACGGGACAGAGAACCAGAATCGGGGACATAGCAAACCTTGACATGTGACTGGGCACAGCTGATAGTGGCGAAAGTGTGCACCCTTCAGAAAAATGGGGACGGTATGGTGACTTTTTTTCCCGGGGGGGGGGGGAGCAGAAGCAATTAGATCACGACCGGACAGCAAGCACAAAAACCAATTTCACGTGAGCAAAGACTAAAAGATACAAAATAAGGCCTTAAGTCAATTTTGAGGAAACATTTTTGACCTTGGAGTACAGGCAGCTTCATCTTAAAAGGCCCAGGAGGCCAGGAATCACCTGGGTAAATCGGAAACGTCACAGTTTAGACGCTTTGCGCATCAACGGACATTATCAACAGGCCAGGCAGGCAACCTGAGGAATGGATAAAGATCATTGCAAATGACCGATCAGGTAAGGGATTAAAATCCTGAACCGGTAAAGAGGTCCTACAACTCACCCGTGGTGCAGAGGAAAAAAGAAAGAAGAAAGAAAGAAAGAATGAAAGAAAGAAAGAAAGAAAGAAAGAGACAGAGAAAGAAAGAAAGAAGGAAAGAAAGAAAGAAAGAGAGAAAGAAAGAAAGAAAGAAAGAAGAAAAGAAAGAAAGAAAGAAAGAAAGAAAGAAAGAAAGAAAAAGAGAAAGAAAGAAAGAAAGAAAGACAGAAAGAAAGAAAGAAAGAAAGAAAGAAAGAAAGAAAGAAAGAAAGAAAGACAGACCAGCACGCACCCGAAAAAGAAAAATACCTTATTAAAAATTGGCAAAGCACCTCAATGGACATATGTGCAGAGAAAGGGTACCCGTGGCCCCGACCCGTAGGCACTTGAAAAGATGGTCTACGTGACTAATCACCAGTGGAATGAAAAGTGAGCACGGCAAGCAGCAAGCACTTCACACTCTGTAGGATGCCTGTTTTCAAACAGAGAAACTCAAGGCAACAACAAAACGAAAGCCTAAAGCAAGCAACTGGGACTAACCGGAGTTGGCATGATGTGGAGAAAGGGGAACCACTGTGCACTGCTGGTAGGACTGTGAACAGGTCATCCAGTCCTCTGAAGCCTTGGGCTCGTTTATCTCTACGTATTTCTCTTGGGCTCATTTAAACCCCACAGAGCGTAATGGCACGTTCGGCAGACGTGAGATTCTTCGTAGCATCGCTGCCCTCCAGGGCGCTGCAGTGGAAATAAGGGCATGTGGACGGAGAAGCAATGGGGCGACGGCATTGAGGAGCGGTTCCCCGGGGGCGTGTGCTCCCAGGGGAAGGGGACCGCGTCCACGGAGCGGTTCCCCGGGGGCGTGTGCTCCCAGGGGGAAGGGGACCGCTTCCAGGCCTACTCCTGGGGCTCCACGGAATAGCACAGACCCTGTTAGGGCACAACGCTGGGTGGAAAAGGACGCGGCGCAACCACCGACGTCAGGCAGGCCGCTGACAGGAGTCCAGCCCTCCTAGCCAGGCAAGCCAGCGGGAGGCCAGCACAGGGAAGGACACGCGCAGGGGTCTGCGAAACAGCACCAAAGGCAACCCCCCAACCGCCAACCCAAGAGCGGAGCCGAGACAACGCAGGGGGTCGTTTGCACAGGACCCTCGGGGAGACGGCTGTTCCTCCGGGAAGCGGAAGCACTGGGTGGAAAGGGCCCCGCCAGGAGCCCGACGAGGACCTGCGAAAAGCCTTCCGCCTCAGGTCGGCAAGGTGGAGGCTTGAGCGGCCACCTGCTCCACAACCCAGTACCCTTTAGTGATTTCCCAGGAAGATGAAACGTCCTCGGGCTGCAGAACCGGAACCGCGCAGCCTGGGCCCCGGGGCTCGACCCTCGGCCCTCGGCCCTCGGCCGTCGGCCCGCGGCCCTCGACGCGCCACCCTGGGTCCTGACCCAAGACGCTCGGCCCTCGCCACGTGAGCCCCGTACCTCGACCTCCCTCGACACTCGACCCTCCAATCTCGACCCTCGACCCTCGAATCTCGACCCTCGAACCTCGACCCTCGATCCTCAGGGCCCGCAGGCCCCGGCGCCTGGAGGGCAGGGGGCCCGAGGGGCGTGTCTCTGGCGAGGCCCCGCCTCCCGCGTGCGCGTGCGCATGCGCACTGGGCCAGCCGCTCGGCGTCGCTCCCGCGCAGGCGAGGCTGACTGGCTCCTCCCAGTCAGTCGCGAGGCCCTCAGAGGAGCGTCGTCGCGGAGGACGTGCTGTGGAGGTCGTTGTGTGCGTGGAGGCCTGAGAGAGGTGGGGGATGGCGATGGCGATGGCGATGGCGATGGCGATGGAAGGGGCGGAGGGAGGGGCAAGACACAGGCGATGGGGATGGGGGTGGGGCGGAGGGACGGAGGGACGAGGGACGCAGGGAGGACCGACGGAGACAGGGGTGGGGCGGGGCGGGGGGGGCCCTAGGGACGGAGGGTCGCAGGACCGAGGGGCAAGACAGAGGGGTTGGGGCTAGCGCTGGGGCATACGCACTGCGGGACAGAGGAAGGGTCAAGACAAACGGGGGCCGGGCCGGGGGTCGGGCGTAGCGACCCCCTGGGAGGCCCCGCCAGGCAGGCAGGCGGACCCGGTGGCACTGGGTGGCCGTGGGGGGGGGTATCCTGGAACGTCCGGGACCAGGGCGTGGGGCGGCCACGGGGGCGGCCACGGGGGCGGCGGGGCTGACCTCTGAGGTGACGTCCCCACGGGGTCCTCCGGGGCTCCGACGGGATACGACCAGGCCCCTGAGCGCAGAGCTGGCAGGGCGGGGAGCGGGAGCGACGGCCCTCATGGCCCGGGAGGGTGACACCTGGTGAGGAGGGGCCGTCTGCGCCTGGCCCTCCGGCCACACCGCCCGGCCCGACATCTTGGCCCCCGGGGGCGGGGCCACGGCTCGTCCTGGGGGTCCAGATGGCCCGTCGAGGAGCCCCCTCCACCTGACTGTCCGCCGACGGGTGCAGAACGGCTTATTCCCCGTGCATCCCGAGGGGACGCGGGGTTTCGACCCGGCCACGGTCGGGTCTCCAGGCCAGCACAGCCCTGCGGGGAGGGACCTCGGGGGCCGGGCCGGCCTCTGGCCCAACGTAAGCGCAAGAGTGTGGCGGAAGGGCCCGGCACGCAGATGGCCCGGGGCAGCTGACGTGCCCCGGGTCGCCGTCTTGGGGGGGGGGCGGGGGAGGCGGGGCTGCGCCGGCCGCATCCTCCTTGCTCCCTCCTGGCCCGGCCAGACACACGAGGACACGCGCAGCCCGGTCTGTGCAGAGGCCCCCCTGCCTGCCGACGCTCGCTGACCGTGTCCCCATTTCTCGGTCGGTCGCCTGCTCGGGCTCACAAGGTGAGGGACAACTCGGAGGACACACAGACACCTCGGAGGACAGACACCTGTGCGGATGCCTCGGGTTGGCAGGAAGCGCCTGGGGAGGAAAGCCCCTGCGGAGCCCCAGAGAGTGGCAGCCTGTGATTCGGGCAGAGGAGGGAGCGGAGAGCTGAGTGGGCCAGAGGCTGCTGCTGCTGCGGAAGGTACTGTCTGCCCCACACTTTGCGGACACAGCGCTCGCTCGGAGATGACCGCACGCGGGGCAGGCGTCTGCCTCCCAGTCCTTCGCCCGGTCAACAGTACGGCCCTCCAGCGTGCGCGCCCCCGCACGTGTGTGTGCGCGCCAGCGCAGTTTCACCTGCCGCAGGTTGCCCACTGGATCCTCCTGTCCCAAACCAGGATTCCAGAGGTGGAGATCGCACGCAGCTCTTCTGCCGCGCCGCCACCCCACCCCCCACCCCGACCCCACCCCGCGCCCCCACCCCAACCCCACCCTGCGCCCTGCAGGCCTTCTTTCCCAAATACCTCCCACGTGCCGGGGGCTGTTCTCTGGCGTTTAAGCGCGCCAAAGGCCGGGAACACCTTCTCCGCCGCGTGGTGTGGTCCTGGGCCCCGATCTCCTTTCCTCTGCCCTTGCACAGACACGCAGCCTTTCCTAGCTCTGCCTTGAAAGGCTGTTGGTTTGCCAGAGGCCTCGCAGCCCGCACGGTGACGATATTGCCCCCTCGAAAACTGATCGAAAGGCCACCCTTCCCTTAAGAATGGTTTCTGACTCCTTGCTATGGGAAACGAACTAGGGGTGTTGGAAGGGGAGGAGGCCGGGGGTTGGGGGTGACTGCGCGGCGGGCTCTGAGGGGGTGCACTTGACGGGACGAGCACTGGGTGTTGTTCTGTATGTTGGCAAATTGAACACCAATAAAACATAAATGTGTTACTAAAAAAATGTTCTCCACTTTTATTTCAACGCAGGAAACAATCCAGTAGCCGATAAACATGGGCGAAAGAGGGCTTCTCCCGGACCGCGTGAGGAAGACGTGGGGTAACGTGTTTACAGTATTTTCCCTTGCCACATCAAGTCAACTCGGCTTGCCTGCCCGTAATTCTCTGTAAAATCCTAGAATGAGACATTGTTTCCAAAACAAATACGACCTGGGTTTACCTTTCCTCAGTAACGTTTGCTCTAACTTCTTCACAGAAACGAAATACAGAAGATGCTGCAAGGACTTGGAGGTATGCATAAGTGCTGTCTGCAGGGAAAAGGAAAGCTTTAGATCCGACAGCTTTTACAGGTGGAAATGTTAATGAGTGGCCTGCAAGACTGATTTTCATGCCTTGTTCTCATATGTAGGATATTACACAAGTATTTAGTGTGATTCAACTTTGCCACTTTCTATGCTGACCTTTTCCGTTGTTGATCTGGAAAGGTAAAAATGGTACTCACCGAGATGAGGTAAGAGTGACGCCATTATTTTATGCACGCGTACGTCAACGTACTCTGCCAGCGAGTGGTCGGAGCAAACTTCGTACCTCCTTTGGCGTGCACAGATTAGGTGGCATATCAGGTTTTTGTGTCGGATTTAATTTTTCTTGATTTACTTACTTTCCATAACTTTCCAGTGCTCTGTTCTTTGGAGTAGCAGCACAAACTGAATCCTGCCAAAATCAATCAATCAAACAAAACCAACCAAAAAAACAAAAAATAAAACAAAGCACCCTCTTTATCATCATTTTTCATTAATAAGCCATATAGGTGCAAACTAGAGAACTCCCGTAGCTGCTGAGAAATGTCATATCCAGACTCCTAAGCTTTTTCTTGTTTGGTCAGAGGTCAGTCACACCATCTGCACTACAGGGCAGGACACTTAGCAAAGAGTCCCAAGTCAATCTGTGGCTCTTCGATAAGGATCGCCCTTACAAGCAAGGATGTTTTGATAGCTTTGCTCTATTTGGTGGCGACAAAGGGCTTGCTTTGTGAGCTGTCTAATAAACTTCTTACTGTAGAGGGATTCCGGGTGTGTAAAATAGTTTTATCAGACTGCAGATCCTTCATGACTGCTGAAAAGTAACTATCGATTGTAGATCCAAAAAGTCAAATCATGCGATTTGCAAAGCTTTATTTGAAGTTTTAAGGTTCGGTGAAATGCAGCACTTATGGATGAAAGTGCTACGGAAAAAGCTCCGTGAAAATATTTTATTTATTATTTTTTTAAAGATTTTATTTATTTATTCATGATAGACACACACACACACACACACAGAGAGAGAGAGAGAGAGAGAGAGAGAAGCAGAGACACAGGCAGAGGGAGAAGCAGGTTCCATGCAGGGAGCCCGACATGGGACTCGATCCCGGGTCTCCAGGATCAGGCCCTGGACTGAAGGCTGCACTGAACCACTGAACCACCAGGGCTTCCCCGTGAAAATATTTTAAAAGTGTTTCTGAACTCATTTATTCCAGCTAGAGTTCTTACAGTCACAGCCTTGCTCTCTTTTAGTTAAGCACAGTTAAAAGCATCACTCACTAGATCGCTTGAAAGATGATTCTTTAATGTGCGATATAATGATTTTTCTCCTTTTGGGGGTCGTTTTTAAGAAAATGCTTTTGTGATGTTTTATATAATGCATCCTAATGGTAATCCATCTAAACATGTCCCATGAGTTGCAGGATTTTTGTAAATTCAGAAAAGTTTGCCTTTTACCTGTCTTCTCACAAGGACATTAAAGTCTGTCTTTGAGATTCTTTATACGCATTTTGACAATGGAAAGTCTTTTGATCATTATCCCCCTTTCCTTATCTCTGAACCCGCTGTTAGAGTAATGAGAATCAGGATACTAGTACTGCAAAGACTTTACGGAAACTAGTGAGCAAATCTGGCTTTTTCAAACGATGCCTGTGTTATAGATTTTATTTTACTTTTTTTTTTTTTTTTGGAGCATCATTGGCACACACAACATGACATTAGTTCAAAGGTATACGACATACTGATCGGACATTTACGATACCTGCATTACAGATTTGAAGCGTCTTTGCTTATTGCGGAGGCAACATTTACCTCAATCGAATCGTATATATGAAAACCAAATAATTTTCGGCTTGAAATTTCAATGAGTATCTGTGTTCTACACAGGTGGCATTAAACAGGCTCTTCTTGCAAAAAGAAAAATGTTTGAAGCAAATGCAAAAGCTTCTCTGAAAAGCACTAACGAAAAAATTGAGCAGGGTTGGAAAATACAGCAAGAACAAAGGTGAGGTTGTTGTTTTTAAGCCACAAGGACGCTCGTATCATTTGTTAGTATTCCTTGGTGCAAATAACGGAAGGCAGATGCTATTGTATTGAGTTTTCCAGTGGAAAAGAGATTTTGCTGCATTGTTTTCTAAGCAGGTAAATTCTCTTAACCTCACTCCTTATCAGCATTGAGGTTTAATTCCAGGAGCCAGTAAGGTGACCTTTCCTACCCCCCTTTCAAAGCACAATTGAGTTCTCTTGTGTAGGAGTTTCCTTCCTATATAGTTTTCTTTTAATTCATAGTCATTCTAGACCTAATCTAGCCGAACCTTGGGTAAACGTCTTACAGTGTTATCCCGGTGACAGTTAACTGTATTCCGTCACGTAGAAAAGGTTAACTTTATATCATAATGAATTTGCGCATTGTAGCTAAGTTGTGTTCACTGTTCTTTCTTAAAAATCATTATTGTGCCAAAGAGGGGAACTGTTTAAGTGAAATATTCCTGTTCGGGAATCTTCGATAAAACATCCTCATTGCATCTACTTACCGCATCTGAACGTAGAGGTTCTGTAGGAAGAAGAAATGAAAAGTAAGCTGCTTTTAGATAAAATGAGTCTTTCTGGAAAATTGATTTTATGGTAAACCCTCGCTAGTGTTGAACAGTCAAGGCATGTGAGAAGGCTTCTGTATTGGTCGCTTAGGAACAATACTGTTGGTAATAAGAGTCAATTGTTCGTGTGCCCTTTCTGTTTCCCGTGAGACTACACTGTGCTGTTACGGTATTCCTGCAAAATGGTTACTTTTGTCATCTCTTTGTGGAGTGTGACGGTGCTCGTTATCATGTTTTACAGGCAGAATCTTCATTTCAAATACTCTCAGCAGTTTCTGACTCTCTTTCAGAAGTGGGATACCGACATGAGGAGAGCCCAGGAACAGGAAGCAAAACTAGCTGTTGGTATCAGCCTTGGCTTTAAAATTTATCTATTCCATTGATTTCTTTACTGTATCAAAGTCTCAGGTAGCAAGAGGTCATGCAAAAACACAGGAGAGAATGTAGAGTCCGTGAGCCCAGATGGGTAAGGGAGGGTAGAAGATAGCCCAGATGAGTAGTGGTGGGAGGCCGGACGTTCTATTTGGATGGCTTCTATTTAGTGATACAGGAAGGTCACCAGCTAAGAGTTAGAGTGGTGGAGGAGGCGCTGCCTTCGGGGGGCAAAGAGGAAGTCCCGGAATTGTTTCCTGAGAGCGGGCCAGCGAATGCACTAGGGAAATATCATTGCCAAGCAGCATTATGGGTCTGGCTTTGATTACTGTCATAGTGATCATGAATTTAAAGTGAGACCACACTGCACGGTTGTGGCAGAGTGGCTAGAGAGCTGGATCCTCCAGGGTTGGGGTACGGCCACACAGATTGACAGAGTGGAAAGGGGGCAAGGCACACGTGCAAGTGCAGAGGTATGACGATTGACCATGGAATTTAAGCCAAGAAGGAAGAAAAGGGAGACTAGGAGAATGGGGACTGGGGACAAGGAACACTCCTTGGATCATGGGATATTAATCCTGAAAGAGTTCTGAACCGTAGTAAGAAAGGGAGAGAACAACAAACAGGGAGGTAAAGGTAGAATGTTGGGGGGGGGGGAAGGGTGGAGAAACAGCATAGCACAGTGGTCAGGAGCCTGGGCCTCGGAACATTTTTTGCTTTTTTGTGTTTTTAATCCAATCCTGGTTGACCAGTACTTTGACATCAGGGACAAATTATGTCTCACTCAGGTTCCTCAGCTAGGAAAGGAGGCCTGGTAAGAGTATCTGCCTCATAGAGTTGTTTTGAGGGTTGAATGAGATCGTATGTAATAAGTCTATTTGAAATGGTTACGAACAGTACGTGACACAGAGCTGCTATGCAAGTCTTTGCTCTAATTAATCTTACGTAGACGTTGCAGTTATTGGGAGTCCCGGGTCTGACTACGTAAGTGACTAAAGTAGGGAAGAGGACAGAATTATTGTTGGAGAGTAGGTCAAGGAACGGAGAGGCTAGGATAGTCTGTATGAGTCCTGAAAACACCAAGAATTAACACATGTTTTGAACGTTGTTAAGAAGGAATCTCTCCTCTGTGACTACTGTTAGGAAGGATTATTGAATAGAGTCTTTGCCTACTTGTGGTAAACAGATTATTGAAAGGGCCATTTGTGGACTTTGAAGTCCAGAATTAATACATGTCTTCAATATCGGTGAGGAAGACAATTTCCCACTTAATGGCTACTGGGTAGGGTCATCGTGTATTGTTTCTGTATATGGGTGGTGCTTGGTCGCAAAAGTTGTTAAAACAGGAAATGCTGACAGGTATCGATTTAAGGAATATTCCTTTTCAACCTGATGTGTAATTATGTTCTCTGAATACTAAATGTGACCCACATTTTGTCACCTTTTCCTTTAATGTTCCTAGGGTATGTTTCAAGAGCAACAAAAGATTCTGCAACAAGCTAGAATTGTTCAGAACCAGAGACTGGAAAAATTAAGAAACGTATACAAAGAATTCTTAAAGGTCTGTGGTATTTGGCAACACAAAACGCTCTTAGAAAACACAAGACGTAGGGGTGCCTGGGTGGCTCAGTCGCTTGAACGACCAACTCCTGGTTTTGGATCAGGTCGTGGGTCCTGATCCCATGGGTTGTGGGATGGAGCCCCGCTGGGGCTCCCTTCTCAATAGGGAGTCCGCTTCAAGATTCTCTCCCTCTGGCCCTCTGCCCCCTTGCACGTGTGCTGTGCGTGTCTCAAATAAATGAACAAATCTTGAAAAAAACCATAATATGGATATAAAAGTAGAAGATAGTTTCTTTCTGAGTCTGAGTCTGTGGAAAACCATTTAGGTTGTATATTTAAATTTTCAACCAATTTCCAGGAGGACCTCACTGCTTTGGATTTAGCATAATTGGGAAATGCATTTTCTTATATTTAGCATTAATTAATACTTTTATGGGAGTCGTTTTTTTATTTTTTTCTTTGATTTCACACTATTTATTACAACACACATATAACTCTTATTTTTGTAACTTAGATTATGTGTGATATTGAGATCTTGAACTTTTTTTCCACAATTTTGAGGATTTAAAGATCTTGACTGTAAAATGGAAAAAAATACAGAAATACTAAAAAAAAAATATCCCAAGTGTACCAGATGGGAGTCGTTTAAAACAGGGAATGGCAACGTGGGAATTTTACCTAGAAATACACGTATCGTGAAGAATACTGGTACTTTATTAACACTTCGAGCATGATTTTTTGGTTCGATCATCAGTTTTGAGATCAGCAATAAACATATAGTGGAAACTAGGAATTCTGTGAATAACTTCTACGTGTCTTTTCCTTGTATTGATGGTTTCTGTTAAATACGAGTAGGCAGTTGTAATTGATGGATCCTGATTTTTATATTCAAATGTGTTACGTGAGTATTTTGTGGCACATTTCCTTTTGGAATACTAGAGGAATAGTGACTTTATACACAGACTTAAGGGATCCCTGGGTGGCTCAGCGGTTTAGAGCCTGCCTTCAGCCCGGGGCGTGATCTTGAGTCCCAGAATCGAGTCCCGTGTTGGGCTTCCTGCGTGGAGCCTGCTTCTCCCTTTGCCTGTGTCTCTGCCTCTCTCTCTCTGTCTCCCTTTCTGTCTCTCTTGAATAAATAAACAAAATTTTTAAAAAGTTTAAAAATATCATAAGGAAAGGTGTAAGAGAATGTATATCATAAATAATGAAAAGGCCAGAGGAAGACTAACCGTTTGTGAATTGAGAATGATCTGGTGTGATATTTGCACATCAGCAAATTGTTCTCAGTGACACATACCTCTTCCTCAGGCAGAGATTTCTTTAGGAAGTGATGGAATCCTGCACATTCCCCTTCTTTTTTCTTGGTGTGCCTATGGGCGCTGTGTGTGTGTGTGTGTCTGTGTGTCTGTGTGTGCGTGTGTGTTTGTGTGCCCGCGTGCGCCATTTACCTCTGCATCTGTACCTTTCTCTGCAACCTTTCTGCAACTGTTTCTTTCTTTGAATTCCCACTGCTACTGCCCTAGTTCGGGATCTCACCATTCCTTGCTCCTCCGAGTAAATGCTTACCTGAGGGCTCTCTTCTCCAGTCCATCCTTTACAGTTCCGCAACATGATCTTCCCACCTGAAAACCTGTCATTAGCTTCTCATGTCAAAACCTCAGGTATTCAGCGTCTGTCCCTGCCCAGTAACAGAACTCCCTGGTTTTATGTGGACATTCCTCCTTTCTTCCCACCCCTCCAGATTGGTTGCTCTCTCTGAACTAACTCACCTTTACTTCCTTGTTTCTGGAATACTTTCAATTCCTTCTTCCCTTTATCTACTGAAATCCTATTCTTTCGCCAACTAACGCAGAGTCAATCTTATCTTCCAGCACACAGTCATGGCAAGGGGTATTTCCTTAATCGTTACAAAGTTTTTGTGTGGGTTTTAACTTACGTGTTTTTCATTCTCCCTGGAATAAGGGAGGAAGAGACCGTGCATTCATTTTCTATTTTTATATACATTTATTTTTTATTGGTGTTCAATTTGCCAACATATAGAATAACACCCAGTGCTCATCCCATCAAGTGCCCCCCTCAGTGCCCATCACCCAGTCACCCCCACCCCGCGCCCACCTCCCCTTCCACCACCCCTAGTTTGTTTCCCGGAGTTAGCAGTCTCTCATGCTCTGTCTCCCTTTCTGATATTTCCCACTCATTTTCTCTCCTTTCCCCCTTTATTCCCTTTCACTATTTTTTATATTCCCCAAATTAGTGAGACCATATAATGTTTGTCCTTCTCCGATTGACTTATCTCACTCAGCATAATACCCTCTAGTTCCCTCCACGTCGAAGCAAATGGTGGGTATTTGTCGTTTCTAATGGCTGAGTAATATTCCATTGTATACATAAACTACATCTTATTTGTCCACTCATCTTTCGATGGACACCGAGGCTCTTTCCACAGTTTGGCTATTGTGGACATTGCTGCTATAGAAATCGGGGTGCAGGAGGCATTCATTTTCAATTTAGTCCACGGCACCTAACGGTACCTTTTACGTAGGATGCACTAGATTGCGACTCATTAAGTGAACAGTAAAGATTAGACCATGTTTGTTTTTCATGACTTAAGAGGCCGTGTTACAGATCATTTCATTCCCTCCAATGGAATCTGTTAGACTGATTATTAGTCATTATAAGTGCAGGGTTCCCTGGTGTTTAGGCAGTTCCTTAGAGTGTTGTAAGTTTATGGATTTTCATTCTGTGGGAAGGTCAGTCTTTTCTTTTTTTTCCAGGATAAGAAACGTCTTTATTTTTTGTAATAATAAATTTATTTTTTATTGGTGTTCAACTTGCCAACATACAGAATAACACCCAGTGCTCATCCCGACAAGTGCCCCCCTCAGTTCCCACCACCCAGTCACCCCCACCCCCTGTCCTCCTCCCCTTCCACCAACTCCAGTTCTTTTCCCAGATTTAGGAGTCTTCCATGTTCTGTCTCCCTTTCTGCTATTTCCTACCCATTTCCTCTCCCTTCCCCTCTATTCCCTTTCACTATTATTTATATTCCCCAAATCAATGAGACCATATAATGTTTGTCCTTCTCCGATTGACTTTCACTCAGCATAATACTCTCTGGTTCGGTCTTTATCTGTTTTTCCACCACCTTGACCTTAACTGTCTATTAACGCATTGTTTGGAGCCAAGTGTACTACTGTCGTGCCTCTATAATAATAATATTTGACTCAAACACAACATTTTAAAAATTTCTTAAGTGGGCATTCTAATCACCATGTATCACGTACAGTGTTTTGTTTGGAAAAATTAATGAGCATCCCTTGAATATTAAGGGTTGTTACCTTTGAAATCTAACTGAATTTAAAAAAATATCTTAGGTATTTGCTTGAGAGAGGGCACATGCAGGGGGAGAAGCAGAGGGGGAGGGAGAAGGAGACTCCCCGCTGAGCAGAGAGCCTGACGCGGGGCTCGATCCCGGGACCCGGAAATCAAGACCTGAGTTGAAGGCAGACTCTTAACCTACTAAGCCACCCAGGCGCCGCCTGAAATTTGATTGTACATGTTTGCAGCATGAGATGAAAAGTGGTGCTTTATACCTGAACTAGGCTTCTTGTTTTAGAGATCACAGGCTTTGGACAAGGACCATGAACGCTTTCTTACTGATGAACAAAGTGAAGTCAGGGAAGAAATCGCCAAGTTGCAAAACAAAATTATGAGGGAAGCTGTAAGTAGTAGTAGTCCTTTAATATTCAGACCCAAGGAGGGATGTGAGCATTGGGGTATTTGGTTTGCCAAAATGTATATGACAGTTACTCGAATAACGGGTGAATGTTCAATATTTCCTTCCTTGAAACAGCAGCAGCAAGAGCTGGCAATGGTTCGGAAGTCTCTTCATTCCCTGTTGTTCTGACGACTTTGAGGAACGAAAGAACAGGAAGCTACGTTTTATTAAGTGTGACGTTAGCTGCACTGAACCACACTGTAGTAGTTTAAAGATTGTAGTTGAAATTGGTACGCCTTGTTTATCATAGTTTGCTTGCTAAGTGCAATAATCTTTTCCTGTTAAAACCCCAACCCTAAAAAGCTGTGTGAGGAGCAGCAGTTCCACAATTATATACGTATTAAGCTTTCAACCCTTTGTTAGTAATGAAGACTTTTTGTACTTAACACTGTCAATTAGCTGTTAGCAGTAAGGATGATTTAATTTTAGGCTTGCCCTCAGTGGATCTGTATTAGCCCCAAAAGGCTCAAACCACAAGTACAGAAAGAAGGCTCCATTGCTTTGCCTAAAGGGAAAAAATTAAAGAATATAAAATCTGTCTTATCCGTGCACCTGCTTGTATTTACTCATTAGTTTACTGAGCCAATTTCAATACCCATATGGTTTCAGAAGAAAACGTACTCTATCTACTGCCTTATAAAAATGATTGCAAGCAAAGATAAGATTGTGTTTTAAAATCCATTAAACTGCCTACAATCGCTGGGAGAAAAGAACTACATATATAAATATCAGTGCTGAGACATGGGTTTGTGAATGGGCCATTTCCACAAGCAAACCAGAATGTCATTTAATTGGTGTTGGTTCACTATTAAACGGCACCTGCCCTTAGCATTTATTGAACATATTTCACAAATACGCACATGTACTTAATTACTTAGGGCTTAACATTTCACATCTTTCTTTTCTTTAAGCATTTTATTTATTTATTTATTTATTTATTTATTTATTTGGCACAAAGAGAGGGAGAGAGAGAGAGAGAGAGAGAGAGAGAGAGAGATTCATGCAGAGACAAAGGTAGAGGGAGAAGCTGGCTCCATGCACGGAGCCCGACGTGGTACTCCATCCTGGGTGCCCCAGACCATGTCCTGTGCAGAAGGCAGGCGCTAAACCCCTGA